>NC_091984.1:151800968-152106945 GCF_044704955.1 Pristiophorus japonicus | reverse complement strand
GAGTATGAATTATGGAGGGTGAGAGTGAATTATGGAATGCGAGTGTGAATTAGGGAGAGCGAGTGTGAATTATGGACAGTGAGTGTAATTTATGGAGAGTGAGAGAGATTTCTGGAGAGTGAGTGTGAATTATGGAGAATGAGAGTGAATTATGGAGACTGGTGTGAATTATGGTCAATGAGTGTGAATTGTGGAGAGTTAGAGTGAAATATGGAGAGTGAGTGTGAATTATGGAGAGCGTGCGAATTATGGAATGTGAGTGTGAATTATGCAGAGTGAGCGTGAATTATGGAGAGTGAGAATGAATTCTGGCATGTGAGAGTGAATTATGGAGAGTGAGTGTGAATTATGGAGAGCGTGTGTGAATTATGGAGTGTGTGAATTATCGAGAGTGTGTGTGTATTATGGAATGTGAGAGTGTATTATGGAGAGTGAGTGTGAATTATGGAGAGTGAGTGTTAATTATGGAATGTGAGTTTGAATTATGTAGCGTGTGCGTGAATGATGGAGAGTGTGTGTGAATTATGGAGAGCGAGTGTGAATTATGGAATTTGAGTATGAATTATGGAGGGTGAGAGTGAATTATGGAATGCGAGTGTGAATTAGGGAGAGCGAGTGTGAATTATGGACAGTGAGTGTAATTTATGGAGAGTGAGAGAGATTTATGGAGAGTGAGTGTGAATTATGGAGAATGAGAGTGAATTATGGAGACTGGTGTGAATTATGGTCAATGAGTGTGAATTGTGGAGAGTTAGAGTGAAATATGGAGAGTGAGTGTGAATTATGGAGAGCGTGCGAATTATGGAATGTGAGTGTGAATTATGCAGAGTGAGCATGAATTATGGAGAGTGAGAATGAATTCTGGCATGTGAGAGTGAATTATGGAGAGTGAGTGTGAATTATAGAGAGTGAGTGTGAATTACGGAGAGCGAGTGTTAATTATGGAATGTGAGTGTGAATTATGGAGAGTGAGTGTGAATTATGGAATGTGAGTGTGAATGATGGAGAGTGAGTGTGAATTATGGAGTGTGAGAGTGAATTATGAAAAGTGATTGTTAATTATGGAATGTGAGTGTGAATTATGCAGAGTGACAGCAAACTGTGGAGAGTGAGAGTGAATTATAGGGAGTGAGTGTTAATTATGAAGACTGAGTGTGAATTTTGGAGCGTGAGTGTGAATTATAGAAAGTCAGTGTGAGTAATGGAGAGGAGTGTGAAATATGGAACGTGAGAGTGAGTTATGGAACGTGATTGTCAATTATGGAATGCGAGTGCAAATTATGTAGAGCGAGTGTGAATTATGGAGAGTGTGAGAGAATTATGGAGAGTGAGTGTGAATTATGGAATGTGAGAGAGAATTATGGAGAGAGTGTGAATTATAGAGAGTGTGTGAATTATGGAGTGTGTGAATTATCGAGAGTGTGTGTGAATTATGGAACGTGAGAGAGAATTATGGAGAGTGAGTGTGAATTATGGAGAGGGAGTGTCAATTATGGAATGTGAGTGTGAATTATGGAGGGTGAGAGTGAATTATGGAATGCGAGTGTGAATTAGGGAGAGAGAGTGTGAATTATGGAGAATGAGCGTGAATTATGGAGAGTGAGTGTGAATTATGGAATGTGAGTGTGAATGATGGAGAGTGAGTGTGAATTATGGAGCGTGAGAGTGAATTATGGAGAGTGAGAGTGAATTGCCATGAGCGAGTGTGAATTATGGAATGTGATTGTGAATTATAGAGAGTGAGTGTGAATTATGGAGTGTGTGAATTATCGAGTGTGAGTGTGAATTATGGAGTGTCAGTGTGAATTATGGAGAGGAGTGTGAATTATGGAATGAGAGAGTGAATTATGGACTGTGATTTTAAATTATGGAGAGTGAAAGTGAATTATGGAGAGCGAGTGTGAATTATGGAATGCGAGTGCGAATTATGGAGAGCGAGTGTAAATTATGGAGAGTGTGAGAGAATATGGAGAGTGAGTGAGAATTATGGAATGTGAGAGAGAATTATCGAGAGTGAGTGTGAATTATAGAGTGTGTGTGTGAATTATGGAGGGTGCGAATTATCGAGAGTGTGTGTGAATTATGGATGATGAGAGTGAATTATGGAGTGTGAGTGTGAATTATGGAGAGTGAGAGTGAATAATGGAGAGTGAATGTGAATTATGGAGAGTGAAAGTGAATTATGGAATGTGAGTGTGAATTATGTAGAGTGAGTTTGAATTATGGAGAGTGAGAGTGAATTATGGAGAGTGAATGTGAATTATGGAAATTGATTGTTAAATATTGAATGTGAGTGTGAATTATGTAGAGTGTGCGTGAATGATGGAGAGTGTTTGTGAATTATGGAGAGTGAGTGTGAATTATGGAATGTGAGTGTGAATATGGAGAGAGAGTGAATTATAGAATGAGAGAGTGAATTATGGAATGTGAGTGTGAATTAGGGAGAGCGAGTGTGAATTATGGACAGTGAGTGCAACTTATGGAGAGTGAGAGAGAATTATGGAGAGTGAGTGTGAATTATGGAGAGTGAGAGTGAATTATGGAGACTGGGTGTGAATTATGGTCAATGAGTGTGAATTGTGGAGATTTAGAGTGAAATATGGAGAGTGAGTGTGAATTATGGAGAGCGTGCGAATTATGGAATGTGAGTGTGAATTATGCAGAGTGAGCGTGAATTATGGAGAGTGAGAATTAATTATGGAATGTGAGTGTGAATTATGGAATGTGAGTGTGAATTATGGAGAGTGAGAGTGAATTATGGAGTGTGAGTGTGAATTATGGAGAGTGTGCGTGAATTATGGAGAGTGAGTGTGAATTATGGAGAGTGAGTGTGAATTATGGAGTGTGTGCATTACAGAGAGTGAGTGTGAATTATGGAGAGTCAGTGTGAGTATTGGAGAGGAGTGTGAATTATGGAATGTGAGAGTGAATTATGTAACGTGATTGTCAATTATGGAATGTGAAAGTGAATTATGGAGAGCGTGTGTGAATTATGGAGAGCGAGTGCGAATTATGGAGAGCGAGTGTGAATTATGGAGAGTGTGAGGGAATTATGGAGAGTGAGTGTGAATTATAGAGAGTGTGTGTGAATTATGGAGTGGGTGAATTATCGAGAGTGTGTGTTAATTATGGAGTGGGTGAATTATCGAGAGTGTGTGTTAATTATGGAATGTGAGTGTGAATTATGTAGTGTGTGCGTGAATGATAGAGAGTGTGTGTGAATTATGGAGAGCGAATGTGAATTATGGAATGTGAGTGTGAATTATGGAAGGTGAGAGTGAATTATGGAATGCGAGTGTGAATTAGGAAGAGAGAGTGTGAATTATGGAACATGAGTGTGAATTATGGAGAATATGCGTGAATTATGGAGAGTAAGTGTGAATTGTGGAATGTGAGTGTGAATGATGAAGAGTGAGTGTGAATTATGGAGTGTGAGAGTGAATAATGGAGAGTGATTGTGAATTATGGAATGTGAGTGTGAATTATGCAGAGTGACAGCAAACTATGGAGAATGAGAGTGAATTATAGGGATTGAGTGTTAATTATGGAGAACGAGTGTGAATGCATTGCCAATCATTTTCCAACATTCCATTGACTCTGGATCAGTTCCTATCGAGTGGAGGGTAGCCAATATAACCCCACTTTTTAAAAAAGGAGTGAGAGAGAAAACAGGGAATTATAGACCGTTCAGCCTGACCTCAGTAGTGGGTAAAATGATGGAATCAATTATTGAGGATGTCATAGCAGTGCATTTGGAAAATGGTGACATGATAGGTCCAAGTCAGCATGGATTTGTGAAAGGGAAATCATGCTTGACAAACCTTCTGGAATTTTTTGAGGATGTTTCCAGTAAAGTGGACAATGGAGAACTAGTTGATGTGGTATATTTGGACTTTCAGAAGGCCTTCGACAAGGTCCCATATAAGAGATTAATGTGCAAAGTTAAAGCACATGAGATTGGGGGTAGTGTGCTGACGTGGATTGAGAACTGGTTGTCAGACAGGAAGCAAAGAGTAGGAGTGAATGGGTACTTTTCAGAATGGCAGGCAGTGACTAATGGGGTACCGCAAGATTCTGTGCTGGGGCCCCAGCTGTTTACATTGTACATTAATGATTTAGACGAGGGGATTAAATGTATTATCTCCAAATTTGCGGATGACACTAAGTTGGGTGGTAGTGTGAGCTGCGAGGAGGATGCTATGAGGCTGCAGAGTGACTTGGATAGGTCAGGTGAGTGGGCAAATGCATGGCAGATGAAGTATAATGTGGATAAATGTGAGGTTATCCACTTTGGTGGTAAAAACAGAGAGACAGACTATTATCTGAATGGTGACAGATTAGGAAAAGGGGAGGTGCAACGAGACCTGGGTGTCATGGTACATCAGTCATTGAAGGTTGGCATGCAGGTATAGCAGGCGGTTAAAAAAGCAAATGGCATGTTGGCCTTCATAGCGAGGGGATTTGAGTACAGGGGCAGGGAGGTGAGGCCACACCTGGAGTTTTGTGTACAGTTTTGGTCTCCTAACTTGAGGAAGGACATTCTTGCTATTAAGGGAGTGCAGCGAAGATTCACCAGACTGATTCCCGGGTCGGTGGGACTGACCTATCAAGAAAGACTGGATCAACTGGGCTTGTATTCACTGGAGTTCAGAAGAATGAGAGGGGACCTCATAGAAACGTTTAAAATTCTGACATGTTTAGACAGGTTAGATGCAGGAAGAATGTTCCCAATGTTGGGGAAGTCCAGAACCAGGGGTCACAGTCTAAGGATAAGGGGTAAGCCATTTAGGACCGAGATGAGGAGAAACTTCTTCACTCAGAGAGTGGTGAACCTGTGGAATTCTCTACCACAGAAAGTAGTTGAGGCCAATTCACTAAATATATTCAAAAGGGAGTTAGATGAACTACTCGGGGGATCAAGGGGTATGGCGAGAAAGCAGGAAGCGGGTACTGAAGTGCATGTTCAGCCATGAACTCATTGAATGGCGGTGCAGGCTAGATGGGGTAAATGGCCTACTCCTGCACCTATTTTTTATGTTTCTATGTTTCTATTATGAAGAGTGAGTGTTTTATTTGGAGAGTGAGTGTGAATTATAGAGAGTGAGTGTGAATTATGGAGAGTGAAAGTCAATTATGGAATGTGAGTGTGAATTTTGGAGAGTGAGTGTGAATTATGGAGTGTGTGAATTGGAGAGTGAGTGTGAATTATGGAGAGTGAGAGCGAATTATGGAATGTGAGTGTGAATTATAGAGAGCGAGTGTTAATTATGGAGAGTGAGTATGCATTATGGATTGTAAAAGTGAATTATGGAGAGTGAGAGTGAATTATGGAGAGTGTTGTAGAGAGTAGAAATATATATAGACTTAGGCATTAGGCACCTGCTGGATATTTAAAACTCACATAAGCTTAAATGGACACACACATAAAATGGCTGCCCAGGCATTATGGGAAATCAGGTAGTCAAACTGTGAACTGTTGAACGTTCACTGACCGAGCAATAACCCTGTGAGGCCCACTGTAGGAATGCCTGGGAAGACAGAGATAAGAAGGAAACCATCTCCTGTGAACAAGGCCATGAAACCAATTATTTCAGGAAGAAAGATAAGAGGGAAACCATTTGCTGTAAACAAGGCTATATACCAATTATTTCTCCAAGAATTCTATTGGGTTAAAATAACCTATATGTAATCTATAATCATTGTGATTGGCTTGTGTCCAGCCGTGATGGGCTGTGTAGCTGCAGTAAACTGTTTTGTAACTGTTGTGAAACATATAAAGGTACATGTAACTCTTTGTTCTGTGAAGAGAAACCTGGATACGGTCCTGAGTTTTTCCTTCCCGCTGAGCGTAATAAAAGCTGCTTCAGCATTGGAACCGACCCTGAGTGTTGAGTGATTCTTCTAAGAAAACACTAACGCTAACAATGGCGTAGTCGACGGGATTTCCCGGAGTCGCTGGACGCCCTTGGAAAAAACCCGGGTGAGTATAAAAAAAACAATTTTTAAGTATAAAGGGTGCGGAAGGTGGAAGCTGGTTGATCGACATGAGGAGACGGTCTAATATCTCAAACGCCTAGCCTGAGCCTGAATTAAGAGGACTTTTGTCCCACGTGACGGCCAGGAACCAAGTAGGCGTCGGGAACACACTTAGACCGTGGAATCGTGATACCGAGAGACATCTTCCGGACCCAGTAGTGTAATTTGAAATACCCCGGGATAGAACCAAGCGGTGTACAGCGGCTAACGGAATCCAAACCTGTGAACAGGGTCGGACCAACAGGCTGAGCGGTGGTAGGTAGTCGTTAAGGATATGTAGAGCACTGCGGGAATTGCTTAAACGCGTTTTTAAGAATTGTATAAGTTTGTGTAACAGCAGAACTTGTGACCTGACAGTAGCCAAGAGACAGTTTACTACAAGTCGCGCTAGAAAGAAAGCGGACCTCTGAGAGTAGATTCCTAACGATACCAGTCCTACCCAGGAATGGCCATGAAAACAAGTAAACTCGAGTGGGGACCAGAAGGGTCGCTTACCCGCCACCTGGCGGAAAAACAAAAGAAGCTAATTGAAAAAATGATTAAAGCAGGGTGGAATCCTCAGGAATTAGTTATGTGAGGAATTATTTAGATAAAACTACGAATTCCCTGAAAGGTCATGGATCCAAAAATAGAGCCGGCCAAAACAAGAAGAGAGACTGTTGTAAATGTCTGATCGTTGAGTGAGAAGTGTGTGTGTGATTTTTGACTGCAGAATGAATTTTTTATGTTTTCATGTTCCGAAAGCCTGGTTGGAAGAGGAACGCAAGTGTCTGTTTATTTTAGAAACAGAGTGAAAGTCTTTTTTTAAACCCTTTGTAATGTTGTCCTGTATGTGGGAAGTTTTAAGACATTTAAGTTAGAAACGCAGGTGTGGATTTATTCGGATGATAAGTTACGGAGCTAGGAAAATAAACAAATAAAGAATAGGTTTGTTGAGCAAAATATTTATTTGACATGCTCACTTACTTGCCGAAAGAAAACATGCAATGATTGATTGGGTTGAAAGACATAAATTTGGTCTCGGAATGAGATAAAGAATGCTTAAAAAAAAAGAGAGCTTCTAAAAAAAAAAAGTTTTAAATAAAGATTGAAATTACAAAGTTTGAATTGGGATTTTGAGATATTCAGAGAAGGCACAGGAAATACTGAGGTGGATTTAAAAAAAAAAGATTAAATTAAATCTGATCAGGTCAAACTCCTGGGCAAGTGGCGAGCTATCTGCGAAGGTGTAAAAGGAACTTTTGGAAAATGTTAAAAAACAGCAAGCTTTAGTAACGACTTTGAAACTGGAGCATTTTGAGATAACGAAAAAGCACTCAAACTCTCAAAGATGGACTTCATTCCAGTTATGGAGAAAAAGAAAAAGATAAAGACGCCACTTTGAAAGTAAACAAATGATTTTAAATTAACAACTTTATGGAGTTACGAACCCTCCGTGTAAAATACAAAACCTAATTTGAAGAAAGGAAAAAAAAAAAGATGTAACGGACTAAATGGAAAAAGACATAACTTACTAAATACTAGTTGATGTTTGCTGTGAAAAAGATATTGGTTTAATTAGAAGAGAAAAAAAAATGGAATAAGTAAAAAAACACTCTACATGGATTCGAATTTTAAATTATGAAAAAGTTTCAATGCAGTTTGAAAAGATTTCCAAAATGGACAGTGTTTATCAAAAATGTCCCGAACAGTCTAAACAAGCAGGAGGGTTTTGAAGATAACGAGGAGAAAGAGAGAAATAAAAAAAAAACAGAATTGAATTTCAGTAAACAAAATTGCTATTGTATGTGTGGTCTTGTTTTAAAACAATTTAAAAAAAAAATTCTTTGGCAAGTACTTGAATTAGAAGTTAAGAAAACATTGGAGTTTACTCTAATGATTTATGCTGTTTAACGGATTCCTAATTTCGAAGCCAGTTTTGAAGGCACAAAGACTTTTTTTTTTCCAGATGATTACGTGAAGTCACGTAATGACATCAGGTCTTCTTACAAACCTGGAAAGGAGTTAACCCTTTCCATTGACAGCCGTTTTATACTGAACATTATTAATTTGGATTTCTTAATAGGGAAAAAAAAAAGACTCACCTAACAGAGGAAACAAAAATAAAAACAGAACTAGCTTATGTAATAATACTTGCCTGATACAATAAAGAAATAGATATTCAATAAAACAAATTGAAGAGTTAAAAGCTAAGATAAACAGGCTGGAAGAGATAACGGGACTAGACGGATAGTGCAGTGCGCAGCCATAGCACCATCACCTCTGGCAATAGAGCCAATGTACCCCACGGTGGGTAGGTGTAGTCCACAAACCCAACCTAACGGTAAAGCAGACAGCGATGTTTGGAGGAATAGCTTTGGCCTTGGTCATAATAGGAGTTTGGGTAATATTTAAGTGGGTAAAGACACGGGCGCACGCCCTACAGATTCAGCTCGAAATGGTTCGATTATAACCTTGTGCTTCTGATTTTGCAGGGTGACAGGGACTCTCGTAGAGCAAAAAACTTAACCCCTGGTGACGACCAGGCCGTCTGTTTAAAATTACAGATAATGCTTACCGGAATGGGAATACGAACGGCGCTACTCGTAATCTGGATAGCCCTGCGACATGCACGTACCCTGGGCAACACCGACGGACAGCAGAGCATGCTGGAAATAAACAACTACATGAACTATGGAGTCTTGTTTAATTTAACGGACGGAATGTGCATCCCAGCAGCCAAGGACTGGAGCAAGGACAGGACTTATTTTAATGCATGGTTACAAGTGAATCCTAATAAGAATCCTAATAAGAATAAGAGTATGTGTACAGTGCTCCACGGGTATAAGGAGCAGATGCATTAAACGGAGGGATGTCAAAGGGCCTGATGAATGTACTTTCGGCATAATTTGCGCGCCTCCGGGACAATCCCAGCAATCAGTCATCCGCAAGAAGGGAATGGGGCTGTGTGGGTATTACGAGGAGGCGGGGGCGGCTGCAATATAATTGTATGTATGTTTCTCACCCCCTCCGACACCGCGCCCCATAAGAATCACTACATTGCCCGAAGAACTGCCTTGTCCCATAACTACTAAGGGACCAGAAAATGGGATTGCAATGTACAACGAAGGGGAATTATTGTATGATAATGTTAAACATGAAATTGTGCCTGTTCTGATCAATATTTCAGGCATCCAGATGCCGGAATATTGTACCGAACAGTCAAGGAAGATGTACAATGTATTAAGTAAAGTTGTAATGCAGCAGGCTGCCGATGCAATGGGTGCCAGTAGGTTCCGGGGACAGGGGTTAGCCCCCAGGGTGAAGAGGGAAATAGTAAATGATGTTGCTACCGTTTTCAATACAGGAACCTCCGTAGTGAACTCGATAGACATACAAGGGTTAAATGAGAGGGTAGAACAGCTTAAAGGGGTGATGAAGGGGTTATTGGAGAGGGTGGAGCAAAACCAGGAAGACCAGGCCAACCTAGGAAAGGAGGGGGCCGAAATCCAGTTGGATGGCATCTCAGTCCTGGAAGCTCACGCTAAAACCATCAATCACCTCATTGATAGAGAACAAGAAGATACAATAAAGCAAAGACAGGGGCAACTCTGTCATGCTTATGGTCTGTGGATGGTGGGACAGATCCGCCACAACCTCGACCAGATCCAACGCGGGGAAGTACCCGATTGGATAGACAGTTCACATTTAGCTCAGTTGGCGAACCAAAGGGGGACACTGGATAATTGTACTCTGAAGGGACTGACCCGAGTATACCCCGCAATTCCAGATTGCCAGATGGGTAGGACTACCGGGATAGGGATAGTCCTGTTGATCCCTATAGCAACGCCGGACTCAGGGCCGTTCCCCTTATACCAACTAGAGAATATCGGAGTAATACGGGAAAATGTCTCCATACGCTACTACCTGACCACCACCTCTGCCGTTCGTCGAAACAACATACTTACTGGGATTTCCCTAGCAGATTGCAAGCAAAGGGGGGGAAATCACAGTATGCCCTCACCCGGTGGGCCGAGGTGAACTAGACGAGTGCGGGTTTAACCGAACCAACGGGTGTGTACTAGAAATAGTGCCCGCACACATGCACTTCGCGAGGGCAGGCTACGGAGGGAGGGGAAGATACTGCGTCTCTACTACTGAGAGTTCATACCAGTATAATGACCTGCAGTGCCCTATACCGCAGCCAAACTTTTGCTTTACACCACTACGACCTGTCGCGATCGGGCAAGCGCATATCACCCAGGTTAGGCGCCGGAAGTCCGAAGTTATTGAAGTAACTGATCAGCTCCATGATCATTTGCAGGATTATGACGAGCCAGAGCAGGTCCCTATCCCACATCTAACCGAAGTATTACGGGAGTTGAGGCTCAGAGTGGGGCAATCCGTAAAACTCTATCACCAGCTACAAACTAAAATCAAAGAACTGGAAGAAGATACCGAGGTAGACTTACAAAGTCAGAGTTGGTGGAGAAAGGTCTGGGACTGGGGAATAAATGTGAACATCCACCCATGGATCCGAATTATTTCACACACACTGGTCGGAATACAATTAATCTTAGCAATAACATGGGGCGTGATGGCCTGCCAGGTATGCAGGCGCCACAAACGGCAGAAACGGACCAATCACCGTTCCCTGGATATTAAACAAGTCTGTTTGATAAGGGGACGGGAGGAGCTAGCCTTTGTTAATTTGATTTGAGCAACCGGAACTCCTGAAACCGCGTGACTGGCCAGCACGTTGAGGCAAGGAATACCGGGCCGTGCACAAATATCAGATAAAGGCAGTATTTCGGTTAAAAGGGGACTAGGGCTAGTCCCTTTACCGAAAGGGGGGAATTGTTGTAGAGAGTAGAAATATATATAGACTTAGGCATTAGGCACCTGCTGGATATTTAAAACTCACATAAGCTTAAATGGACACACACATAAAATGGCTGCCCAGGCATTATGGGAAATCAGGTAGTCAAACTGTGAACTGTTGAACGTTCACTGACCGAGCAATAACCCTGTGAGGCCCACTGTAGGAATGCCTGGGAAGACAGAGATAAGAAGGAAACCATCTCCTGTGAACAAGGCCATGAAACCAATTATTTCAGGAAGAAAGATAAGAGGGAAACCATTTGCTGTAAACAAGGCTATATACCAATTATTTCTCCAAGAATTCTATTGGGTTAAAATAACCTATATGTAATCTATAATCATTGTGATTGGCTTGTGTCCAGCCGTGATGGGCTGTGTAGCTGCAGTAAACTGTTTTGTAACTGTTGTGAAACATATAAAGGTACATGTAACTCTTTGTTCTGTGAAGAGAAACCTGGATACGGTCCTGAGTTTTTCCTTCCCGCTGAGCGTAATAAAAGCTGCTTCAGCATTGGAACCGACCCTGAGTGTTGAGTGATTCTTCTAAGAAAACACTAACGCTAACAGAGAGTGAGTGTGAATTATGAAATGTGAGTGTGAATTATGCAGAGTGAGTGTGAATGATGGAGAGTGTGTGAATTATGGGGAGTTAGAGTGAATTATGGAGCATGAGTGTGAATTATGCAGCGTGAGTGTGAATTATGGAGAGTGTGTGTGAATTATGGAGAGTGAGTGTGAATTATGGAGAGTGAGTGTGAATTATGGAATGTGAGTGTGAATTATGGAGAGTGAGTGTGAATTATGGAATGTGAGAGTGAATTATGGAGAGTGAGATTGAATTATGGAGTGTGAGTGTGAATTATAGAGAGTGTGCGTGAATTATGGAATGTGAGAGTGAATTATGGAGACTGAGTGTGAATTATGGAGAGTGAGTGTTAATTATGGAGTGTGTGAATTCTAGAGAGTGAGTGTGAATTATGGAGAGTCAGTGTGAGTAATGGAGAGGAGTGTGAATTATGGAACGTGAAAGTGAATTATGGAACGTGATTGTCAATTATGGAGAGTGAAAGTGAATTATGGAGAGTGAGTGTGAATTATGGAATGCGAGTGTGAATTATAGAGAGTGTGTGTGAATTATGGAGTGCGTGAATTATCGAGAGTGTGTGTGAATTATGGAATGTGAAAGTGAATTATGGAGAGTGAGTGTGAATTATGGAGAGTGAGTGTTAATTATGGAATGTGAGTGTGAATTATGTAACGTGTGCATGAATGAAAGTGAATGTGTGTGAATCATGGAGAGCGAGTGTGAATTATGGAATGTGTGTGTGAATTATGGAGGGTGAGAGTGAATTCTGGAATGCAACTGTGAATTAGGGAGAGAGAGTGTTAATTATGGAACGTGAGTGTTAATTATGGAGAATGAGCGTGAATTATGGAATGTGATTGTGAATTATGAAGATTGAGAGTGGATTATGGAGAGTGAGTGTGAATTATGGAGCGTGAGATTGAATTATGGAGTGTGATTGTGAATTATAGAGAGTGTGCGTGAATTATGGAATATGAGAGTGAATTATGGAGAGTGAGTATGAATTATGGAGAGTGAGTGTGAATTATGAAGTGTGTTAATTATAGAGAGTGAGTGTGAATTATGGAGAGTCAGTGTGAGTAATGGAGAGGAGTGTGAATTATGGAATATGAAAGTGAATTATTGAAAGTGATTGTCAATTATGGAGAGTGAAAGTGAATTGTGGAGAGCGAGTGTGAATTATGAAGAGTGTGAGAGATGGAATGTGAGAGAGAATTATGGGGAGTGATTGTGAATTATAGAGAGTGTGTGTGAATTATGGAGTGTGTGAATTATGGAATGTGAGAGTGAATTATGGAGAGTAAGTGTGAATTATGGAGAGTGAGTGTTAATTATGGAACGTGAATGTGAATTATGGAATGTGAGTGTGAATTATGTCGCGTGTGCGTGAATGATGGAGAGCGAGTGTGAATTATGGAGAGCGAGTGTGAATTATGGAATGTGAGTGTGAATTATGGAGAGTGAGAGTGAATTATGGAATGCGAGTGTGAATTAGGGAGAGCGCGTGCGAATTATTGAGAGTGAGTGTGAATTATGGAGAGTGAGTGTGAATTGTGCAGCGTGAGTGTGAATTATGGAGAGTGTGTGTGAATTATGAGAGTGAGTGTGAATTATGCAGCGTGAGTGTGAATTATGGAGATTGAGAGTGATTTATGGAGAGTGAGTGTGAATTATGGAGAGTGAGATAAATTATGGAGACTGAGTTTGAATTATGGTCAGTGAGTGTGAATTATGGAGAGTGAGAGTGAATTATGGAGACTGAGTTTGAATTATGGTCAGTGAGTGTGAATTATGGAGAGTTAGAGTGAAATATGGAGAGTGAGTGTGAATTATGGAGAGCGTGCAAATTATGGAATGTGAGTGTCAATTATCCAGCGTGAGTGAGAATTATGGAGTGCGTGTGAGAATTATGGAGAGCGAGTGTGAATTATGGAGAGTGAGAATGAATTATGGAGAGTGTGAGTGAATTATGCAAATTATGGAATGTGAGTGTGAATTATGCAGCCTGAGTGTGAATTATGGAGACTGAGTTTGAATTATGGTCAGTGAGTGTGAATTATGGAGAGTGAGTGTAAATTATGGAGAGTTAGAGTGAAATATGGAGAGTGAGTGTGAATTATGGAGAGTGAGAGTGAATTATGCAAATTATGGAATGTGAGTGTGAATTATCCAGAGTGAGTGTAAATTATGTAGAGTGAGAGTGAATTATTGAGATTGAGTGTGAATTCTGGAGAGTGATTGTGAATTATGGAGAGTGAGAGTGAATTACTCGAACATAAAAACATAAGAATTAGGAACAGGAGTAGGCCATCTCGCCCCTTGAGCCTGCTCCGCCATTCAACAAGATCATGGCTGATCTGGCCGTGGTCTCAGCTCCACTTATCCGCACGCTCCCCGTAACCCTTAATTCCCTTATTGGTTAAAAATCTATCTATCTGTGACTTCAATACATTCAATGAGCTAGCCTCAATTGCTTCCTTGGGGAGAGAATTCCACAGATTTACAACCCTCTGGGAGAAGAAATTCCTTCTCAACTCGGTTGTAAATTGGCTCCCCCGTATTTTGAGGCTGTGCCCTCTAGTTCTAGCCTCCCCGACCAGTGGAAACAACCTCTCTGCCTCTGTGGAAAGTGCGTGTGAATTATAGCAAGTGAATGTGAATTATAGAGAATGAGTGTGAATGATACAGAGTGAGTGTGATTTATGGAGAGCGTGAATGAATTATGGAGAGTGAGTGTGAATTATGGAGAGTGAGAGTGAATTATGGAATGTGAGTGTGAATTATGCAGAGTGAGTGTGAAATATGGAGAACGAGTGTGAATTATGGGGCGTGAGTGTGCATTATCGAGAGTGAGAGTGAATTATTGGGAATGAGTGTTAATTCTGGAGAGTGAGTGTGAATTATGGAATGTGAGTGTGAATTATGCAGAGTGAGTGTGAATTATGCAGAGTGAGTGTGAATTATGGAGAGTGATTGTGAATTATGGTGAGTGAGTGAGAATTATAGAGAGTGAGTGAGAATTATAGAGAGTGAGTGTGAACTATGGAGAGTGAGTGTGAATTATGGAATGTGAGTGTGAATTATGGAGAATGTGCGTGAATTATGCAGAGTGTGCGTGAATTATGGAGTGAGTGTGAATTATGGAGTGAGTGTGAATTATGGAGAGTGATTGTGAATTATGCAGAGTGAGCGTGGATTATGGAGCGTGAGTGTGAAATATGCAGAGTGAGTGTGAATTATGGAGAATGTGCGTGAATTTTGCAGAGTGAGCGTGAATTATGGAGTGGGTGTGAATTATGGAGAGCGAATGTGAATTATGCATATGAGAGAGACAATTATGCTTCTGGAGAGACAATGTGAAGTGTGAATGAGAGTGTTACGGAGAGATTGTGAAGCAGAGATAGAATGTGGTGGGAAGGAAGGAGGGAGAGGAAGAATGAAGAAGTCGAGGACCTCGTTTTTCTCCAGGCTGCTCTCCTCCAGCATCTTGTCCCCCTGCTCCTGGAAGGTGATGATTATCAAGGCCACGAAGATATTGACAAAGAAGAAGGGGAAGACAACAAAATATACAACATAGAAGATGGACATTTCCATTCTGTTCCCGGGGATGGGTCCTTGGTCTGCCTCGGTCACGTCCACGGAATGCTGCAGGACCCTGTGGCAACACAGAGTTCAACATGTTAATACCTCACCCACAGACACACTGCACTCTCCACTCGTACACCGGGCCCCAATTACATTCTCTGCTGGGGGAGTCGGTGACTGCAGCACCTCTTCAACTGTATGAGGGGGTGCCTAAATATAATCCTGGTTCCCCCTGGTCCCTATCTCTGAAACCCCGAGGCTAAATCTGTAGCTAGATTTCTGCACACTGACTGGGGTCTCTCAGTCCCTCTCCCTCAGGGAGATTTCTGTACACTGACTGGTGTTTCTCAGTCCCTCTCCCTCAGGGAGATATCTGTATACTGACTGATGTCTCTCAGTCCTTCTCCCTCAGGGAGATATCTGTATACTGACTGGTGTCTCTCAGTCCCTCTCCCCCAGGGAGATATCTGTACACTGACTGGTCTCTCTCAGTCCCTCTCCCCCAGGGAGATATCTGTATACTGACTGGTGTCTCTCAGTCTCTCTCCCCCAGGGAGATATCTGTATACTGACTGATGTCTCTCAGTCCTTCTCCCCCAGGGAGATATCTGTATACTGACTGGTGTCTCTCAGTCCCTCTCCCTCAGGGAGATACCTGTATACTGACTGATGTCTCTCAGTCCTTCTCCCTCAGGGAGATATCTGTATACTGACTGGTGTCTCTCAGTCCCTCTCCCCCAGGGAGATATCTGTACACTGACTGGTGTCTCTCAGTCCCTCTACCCCAGCGAGATATCTGTATACTGACTGGTGTCTCTCAGTCCCTCTCCCCCAGGGAGATATCTGTATACTGACTGGTGTCTCTCAGTCTCTCTCCCCCAGGGAGATATCTGTATACTGACTGATGTCTCTCAGTCCTTCTCCCCCAGGGAGATATCTGTATACTGACTGGTGTCTCTCAGTCCCTCTCCCTCAGGGAGATACCTGTATACTGACTGATGTCTCTCAGTCCTTCTCCCTCATGGAGATATCTGTATACTGACTGGTGTCTCTCAGTCCCTCTCCCCCAGGGAGATATCTGTACACTGACTGGTGTCTCTCAGTCCCTCTCCCCCAGCGAGATATCTGTATACTGACTGGTGTCTCTCAGTCCCTCTCCCCCAGGGAGATATCTGTATACTGACTGGTGTCTCTCAGTCCCTCTCCCCCAGGGAGATAGTGACATAGCAACATAGGAACAGGAGGAGGCCATTCAGACCATAGGGTGTGCTCCACCTTTGAATTAGAGCATGGTTGTTCTTTACCTCAGCTTCATCGACATGCCTTGGTCCCTATCTCTTGATACCTTACAAAAGATCTCAGCATTGAGAACTCCACTTGAAACCCAGAATCAAAACTTTTTGGGGGAGTGAGTTCCATATTATTCACTACCCTTTGTGTGAAGAAATGTTTGCTGACATCACCACTGAGCAGCCTGGCTCTAATTTTAAGATTATGCTCCCTTGTTCTGGACTCCCCCATCAGAAGAAAGCGTTTATCCCTCTCTACCCTGTCAAGCTCTTTAATCCTCTTAACCCCCTCAACGAGATCTCCCCTGTATCGATTCGAGGGAATACAAGTCCGGTCTATGCAACCTATCCTACATCTATCGTTTCCTGAAGTGGACGAAGGAACCAACCAGTTGTTCAAATCAGCTGATGACAAAGGATCCTTTACGATGCTTTGCGATGTGCCAATGATGGTAGTTATACTCCATGCTGGTCAGCGGGTACTTACTGCGGCCAGCCCTCTCCCGTGGAGACAGTGAACAGGGTCAGCAGGGCCCAGGCGATGTTATCGTAGTGAAAGTCATAACGTTTCCAGTCTCGATCAACAATTTTTGTCTCTGTCTCTGTCTCATACACCACAAACTGGCCTCTGACAGGGGTAAAAAAACATATTCCGTTAAGTGACAGATGCACATAAACACGCAGACACACTCACGCATGTTCACGAATGTGCACGTACACAGAATCAAATGTGCACACATGCACACGCAGACATACTCACATGCAGACACACACACATACATGATCAGGATTGTACATGTGCACACAATCACATGTACACATGCACATGCACAAACCGGGACACACACAAACACACATACACTGTGGCAGGATGATTGGGTGCTGGGACGTCAGTCACAGGATGCTGAGGGCTGTGGTACTTGAGTAAGGGTACGGCCACGTAGGTATACGTACAAACACTCGCACAAGCACACACATATACATGCAGGTGATCGCAAAATGTCCTGAAGCAGTTACGGACTGTGAAGAACATTTGAATTGCGCTCGCTGTTGTATTGTAAGAAAATACACAGTGAGACCACACATTGTACTCTGGGAGTGTGTATAGTGCAATGTGACCCGATGTGGTACTCTGGGAGTGCAGAGTGACCAGGTGTGGTACTCTGGGAGTGTGTGTGTCCAGGCGTGGTACTCTGGGAGTGTGAGTGACCAGGTGTGGTACTCTGGGAGTGTGTGTGATCAGGCGTGGTACTCTGGGAGTATATGTGAGCAGCTATGGTACTCTGGAAATGTGTGTGACCAGGTGTGGTACTCTGGGAGCGTGAGTAACTAGGTGTGATACTCTGGGAGTGTGTGTGACAAGGTGTGGTACTCTGGGAGTGTGTGTGACCAGGTGTGGTACTCTGGGAGTGCAATGCGACCAGGTGTATTACTCTGGGAGTATGTGTGAACAGGTGTGGTATTATGGGAGTGTGCGTGAACGGAGTTGGTACTCTGGGAGTGCAGTGAGACCAGACTTGGTACTCTGGGCGTGCAGTGTGACCAGATTTGGTCCTCTGGGAGTGTGAGTGACCAGGTGTGGTACTCTGGGAGTGTGAGTGACCAGGTGTGGTACTCTGGGAGTGTGAGTGACCAGTTGTGGTACTCTGGGAATGTGAGTGACCAGGTGTGGTACTCTGGAAGTGCAGTGTGACCAGGTGAGGTACTCTGGGAGTGCGTGTGCCCAAGTGGGGATCTCTGGTAGTGCAGTGGAACCAGATGTGGTACTCTGGGAGTGAGTGTGACCAGGTGTGGTACTGTGGGAGTGTGTGTGACCAGGTGTGGTACTCTGGGTGTGTGCATGACCAGGTGTGGTAATCTGGGAGTGCAGTGTGACCAGGTGTGGTAATCTGGGAGTGCATTGTGACCAGGTGTGTTACTCTGGGAGTGCAGTGTGACCAGGTATGGTACTCTGGGAGTGTGTGTGACCAGGAGTGGTACTCTGGGAGTGTGAGTGGCCAGGTGTGGTACTCTGGGAGTGTGAGTGACCAGATGTGGTACTCTGGGAGTGTGTGTGACCAGGTGTGGTACTCTGGGAGTTTGATTGACCAGTTGTGGTACTCTGGGAGTGCAGTGTGACCAGGGGTGGTGAACTAGGAGTGCAGTGTGACCAGGTGTGGTACTCTGGGGGTGCAGTGTGACCAGCTGTGGTATTCTGGGAGTGCATTGATACCAGGTGTGGTACTCTGGGAGTGTGTATGACCAGGTGTGGAAAACTATGAGTGTGTATGACCAGGTGTGGTACTCTGGGAGTGTGTGCCCAGGTGTGGAAATCCGGGAGTGCAGTGGGGCCAGGTGTGGTAATCTGGGAGTGCAGTGTGACCAGGTGTGGTACTCTGGGAGTGCAGTGTGACCAGGTGTGGTACTCTGGGAGTGTGTGTGACCAGGTGTGGCACTCTGGGAGTGTGTATGACCAGGTGTGGTACTGTGGGAGTGTGTGTGACCAGGTGTGGTACTGTGGGTGTGTGCGTGACCAGGTGTGGTAATCTGGGAGTGCAGTGTGACCAGGTGTGGTACTCTGGGAGTGCATTGTGACCAGGTGTGGTACTCTGGGAGTGCAGTGTGACCAGGTGTGGTACTCTGGGTGTGCAGTGTGACCAGGTGTGGTACTCTGGGAGTGTGTGTGACCAGGTGTGGTACTCTGGGAGTGTGTATGAGCAGGTGTGGTACTCTGGGAGTGTGAGTGACCAGGTGTGGTACTCTGGGCGTGTGAGTGACCAGGTGTGGTACTCTGGAAGTGCAGTGTGACCAGGTGAGATACTCCGGGAGTGCGTGTGCCCAAGTGCGATCTCTGGTAGTGCAGTGGAACCAGGTGTAGTACTCTGGGAGTGAGTGTGACCAGGTGTGGTACTGTGGGAGTGTGTGTGACCAGGTGTGGTACTCTGGGTGTGTGCGTGACCAGGTGTGGTAATCTGGGAGTGCAGTGTGACCAGGTGTGGTACTCTGGGAGTGTGTGTGGCCAGGTGTGGTACTCTGGGTGTGTGTGCGGCCAGGTGTGGTACTCTGGGAGTGTGCGTGACCAGGTGTGGTACACTGGGAGTGTGAGTGGCCAGGTGTGGTACTCTGGGAGTGTGATTGACCAGTTGTGGTACTCTGGAAGTGCAGTGTGACCAGGTATGGCACTGTGGGAGTGTGTGTGACCAGGTGTGGTACTCTGGGTGTGTGCGTGACCAGGTGTGGTACTCTGGGAGTGCAGTGTGATCAGGGGTAGTGCACTAGGAGTGCAGTGTGACCAGGTGTGGTACTCTGGGGGTGCAGTGTGAACAGCTGTGATACTCTGGGAGTGCAGTGAGACTAGGTGTGGTACTCTGGGAGTGTGTATGACCAGGTGTTGTACTCTGGGAGTGTGTGCCCAGGTGTGGAAATCCGGGAGTGCAGTGGGGCCAGGTGTGGTAATCTGGGAGTGCAGTGTGACCAGGTGTGGTACTCTGGGAGTGCAGTGTGACCAGGTGTGGTACTCTGGGAGTGTGTGTGACCAGGTGTGGTACTCTGGGAGTGTGTATGACCAGGTGTGGTACACTGTGAGTGTGTATGACCAGGTGTGGTACTCTGGGAGTGTGAGTGACAAGGTGTGGTACTCTGGGACTGTTTGTGCCCAGATGTGGAACTCCGGGAGTGCAGTGTGACCAGCTGTGGTACTCTGGGAGTGCAGTAAGACCAGGTGTGGTACTCTGCGAGTGTGTGTGCTCAGGTGTGGAAACCGGGAGTGCAGTGGGGACAGGTGTGGTACTCTGGGAATGTGCGTTAACGGATGTGATACTCTAGGAGTGCAGTGAGACCAGACGTGATACTCTGGGCGTGCAGTGTGACCAGATGTGGTACTCTGGGAGTGTGAGTGACCAGGTGTGGTACTATGGGGGTGTGAGTGACCAGGTGTGGTACTCTGGGGGTGTGAGTGAACAGTTGTGGTACTTTGAGAGTGTGAGTGACCAGGTGTGGTACTCTGAAAGTGCAGTGTGACCAGGTGTGGTACTCTGGGAGTGCGTGTACCCAAATGGGGAACTCTGGTAGTGCAGTGGAACTAGGTGCGGTACGCTGGGAGTGAGTGTGACCAGGTGTGGCACTGTGGAAGTGTGTGTGACCAGGTGTGGTAATCTGGGAGTGCAGTGTGACCAGGTGTGGTGCACTAGGAGTGCAGTGTGTCCAGGTGTGGGACTCTGGGAGTGCAGTGTGACCAGGTGTCGTACTCTGGGAGTGTGTGTGACCAGGTGTCGTACTTGGGAGTGTGTGTGACCAGGTGTGGTACTCTGGGAGTGTGTATGACCAGGTGTGGTAAACTATGAGTGTGTATGACCAGGTGTGGTACTCTGGGAGTGTGAGTGGCCAGGTGTGGTGCTCTGGGAGTGTGAGTGGCCAGGTGTGGTACTCTGGGAGTGTGTGTGCCCAGGTGTGGAACTCTGGGGTGCAGTGGGTTCAGGTGTGGTACTCTGGGAGTGTCTGTGACCAGGTGTGGTACTCTGGGAGTGTGTGTGACCAGGTGTGGTACTCTGGGAGTGTGTATCACCAGGTGTGGTACACTGTGAGTGTGTATGACCAGGTGTGGTACTCTGGGAGTGTGAGTGAAAAGGTGTGGTACTCTGGGAGTGTGTGTGCCCAGGTGTGGAACTCCGGGAGTGCAGTGGGACCAGGTGTGGTACTCTGGGAGTGTGCGTTAACGGATGTGGTACTCTGGGCGTGCAGTGTGACCAGATGTGGTACTCTGGGAGTGTGAGTGACCAGGTGTGGTACTCTGCGGGTGTGAGTGACCAGGTGTGGTACTCTGGGGGTGTGAGTGAACAGTTGTGGTACTCTGAGAGTGTGAGTGACCAGGTGTGGTACTCTGAAAGTGCAGTGTGACCAGGTGTGGTACTCTGGGAGTGCGTGTACCCAAATGGGGAACTCTGGTAGTGCAGTGGAACTAGGTGTGGTATGCTGGGAGTGAGTGTGACCAGGTGTGGCACTGTGGAAATGTGTGTGACCAGGTGTGGTAATCTGGGAGTGCAGTGTGACCAGGTGTGGTGCACTAGGAGTGCAGTGTGTCCAGGTGTGGTACTCTGGGGGTGCAGTGTGACCAGGTGTGGTAGTCTGGGAGTGCAGTGAGACCAGGTGTGGGACTCTGGGAGTGCAGTGTGACCAGGTGTCGTACTCTGGGAGTGTGTGTGACCAGGTGTCGTACTCTGGGAGTGTGTGTGACCAGGTGTGGTACTCTGGGAGTGTGTATGACCAGGTGTGGTAAACTATGAGTGTGTATGACTAGGTGTGGTACTCTGGGAGTGTGAGTGGCCAGGTGTGGTGCTCTGGGAGTGTGAGTAACCAGGTGTGGTACTCTGGGAGTGTGTGTGCCCAGGTGTGGAACTCTGGGAGTGTGAGTGGCCAGGTGTGGTGCTCTGGGAGTGTGAGTGGCCAGGTGTGGTACTCTGGGAGTGTGTGTGCCCAGGTGTGGAACTCTGGGAGTGCAGTGGGTTCAGGTATGGTACTCTGCGAGTGTCTGTGACCAGGTGTGGTACTCTGGGAGTGTGATTGACCAGTTGTGGTACTCTGGAAGTGCAGTGTGACCAGGTCTGGCACTGTGGGAGTCTGTGTGACCAGGTGTGGTACTCTGGGTGTGTGCGTGACCAGGTGTGGTACTCTGGGAGTGAAGTGTGACAAGGGGTGGTGCAGTTGGAGTGCAGTGTGACCAGGTGTGGTACTCTGGGGGTGCAGTGTGACCAGCTGTGGTAGTCTGGGAGTGCAGCGAGACAAGGTGTGGTACTCTGGGAGTGTGTGTGCCCAGGTGTGGAAATCCGGGAGTGCAGTGGGGACAGGTGTGGTACTCTGGGAATGTGCGTTAACGGATGTGATACTCTCGGAGTGCAGTGAGACCAGACGTGATACTCTGGGCGTGCAGTGTGACCAGATGTGGTACTCTGGGAGTGTGAGTGACCAGGTGTGGTACTCTGGGGGTGTGAGTGACCAGTTGTGGTACTCTGAGAGTGTGAGTGACCAGGTGTGGTACTCTGAAAGTGCAGTGTGACCAGGTGTGGTACTCTGGGAGTGCGTGTACCCAAATGGGGAACTCTGGTAGTGCAGTGGAACTAGGTGTGGTACGCTGGGTGTCAGTGTGACCAGGTGTGGCACTGTGGAAATGTGTGTGACCAGGTGTGATAATCTGGGAGTGCAGTGTGACCAGGTGTGGTGCACTAGGAGTGCAGTGTGTCCAGGTGTGGTACTCTGTGGGGGTGCAGTGTGACCAGGTGTGGTAGTCTGGGAGTGCAGTGAGACCAGGTGTGGGACTCTGGGAGTGCAGTGTGACCAGGTGTCGTACTCTGGGAGTGTGTGTGACCAGGTGTCGTACTCTGGGAGTGTGTGTGACCAGGTGTGGTACTCTGGGAGTGTGTATGACCAGGTGTGGTAAACTGTGAGTGTGTATGACCAGGTGTGGTACTCTGGGAGTGTGATTGGCCAGGTGTGGTGCTCTGGGAGTGTGAGTGACCAGATGTGGTACTCTGGGAGTGTGTGTGCCCAGGTGTGGAACTCTGGGAGTGTGAGTGGCCAGGTGTGGTACTCTGGGAGTGTGAGTGGCCAGGTGTGGTACTCTGGGAGAGCAATGGGACCAGGTGTGGTACTCTGGGAGTGTGCGTGAGCAGGTGTGGTACTGTGCGTATGTGGGTGACCGGTTGTGGTACTCCGGGAGTGCAATGTGACCAGGTGTTGTTCTCCAAGCATGTATGTGACCAGCTGTGGTACTCTGGGAGTGTGCGTGACCAGGTGTGGTACTCTGGGAGTTTGAGTGACCAGGTGTGGTGCGCTAGGATTGTGCGCGACCAGGTTTAGTACTCTTGGAGTGTGTGTGACCAGGTGTGGTACTCTGGGAGTGCAGTGTGACCTGGCGTGGTACTCTGGGAGAGCAGTGTGATCAGGTGTCGTACTCTAGGAGTGTGTGTGACCAGCTGTCGTACTCTGGGAGTGTGTGTGAACAGGTGTCATACTCTGGGAGTGTGTGTGACCAGGTGTCGTACTCTGGGTGTGTGTGAGACCAGGTGTGGTATTCTGGGAGTGTGTATGACCAGGTGTGGTACTCTGGGAGTGTGAGCGGCCAGGTGTGGAACTCTGGGAGAGCAGTGGGACCAGGTGTGGTACTCTGGCAGTGAGTGTGGCCAGGTGTGGTACTCTGGGAGTGCAGTGTGATCTGGTGTATTACTCTGGGAGTATGTGCGACCAGGTGTGGTTCTCTGGGAGTGTGCGTGAACGGATGTGGTACTCTGGGAGTGCAGTGAGACCAGTCGTGGTACTCTGGGCGTGCAGTGTGACCAGGTTTGATAATCTGGGCATGTGAGTGACCAGGTGTGGTTCTCTGGGAGTGTGAGTGACCAGGTGTGGTACTCTGGGAGTGTGAATGACCAGTTGTGGTACTCTGGGAGTGTGAGTGACCAGGTGTGGTACTCTGGGAGTGTGTGTGACCAGGTGTGGTACTCTGGGAGTGTGTGCGACCTGGTGTGGGACTCAGGGAGTGCAGTGTGACCAGTTGTCGTACTCTGGAAGCGTGTGTGACCAGGTGTGGTACTCTGGGAGCGTGTGAGACCAGGTATGGTACTCTGGAAGTGTGTGCGACCTGGTGTGGGACTCAGGAATGCAGTGTGACCAGTTGTCATACTCTGGAAGCGTGTGTGACCAAGTGTGGTACTCTGGGAGTGTGTGTGACCAGATGTGGTACTATGGGAGTGCTGTGTGACTAGGTGTCGTACTCTGGGAGTGTGTGTGAACAGGTGTCATACTCTGGAAGTGTGTGTGACCAGGTGTGGTACTCTAGGTATGTGCGTGACCAGGTGTGGTACTCTGGGAGTGTGTGTGACAAGGTGTCGTACTCCGGGAATGTGTGTGACCAGGTGTGGTACTCTGGGAGAGTGAGTGACAAGGTGTGGTACTCTGGAAGTGCAGTGTGACCAGGTGTGGTACTCTGGGAGTGCAGTGGGATGAGATGTGATACTCTGGGAGTGTCTGTGACCAGGTGTGGTACTCTGGGACTGTGTGTGACCAGGTGTTGTACTCTGGGAGTGTGTATGACCAGGTGTGGAACTCTGGGAGTACAATGGGACCAGGTGTGGTACTCTGGGAGAGTGTGTGACCAGGTGTGGTATTCCGGGAGTGCAATGTGACCAGGTGTTGTTCTCCGGGCGTGTATGAGACCAGCTGTGGTACTCTGGGAGTATGCGTGACCAGGTGTGGTACTGTGGGAGTGTGTGTGACCAGTTGTGGTACTCTGGGTATGTGTGTGACCAGGTTTGGTACTCTGGGAGTGCAGTGTGACCAGGTGTGTTAATCCGGGAGTGTGTGTGACCAGTTGTGCTTCTCTGGGAGTGTGTGTGACCAGGTGTGGTACTCTGAACGTGTGTGTGATCAGGTGTGGTACTCTGGGAGTGTGCATGACTCGTTGTGGTACTCCGGGAGTGCAGTGTGACCAGGGGTGGTACTCTGGAAGTGTGAGTGGCCAGGTGTAGTACTCTGGGAGTGTGAATGGCCAGGAATGGTAACCTGGGAATGTGTGTGCCCAGGTGTGGAACTCTGGGATTGAGTTTGGCCAGGTGTCATACTCTGGGAGTACAGTGGGACCAGGTGTGGTACTGTGGGAGTGTGTGTGACCAGATGTCGTACTCTGGGAATGTATGGGACCAGGTGTGGTACTCTGGGAGTGCAGTGTGACCAGGTGTGGTACTCTGGGAGAGCAGTGTGACCAGGTGTGGTACTCTGGCAGTGTTTTTGACCAGGTGTCATACTCTGGGAGTGTGTGTGAGCAGGTGTGGTACTCTGGGAGTGTGAATGATCAGGTGTGGCACAATGTGAGTGTGTGTGACCAGGTGTGATACTCTGGTATTTTGAGTGGCCCGATTTGGTACTCTGGGAGTATGAGTGACCAGGTGTGGTACTGTGGGAGTGTGTGTGCCCAGGTGTGGAGCTCTGGGAGTGCAGTGGGATCAGGTGTGGTGCTCTGGGAGTGTCTGTGACCAGGTGTGGTACTCTGGGAGTGTGTGTGACCAGGTTGTTACTCTGGGAGTGTGTATGACCAGGTGTGGTACTCTGGGAGTCCAGTGTGACCAGGTGTGGTACTCTGGGAGAGTGTGTGTCCAGATGTGGAACTCTGGGAGTGCAATGGGACCAGGTGTGGTACTCTTGGAGTGCAGTGTGACCAGGTGTTGTTTTCCGGGCATGTATGTGAGCAGCTGTGGTACTCTGGGAGTGTGCGTGACCAGGTGTGGTACTCTGGGAGTTTGAGTTACCAGGTGTGGTACGCTGGGAGTGTGACCGACCAGGTTTGGTACTCTGGGAGTGTGTGTAACCAGGTGTGTAACTCTGGGAGTGTGTGTGATCAGGTGTAGTACTCTGGGAGTGTGTGTGACCAGGTGTGGTACTGTGGGAGTGTGTGTGACCAGGTGTGGTACTCTGGGTGTGTGCATGACCAGGTGTGGTACTCTGGAAGTGTGTGTGACCAGCTGTGGTTCTCTGGGAGTGTATGGGACCAGATGCGGTACTCTGGGAGTGTGAGTGGCCAGGGGTCGTGACCTGGGAATGTGTGTGCCCAGGTGTGCAACTCTTGGGAGTGTGTATGACCTGGTGTGGTACTCTGGGAGTGCAGTGTGACCAGGTGTGGTACTCTGGGAGTGTGAGTGGCCAGGGGTCGTGACCTGGGAATGTGTGTGCCCAGGTGTGCAACTCTGGGAGTGAGTTTGGCCAGGTGTCATACTCTGGGAGTGCAGTATGACCTGCGTGGTACTCTGGGGGTATGAGTGACCAGTGTGGTACTCTGGGATTGTGTGTACCCAGGTGTGGAACTCTGGGTGTGTGCGTGACCAGGTGTGGTACTCTGGGATATTTGAGTGACCAGGTGTGGTACTCTGGGAGTGAGTGCGACCTGGTGTGGTACTCAGGGAGTGTGTGTGACCAGGTGTGGTACTCTGGGAGTGTGTGTGACCAGGTGTGCTACTCTCGGAATGTGTGTACCCAGGTGTGGAACTCTGGGAGTGCAGTAGGACCAGGTGTGGTATTATGGCAGTGAGTGTGACCAGGTGTGGTACTGTGGGAGTGTGTGTGACCAGGTGTGGTACTCTAGGTGTGTGCGTGACCATGTGTGGTACTCTGGGAGTGTGTGTGACCAGGTGTGGTACTCTGGGAGTGTGTGTGACCAGGTGTGGTACTGTGGGAGTGTTGTGACCAGGTGTGGTACTCTAGGTGTGTGCGTGACCATGTGTGGTACTCTGGGAGTGTGTGTGACCAGGTGTGGTACTCTGGGAATGTGTGTGACCAGGTGTGGTACTCTGGGAGTGTGTGCGACCTGGTGTGGGACTCAGGGAGTGCAGTGTGACCAGTTGTCATACTCTGGAAGCGTGTGTGACCGGGTGTGGTACTCTGGGAGTGTGTGTGACCAGTTGTGGTACTCTGGGAGTGTGTGCGACCTGGTGTGGGACTCAGGGAGTGCAGTGTGACCAGTTGTCGTACTCTGGAAGCGTGTGTGACCAGGTGTGGTACTCTGGGATATTTGAGTGACCAGTTGTGGTACTCTGGGAGTGAGTGCGACCTGGTGTGGTACTCAGGGAGTGTGTGTGACCAGGTGTGGTACTCTGGGAGTGTGTGTGACCAGGTGTGCTACTCTCGGAATGTGTGTACCCAGGTGTGGAGCTCTGGGAGTGCAGTAGGACCAGGTGTGGTATTATGGCAGTGAGTGTGACCAGGTGTGGTACTGTGGGAGTGTGTGTGACCAGGTGTGGTACTCTAGGTGTGTGCGTGACCATGTGTGGTACTCTGGGAGTGTGTGTGACCAGGTGTGGTACTCTGGGAGTGTGTGTGACCAGGTGTGGGACTGTGGGAGTGTTGTGACCAGGTGTGGTACTCTAGGTGTGTGCGTGACCATGTGTGGTACTCTGGGAGTGTGTGTGACCAGGTGTGGTACTATGGGAGTGCAGTGTGACTAGGTGTCGTACTCTGGGAGTGCAGTGTGCCCAGGTGTGGAACTCTGGGAGTGCAGTGGGACCAGGTGTGGTATGATGGGAGTGAGTGTGACCAAGTGTGGTACTGTGGGAGTGTGTGTGACCAGGTGTGGTACTCTACGTGTGTGCGTGACCAGGTGTGGTACTCTGGGAGTGTGTGTGACCAGGTGTCGTACTCCGGGAGTGTGTGTGACCAGGTGTGGTACTCTGGGAGAGTGAGTGAAAAGGTGTGGTACTCTGGAAGTGCAGTGTGACCAGGTGTGGTACTCTGGGAGTGCAGTGGGATGAGGTGCGGTACTCTGGGAGTGTCTGTGACCAGGTGTGGTACTCTGGGACTGTGTGTGACCAGGTGTTGTACTCTGGGAGTGTGTATGACCAGGTGTGGAACTCTGGGAGTACAATGGGACCAGGTGTGGTACTCTGGGAGAGTGTGTGACCAGGTGTGGTACTCCGGGAGTGCAATGTGACCAGGTGTTGTTCTCCGGGTGTGTATGTGACCAGCTGTGGTACTCTGGGAGTATGTGTGACCAGGTGTGGTACTGTGGGAGTGTGTGTGACCAGTTGTGGTACTCTGGGTGTGTGCGTGACCAGGTTTGGTACTCTGGGAGTGCAGTGTGACCAGGTGTGGTAATCTGGCAGTGTGTGTGACCAGTTGTGCTTCTCTGGGAGTGTGTGTGACCAGGTGTGGTACTCTGGACGTGTGTGTGACCAGGTGTGGTACTCTGGGAGTGTGCATGACTCATTGTGGTACTCCGGGAGTGCAGTGTGACCAGGTGTGGTACTCTGGAAGTGTGAGTGGCCAGGTGTAGTACTCTGGGAGTGTGAATGGCCAAGGATGGTAACCTGGGAATGTGTGTGCCCAGGTGTGGAACTCTGGGAGTGAGTTTGGCCAGGTGTCATACTCTGGGAGTACAGTGGGACCAGGTGTGGTACTGTGGGAGTGTGTGTGACCAGATGTCGTACTCTGGGAATGTATGGGACCAGGTGTGGTACTCTTGGAGTGCAGTGTGACCAGGTGTGGTACTCTGGGAGAGCAGTGTGACCAGGTGTGGTACTCTGGGAGTGTTTTTGACCAGGTGTCATACTCTGGGAGTGTGTGGCCAGATTTGGTACTCTGGGAGTGTGAATGACCATGTATGGTGCACTGTGAGTGTGTGTGACCAGGTGTGATACTCTGCGAGTGCAGTGGGATCAGGTGTGGTACTCTGGGAGTGTCTGTGACCAGGTGTCGCACTCTGGGAGTGTGTGTGACCAGGTTTTTACTCTGGGAGTGTGAGTGACCAGGTGTGGTACTCTGGGAGTCCAGTGTGACCAGGTGTGGTACTCTGGGAGAGTGTGTGTCCAGGTGTGGAACTCTGGGAGTGCAATGGGACCAGGTGTGGTACTGTGGGAGTAATTGGGACCAGGTGTGGTACTCTGGGAGTGTGAGTGTTATAATCGGAAATGGATGTTACAATGAGGAATGGATGTTACAATGGGGAATGAATGTTAGAATGGGGAATGGGTGTAGAATGGGGAATGGATGTTAAAATGAGGGGAATGGATGTTAGAATGGGGAATGGATGTTAGAATGGGGAATGGATGTTAGAATGGGGAATGGATGTCTGAATGGGGATTGGATGTTAGAATGAGGAATGGATGTGAGAATCGGGAATGAATGTTAGAATGGGGAATGGGTGTTAGAATGGGGAATGGATGTTAAAATGAGGGGAATGGATGTTAGAATGGGGAATGGATGTGAGAATGGAGAATGGATGTTAGAATGAGGAATCAATGTTAGAATGGGAATTGTATGTTAGAATGAGGAATGGATGTTAGAATGAGGAATGGATGTTAGAATTAGGAATGGATGTTAGAAAGGGGAATGGATGTTAGAAAGGGGAATGGATGTTAGAATGAGGAATGGATGTTAGAATTAGGAATGGATGTTAGAATGAGGAATGTTTGGTAGAATGGGGAATGGAGGTTAGAATGAGGGGAATGGAGCTTAGAATGGGGAATTTTTGTGAGAATGAGGTGAATGGAGGTTAGAATGCGGAATGGATGTAAGAATGAAGAATGAATGATTGGAAGAGGAATGCATGTTAGAATGAGGAATGGAGGTTAGAATGAGGGGAATAGAGGTTAGGATGTGGAATAGTTGTTAGAATGAGGTGAACGCAGGTGAGAATGTGGAATGGATTATAGAATGAGGAAACAATGTAAGAATGGGGAATGGATTTGAGAATGAGGAATGGATGTTCGAATGGCGATTGGATGTTAGAATGAGGAAGCGATGTTGGAGTTGGGAATGGATGTTAGAATGAGGAATGGATGTTAGAATGGGGAATGGATGTTAGAATGAGGAAGCGATGTTGGAATTGGGAATGGCTGTTAGAATGGGGAATGGCTGTTAGAATGGGGAATGGATGTTAAAATGGGGAATGGATGTTAGAATGGAGAATGGATGTTAGAATGAGGAATGGATGTTAGAATGGGGAATGGATGTGAGAATAAGGAAACAATGATAGAATGGGGAATGGATGTTAGAATGAGGAATGGATGTTCGAAGGGGAAATGGATGTTAGAATGGGGAATGGATGTCAGAATGGGGAATGGATGTTAGAATGGGGAATGGATGTTAGAATGAGGAAGCGATGTTGGAGTTGGGAATGGATGTTAGAATGGGGAATGGCTGTTAGAATGGGGAATGGATGTTAGAATGGGGAATGGATGTGAGAATAAGGAAACAATGATAGAATGGGGAATGGATGTTAGAATGAGGAATGGATGTTCGAACTGGGAGTGCAGTGGTATCAGGTGTGGTACTCTGGGTGTGTGTGTGACCAGGTGTGGTACTCCGGGAGTGCAATGTGACCAGGTGTTGTTCTCCGGGCATGTATGTGACCAGCTGTGGTACTCTGGGAGTGTGTATGACCAGGTGTGGTATACTGTGAGTGTGTATGACCAGGTGTGGTGCTCTCTGAGTGTGAGTGGCCAGGTGTGGTACTCTGGGAGTGTGTGTGACCAACTGTGGTACTCTGGGAGTGTGTGTGACCAGGTGTGGTACTCTGGGAGTGTGTGTGACCAGGTGTGGTACTCTGGGAGTGTGTGTGACCAAGTGTGGTACTCTGGGAATGCAGTGTTACCAGGTTTGGTATGCTGGATGTGTGTGTGACCAGTTGTGGTTCTCTGGGAGTGTGTGTGACCAGGTGTGGTACTCTGGGAGTGCAGTGTGACCAGGTGTTGTTCTCCGGGCATGTATGTGACCAGCTGTGGTACTCTGGGAGTGTGCGTGACCAGGGGTGGTACTCTGGGAGTTTGAGTGACATGGTGTGGTACGCTGGTAGTGTGAGCAACCAGGTTTGTTACTCTGGGAGTTGGTGTGACCAGGTGTGGTACTCTGTGAGTGCAGCGTGACCAGGTGTGCTACTCTGGGAGTGTGTGTGACCAGGTGTGGTACTCATGGATTGCAGTGTGACCAGGTGTGGTACTCTGGAAGTGTGTGTGATCAGGTGTGGTACTCTGGGAGTGAGTGTGACCAGGTGTGGTACTGTGTATGACCAGGTGTGGTACTCTGGGAGTGTGAGTGACCAGATGTGGTACTCTGGGAGTGTGTGTGACCAGGTGTGGTACTCTGGGAGTGTGTGCCACCTGGTGTGGGACTCAGGGAGTGCAGTGTGACCAGTTGTAGTACTCTGGAACCGTGTGTGACCAGGTGTGGTACTCTGGGAGTGTGTGTGACCAGATGTAGTACTATGGGAGTGCGGTGTGACCTGGTGTGGTACTCTGGGAGTGCGTGTGCCCAGGTGTGGAACTCTGGGAGTGAGTGTGACCAGGTGTGGTATTATGGCAGTGAGTGTGACCTGGTGTGGTACTGTGGGAGTGTGTGTGACCAGGTGTGGTACTCTAGGTGTGTGCGTAACCAGGTGTGGTACTCTGGGAGTGTGTGTGACCAGGTGCCGTACTCTGGGAGTGTGTGTGACCAGGTGTGGTACTCTGGGAATGTGTGTGACAAGGTGTGTTACTCTGGGAGTGCAGTGTGACCAGGTGTGGTACTCTGTAAGTGCAGTGTGACCAGGTGTGGTACTCTGGGAGTGTGTGTGCCCAGGTGTGGAACTCTGGGAGTGCAGTGGTATCAGGTGTGGTACTCTGGGAGTGTCTGTGACTAGGTGTGGTACTCTGGGACTGTGTGTGACCAGGTGTGTTACTCTGGGAGTGTGTATGACCAGGTGTGGAACTCTGGGAGTGCAATGGGACCAGGTGTGGTATTCTGGGAGTGTGTGTGACCAGGTGTGGTACTCCGGGAGTGCAATGTGACCAGGTGTTATTCTCCGGGCATGCATGTGACCAGCTGTGGTACTCTGGGAGTTGCGAGACCAGGTGTGGTACTTTTGGAGTTTGAGTGACCAGGTGTGGTGCGCTGGGAGCGTGAGCGACCAGGTTTGGTACTCTGCGAGTGTGTGTGACCAGGTGTGGTACTCTGTGAGTGCAGCCTGACCAAGTGTCGTACTCTGGGAGTGTGTGTGACCAGGTGTGGTACTCTGGGAATGTATGTGACCAGGTGTGGTATACTGTGAGTGTGTATGACCAGGTGTGGTGCTCTGGGAGTTTGAGTGACATGGTGTGGTATGCTGGTAGCGTGAGCAACCAGGTTTGGTACTCTGGGAGTTGGTGTGACCAGGTGTGGTGCTCTGGGAGTGCAGCGTGACCAGGTGTGGTCCTCTGGGAGTGTGTGTGACCAGGTGTGGTACTCATGGAGTGCAGTGTGACCAGATGTGGTACTCTGGGAGTGTGTGCCACCTGGAGTGGGACTCAGGGAGTGCAGTGTGACCAGTTGTCGTACTCTGGATCCGTGTGTGACCAGGTGTGGTATTCTGGGAGTGTGTGTGACCAGATGTGGTACTATGGGAGTGCGGTGTGACCAGGTGTGGTACTCTGGGAGTGCGTGTGCCCAGGTGTGGAACTCTGGGAGTGAGTGTGACCAGGTGTGGTATTATGGCAGTGAGTGTGACTTGGTGTGGTACTGTGGGAGTGTGTGTGACCAGGTGTGGTACTCTAGGTGTGTGTGTGACCAGGTGTGGTACTCTGGGAGTGCAGTGTGACCAGGTGTTGTTTTCCGGGAGTTTGAGTTACCAGGTGTGGTACGCTGGGAGTGTGAGCGACCAGGTCTGGTACTCTGGGAGTGTGTGTGACCAGATGTGGTACACTGGGCATATGTGTGACCAGGTGTGGTACTCTGGGAGTGTGTATGACCCGGTGTGGTACTCTGGGAGTGCAGTGTGATGAGGTGTGGTACTCTTGGAGTGTGAGTGGCCAGGTGTGGTACTCTGGGAGTGTGAGTGGCCAGGGGCCGTGTCCTGGGATTTTGTGTGCCCAGATGTGCAACTCTGGGAGTGAGTTTGGCCAGGTGTCATACTCTGGGAGTGCAGTGGGACCAGGTGTGGTACTATGGGAGTGAGTGTGAACAGGTGTGGTACTATAGGAGTGAGTGTGACCAGGTGTGGTACTATGGGAGTGAGTGTGACCAGGTGTGATACTCTAGGTGTCTGCGAGTCCAGGTGTGGTACTCTGGGAGTGTGTGTGACCAGGTGTCGTGCTCTGGGAGTGTGTGTGACCAGGTGTCGTGCTCTGGGAGTGTGTGTGACCAGGTGTCGTACTCTGGGAATGTATGTGACCAGGTGTACTCTGGGAGTGCAGTGTGACCAGGCGTGGTACTCTGGGAGAGCAGTGTGACCAGGTGTGATCCTCTGGGAGTGTGTGTGACCAGTTGTGGTAATCAGGGAGTGTGAGTGACCAGTTGTGGTACTGTGGGAGTGTGAGTGTCCAGTTGTGGTACTCTGGGAGTGTGAGTGACCAGGTGTGGTACTCTGGGAGTGCGTGTGCCCAAGTGGGGAACTCTGAAAGTGCAGTGGAACCAGTTGTGGTACTCTGGGATTGAGTGTGACCAGGTGTGGTACTCTGGGAATGTGTGTGACCAGATGTGGTACTATGGGAGTGTGGTGTGACCAGGTGTGGTAATCTGGGAGTGCGTGTGCCCAGGTGTGGAACTCTGGGAGTGCAGTAGGACCAGGTGTGGTATTATGGCAGTGAGTGTGACCAGGTGTGGTACTGTGGGAGTGTGTGTGACCAGGTGTGGTACTCTAGGTGTGTGCATGACCATGTGTGGTACTCTGGGAGTGTGTGTGACCAGGTGTCGTACTCCGGGAGTGTGTGTGACCAAGTATGGTACTCTGGGAATGTGTGTGACCAGGTGTGGTACTCTGGGAGTGTAGAGTGCCCAGGTGTGGTACTCTGGAAGTGCAGTGTGACCAGGTGTGGTACTCTGGGAGGGTTAGTGACAAGGTGTGGTACTCCGGGAGTGTGTGTGCCCAGGTGTGGAACTCTGGAATGCAGTGGTATCAGGTGTGGTACCCTGGGAGTGTCTGTGACCAGGTGTGGTACTCTGAGACTGTGTGTGACCAGGTGTGTTACTCTGGGAGTGTGTATGACCAGGTGTGGAACTCTGGGAGTGCAATTGGACCAGGTGTGGTACTCTGGGAGTGTGTGTGACCAGGTGTGGTACTCCGGGAGTGCAATGTGACCAGGTGTTGTTCTCCGGGCGTGTATGTGACCAGCTGTGGTACTCTGGGAGTGTGCGTGACCAGGTGTGGTACTCTTGGAGTTTGAGTGACCAGGTGTGGTGCGTTGGGAGCGTGAGCGACCAAGAATGGTACTCTGCGAGTGTGTGTGACCAGGTGTGGTACTCTGCGAGTGCAGCCTGACCAAGTGTCGTACTCTGGGAGTGTGTGTGACCAGGTGTCGTACTCTGGGAATGTATGTGACCAGGTGTGGTACTCTGGGAGTGCAGTGTGACCTGGCGTGGTACTCTGGGAGAGCAGTGTGACCAGGTGTGGTACTCTGGGAGTGTCTTTGACCCGGTGTCGTACTCTGGGAGTGTGTGTGACCAGGTGTGGTACTCTGGGAGTGTGTATGACCAGGTGTGGTGTACTGTGAGTGTGTATGACCACGTGTGGTGCTCTGTGAGTGTGAGTGGCCAGGTGTGGTACTCTGGGAGTATGAGTGACCAGGTGTGGTACTCTAGGAGTGTGTGTGCCCAGGTGTGGAACTCTGGGAGTGCAGTGTGACCAGGTGTTGTTCTCCGGGCATGTATGTGACCAGCTGTGGTACTCTGGGTGTGTGCGTGTCCAGGGGTGGTACTCTTTGAGTTTGAGTGACATGGTGTGGAACGCTGGTAGTGTGAGCAACCAGGTTTGGTACTCTGGGAGTTGGTGTGACCAGGTGTGGTGCTCTCGGAGTGTGCGTGATCAGGTATAGTACTCTGGGAGTGTGTGGGACCAGGTGTGGTACTCATGGAGTACAGTGTGACCAGGTGTGGTACTCTGGGAGTGTGCGTGATCAGGTGTGGTACTCTGGGAGTGAGTGTGACCAGGTGTGTTACTGTGTATGACCAGGTGTGGTACTCTGGGAGTGTGAGTGACCAGGTGTGGTACTCTGGGAGTGTGTGTGACCAGGTGTGGTACTCTGGGAGTGTGTGCCACCTGGTGTGGGACTCAGGGAGTGCAGTGTGACCAGTTGTAGTACTCTGGAAGCGTGTATGACCGGATGTGGTACTCTGGGAGTGTGTGTGACCAGATGTGGTACTATGGGAGTGCGGTGTGACCAGGTGTGGTACTCTGGGAGTGCGTGTGCCCAGTTGTGGAACTCTGGGAGTGAGTGTGACCAGGTGTGGTATTATGGCAGTGAGTGTGACCTGGTGTGGTACTCTGGGAGTGTCTGTGACCAGGTGTGGTACTCTGGGAGTGTGTGTGACCAGGTGTCGTACTCTGGAAGTGCAGTGTGACCAGGTGTGGTACTCTGAGAGTGTGTGTGACCAGGTGTGGTACTCTGGGAGTGCAGTGTGACCAGGTGTTGTTTTCCAGGAGTTTGAGTTACCAGGTGTGGTACGCTGGGAGTGTGAGCGACCAGGTTTGGTCCTCTGGGAGTGTGTGTGACCAGGTGTGGTACTCATGGAGTGCAGTGTGACCAGATGTGGTACTCTGGGAGTGTGTGCCACCTGGAGTGGGACTCAGGGAGTGCAGTGTGACCAGTTGTCGTACTCTGGATCCATGTGTGACCAGGTGTGGTATTCTGGGAGTGTGTGTGACCAGATGTGGTACTATGGGAGTGCGGTGTGACCAGGTGTGGTACTCTGGGAGTGCGTGTGCCCAGGTGTGGAACTCTGGGAGTGAGTGTGACCAGGTGTGGTATTATGGCAGTGAGTGTGACTTGGTGTGGTACTGTGGGAGTGTGTGTGACCAGGTGTGGTACTCTCGGTGTGTGTGTGACCAGGTGTGGTACTCTGGGAGTGCAGTGTGACCAGGTGTTGTTTTCCGGGAGTTTGAGTTACCAGGTGTGGTACGCTGGGAGTGTGAGCGACCAGGTTTGGTACTCTGGGAGTGTGTGTGACCAGATGTGGTACACTGGGCATATGTGTGACCAGGTGTGGTACTCTGGGAGTGTGTATGACCCGGTGTGGTACTCTGGGAGTGCAGTGTGATGAGGTGTGGTACTCTTGGAGTGTGAGTGGCCAGGTGTGGTACTCTGGGAGTGTGAGTGGCCAGGGGCCGTGTCCTGGGATTTTGTGTGCCCAGATGTGCAACTCTGGGAGTGAGTTTGGCCAGGTGTCATACTCTGGGAGTGCAGTGGGACCAGGTGTGGTACTATGGGAGTGAGTGTGAACAGGTGTGGTACTATAGGAGTGAGTGTGACCAGGTGTGGTACTATGGGAGTGAGTGTGACCAGGTGTGATACTCTAGGTGTCTGCGAGTCCAGGTGTGGTACTCTGGGAGTGTGTGTGACCAGGTGTCGTGCTCTGGGAGTGTGTGTGACCAGGTGTCGTGCTCTGGGAGTGTGTGTGACCAGGTGTCGTACTCTTGGAATGTATGTGACCAGGTGTGCTCTGGGAGTGCAGTGTGACCAGGCGTGGTACTCTGGGAGAGCAGTGTGACCAGGTGTGATCCTCTGGGAGTGTGTGTGACCAGTTGTGGTAATCAGGGAGTGTGAGTGACCAGTTGTGGTACTGTGGGAGTGTGAGTGTCCAGTTGTGGTACTCTGGGAGTGTGAGTGACCAGGTGTGGAACTCTGGAATTCAGTGGTATCAGGTGTGGTACCCTGGGAGTGTCTGTGACCAGGTGTGGTACTCTGAGACTGTGTGTGACCAGGTGTGTTACTCTGGGAGTGTGTATGACCAGGTGTGGAACTCTGGGAGTGCAATTGGACCAGGTGTGGTACTCTGGGAGTGTGTGTGACCAGGTGTGGTACTCCGGGAGTGCAATGTGACCAGGTGTTGTTCTCCGGGCGTGTATGTGACCAGCTGTGGTACTCTGGGAGTGTGCGTGACCAGGTGTGGTACTCTTGGAGTTTGAGTGACCAGGTGTGGTGCGTTGGGAGCGTGAGCGACCAAGAATGGTACTCTGCGAGTGTGTGTGACCAGGTGTGGTACTCTGCGAGTGCAGCCTGACCAAGTGTCGTACTCTGGGAGTGTGTGTGACCAGGTGTCGTACTCTGGGAATGTATGTGACCAGGTGTGGTACTCTGGGAGTGCAGTGTGACCTGGCGTGGTACTCTGGGAGAGCAGTGTGGCCAGGTGTGGTACTCTGGGAGTGTCTTTGACCCGGTGTCGTACTCTGGGAGTGTGTGTGACCAGGTGTGGTACTCTGGGAGTGTGTATGACCAGGTGTGGTGTACTGTGAGTGTGTATGACCACGTGTGGTGCTCTGTGAGTGTGAGTGGCCAGGTGTGGTACTCTGGGAGTATGAGTGACCAGGTGTGGTACTCTAGGAGTGTGTGTGCCCAGGTGTGGAACTCTGGGAGTGCAGTGTGACCAGGTGTTGTTCTCCGGGCATGTATGTGACCAGCTGTGGTACTCTGGGTGTGTGCGTGACCAGGGGTGGTACTCTTTGAGTTTGAGTGACATGGTGTGGAACGCTGGTAGTGTGAGCAACCAGGTTTGGTACTCTGGGAGTTGGTGTGACCAGGTGTGGTGCTCTCGGAGTGTGCGTGATCAGGTATAGTACTCTGGGAGTGTGTGGGACCAGGTGTGGTACTCATGGAGTACAGTGTGACCAGGTGTGGTACTCTGGGAGTGTGCGTGATCAGGTGTGGTACTCTGGGAGTGAGTGTGACCAGGTGTGTTACTGTGTATGACCAGGTGTGGTACTCTGGGAGTGTGAGTGACCAGGTGTGGTACTCTGGGAGTGTGTGTGACCAGGTGTGGTACTCTGGGAGTGTGTGCCACCTGGTGTGGGACTCAGGGAGTGCAGTGTGACCAGTTGTAGCACTCTGGAAGCGTGTATGACCGGATGTGGTACTCTGGGAGTGTGTGTGACCAGATGTGGTACTATGGGAGTGCGGTGTGACCAGGTGTGGTACTCTGGGAGTGCGTGTGCCCAGTTGTGGAACTCTGGGAGTGAGTGTGACCAGGTGTGGTATTATGGCAGTGAGTGTGACCTGGTGTGGTACTCTGGGAGTGTCTGTGACCAGGTGTGGTACTCTGGGAGTGTGTGTGACCAGGTGTCGTACTCTGGAAGTGCAGTGTGACCAGGTGTGGTACTCTGAGAGTGTGTGTGACCAGGTGTGGTACTCTGGGAGTGCAATGTGACCAGGTGTTGTTTTCCAGGAGTTTGAGTTACCAGGTGTGGTACGCTGGGAGTGTGAGCGACCAGGTTTGGTACTCTGGGAGTGTGTGTGACCAGGTGTGGTACTCTGGGAGTGTGTGTGACCAGGTGTGGTACACTGGGAGTGTGTGTGACCAGGTGTGGTACTGTGGGAGTGTGTGTGACCAGGTGTGGTACTCTGGGTGTGTGCATGACCAGGTGTGGTATTCTGGGAGTGCAGTGTGACCAGGTGTGGTACTCTGGGAGTGTGTGTGACCAGTTGTGGTTCTCTGGGTGTGTATGGGACCAGATATGGTACACTGGGCATGTGTGTGACCAGGTGTGGTACTCTGGGAGTGTGTATGACCCGGTGTGGTACTCTGGGAGTGTGTGTGACCAGATGTGGTACTATGGGAGTGCAGTGTGACCAGGTGTGGTACTCTGGGAGTGCGTGTGCCCAGTTGTGGAACTCTGGGAGTGACTGTGACCAGGTGTGGTATTATGGCAGTGAGTGTGACCTGGTGTGGTACTCTGGGAGTGTCTGTGACCAGGTGTGGTACTCTGGGAGTGTGTGTGACCAGGTGTCGTACTCTGGAAGTGCAGTGTGACCAGGTGTGGTACACTGAGAGTGTGTGTGACCAGGTGTGGTACTCTGGGAGTGCAGTGTGACCAGGTGTTGTTTTCCAGGAGTTTGAGTTACCAGGTGTGGTACGCTGGGAGTATGAGCGTCCAGGTTTGGTACTCTGGGAGTGTGTGTGACCAGGTGTGGTATTCTGGGAGTGTGTGTGACCAGGTGTGGTACACTGGGAGTGTGTGTGACCAGGTGTGGTACTGTGGGAGTGTGTGTGACCAGGTGTGGTACTCTGGGTGTGTGCATGACCAGGTGTGGTACTCTGGGAGTGCAGTGTGACCAGGTGTGGTACTCTGGGAGTGTGTGTGACCAGTTGTGGTTCTCTGGGTGTGTATGGGACCAGATGTGGTACACTGAGCATGTGTGTGACCAGGTGTGGTACTCTGGGAGTGCAGTGTGACCAGGTGTGGTACTCTGGGAGTGTGAGTGGCCAGGTGTGGTACTCTGGGAGTGTGAGTGGCCAGGGGTCGTGTCCTGGGAATGTGTGTGCGCCGGTGCGCAACTCTGGGAGTGAGTTTGGCCAGGTGTCATACTCTGGGAGTGCAGTGGGACCAGGTGTGATACTATGGGAGTGAGTGTGACCAGGTGTTGTACTATAGGAGTGAGTGTGACCAGGTGTGGTACTATGGGAGTTAGTGTGACCAGGTGTGATACTCTAGGTGTCTGCGAGTCCAGGTGTGGTACTCTGGGAGTGTGTGTGACCAGGTGTCGTGCTCTAGGAGTGTGTGTGACCAGGTGTCGTGCTCTGGGAGTGTGTGTGACCCGGTGTCGTACTCTGGGAATGTATGTGACCAGGTGTCGTACTCTGGGAGTGCAGTGTGACCAGGCGTGGTACTCTGGCAGAGCAGTGTGACCAGGTGTGGTACTCTGGGAGTGTGAGTGATCAGTTGTGGTACTGTGGGAGTGTGAATGTCCAGTTGTGGTACTCTGGGAGTGTGAGTGACCAGGTGTGGTACTCTGGGAGTGCGTGTGCCCAAGTGGGGAACTCTGGAAGTGCAGTGGAACCAGTTGTGGTACTCTGGGATTGAGTGTGACCAGGTGTGGTACTCTGGGAATGTGTGTGACTAGATGTGGTACTATGGGAGTGTGGTGTGACCAGGTGTGGTAATCTGGGAGTGCGTGTGCCCAGGTGTGGAACTCTGGGAGTGCAGTAGGACCAGGTGTGGTATTATGGCAGTGAGTGTGACCAGGTGTGGTACTGTGGGAGTGTGTGTGACCAGGTGTGGTACTCTAGGTGTGTGCATGACCATGTGAGGTACTCTGGGAGTGTGTGTGACCAGGTGTCGTACTCCGGGAGTGTGTGTGACCAAGTATGGTACTCTGGGAATGTGTGTGACCAGGTGTGGTACTCTGGGAGTGTAGAGTGCCCAGGTGCGGTACTCTGGAAGTGCAGTGGTATCAGGTGTGGTACTCTGGGAGTGTCTGTGACCAGGTGTGGTACTCTGGGACTGTGTGTGACCAGTTGTGTTACTCTGGGAGTGTGTGTGACCAGGTGTGGAACTCTGAGAGTGCAATGTGACCAGGTGTTGTTCTCTGGGCGTGTATGTGACCAGCTGTGGTACTCTGGGAGTGTGCGTGACCAGGTGTGGTACTCTTGGAGTTTGAGTGACCAGGTGTGGTGCGCTGGGAGCGTGAGCGACCAGGTTTGGTACTCTGCGAGTGTGTGTGACCAGGTGTGGTACTCTGTGAGTGCAGCCTGACCAAGTGCCGTACTCTGGGAGTGTGTGTGACCAGGGGTCGTACTCTGGGAATGTATGTGACCAGGTGTGGTACTCTGGGAGTGCAGTGTGACCTGGCGTGGTACTCTGGGAGAGCAGTATGACCAGGTGTGGTACTCTGGGAGTGTTTTTGACCCGGTGTCGTACTCTGGGAGTGTTTGTGACCAGGTGTGGTACTCTGGGAGTGAGTGTGACAAGGTGTGGTACTCTGGGAGTGTGTGTGATCAGGTGTGGTATTCTGGGAGTGAGTGTGACCAGGTGTGGTACTGTGTATGACCAGGTGTGGTACTCTGGGAGTGTGTGTGACCAGGTGTGGAACTCTGGGAGTGTGTGTGATCAGGTGTATTACTCTGGGAGTGTGTGTGACCAGGTGCGGTACTGTGGGAGTGTGTGTGACCAGGTGTGGTACTCTGGGTGTGTGCATGACCAGGTGTGGTACTCTGGGAGTGCAGTGTGACCAGGTGTGGTACTCTGGGAGTGTGTGTGACCAGGTGTGGTACTCTGGGAATGTGTGTGACCAGGTGTGGTACTCTGGGAGTGCAGAGTGCCCAGGTGTGGTACTCTGGAAGTGCAGTGTGACCAGGTGTGTTACTCTGGGAGGGTTAGTGACAAGGTGTGGTACTCTGGGATGTGTGTGCCCAGGTGTGGAAATCTGGGAGTGCAGTGGTATCAGGTGTGGTACTCTGGGAGTGTCTGTGACCAGGTGTGGTACTCTGGGACTGTGTGTGACCAGGTGTGGTACTCCGTGAGTGCAATGTGACCAGGTGTTGTTCTCCGGGCGTGTATGTGACCAGCTGTGGTACTCTGGGAGTGTGTGTGACCAGGTGTGGTGCGCTGGGAGTGTGAGCGACCAGGTTTGGTACTCTGCGAGTGTGTGTGACCAGGTGTGGTACTCTGTGAGTGCAGCCTGACCAAGTGTCGTACTCTGGGAGTGTTTTTGACCCGGTGTCGTACTCTGGGAGTGTGTGTGACCAGGTGTGGTACTCTGGCAGTGTGTATGACCAGGTGTGGTGTACTGTGAGTGTGTATGACCAGGTGTGGTGCTCTGGGAGTGTGAGTGGCCAGGTGTGGTACTCTGGGAGTATGAGTGACCAGGTGTGGTACTCTGGGAGTGTGTGTGCCCAGGTGTGGAACTCTGGAAGTGCAGTCGGATCAGGTGTGGTACTCTGGGAGTGTCTGTGACCAGGTGTGGTACTCTGGGAGTGTGTGTGACCAGGTGTGTTTCTCTGGGAGTGTGTGTGACCAAGTGTGGTACTCTGGGAATGCAGTGTGACCAGGTTTGGTATGCTGGGTGTGTGTGTGACCAGTTGTGGTACTTTGGGAGTTTGTGTGACCAGGTGTGGTACGCTGGTAGTGTGAGCAACCAGGTTTGGTATTCTGGGAGTTGGTGTGACCAGGAGTGGTGCTCTGGGAGTGTGCGTGATCAGGTATAGTACTCTGGGAGTGTGTGTGACCAGGTGTGGTACTCATGGAGTGCAGTGTGACCAGGTGTGGTACTCTGGGAGTGTGTGTGATCAGGTGTGGTACTCTGGGAGTGAGTGCGACCAGGTGTGGTACTGTGTATGACCAGGTGTGGTACTCTGGTAGTGTGTGTGACCAGGTGTGGAACTCTGGGAGTGTGTGTGATCAGGTGTATTACTCTGGGAGTGTGTGTGACCAGGTGCGGTACTGTGGGAGTGTGAGTGACCAGGTGTGGTACTCTGGGTGTGTGCATGACCAGGTGTGGTACTCTGGGAGTGCAGTGTGACCAGGTGTGGTACTCTGGGAGTGTGTGTGACCAGCTGTGGTTCTCTGGGAGTGTCTGGGACCAGATGTGGTACACTGGGCATGTGTGTGACCAGGTGTGGTACTCTGGGAGTGTGTATGACCCGGTGTGGTACTCTGGGAGGGCAGTGTGACCAGGTGAGGTACTCTGGGAGTGTAAGCGACCAGGTTTGGTTCTCTGGGAGTGTGTGTGACCAGGTGTGGAACTCAGGGAGTGTGTGTGATCAGGTTTAGTACTCTGGGAGTGTGTGTGACCAGGTGTGGTACTGTGGGAGTGTGTGTGACCAGGTGTGGTACTCTGGGTGTGTGCATGACCAGGTGTGGTACTCTGGGAGTGCAGTGTGACCAGGTGTGGTATTCTGGGAGTGTGTGTGACCAGTAGTGGTTCTCTGGGAGTGTATGGGACCAGATGTGGTACACTGGGCATGTATGTGACCAGGTGTGGTACTCTGGGAGTGTGTATGACCCGGTGTGGTACTCTGGGAGTGCATTGTGACCAGGTGTGGTACTCTGGGAGTGTGAGTGGCCAGGTGTGGTACTCTGGGAGTGTGAGTGGCCAGGGGTCGTGACCTGGGAATGTGTGTGCCCAGGTGTGCAACTCTGGGAGTGAGTTTGGCCAAGTGTGGTACTATGGGAGTGAGTGTGACCAGGTGAGGTACTATTGGAGTGAGTGTGACCAGGTGTGATACTCGAGGTGTCTGTGAGGCCAGGTGTGGTACTATGGGAGTGAGTGTGACCAGGTGAGGTACTATGGGAGTGAGTGTGACCAGGTGTGATACTCTAGGTGTCTGTGAGGCCAGGTGTCGTACTCTGGGAGTGTGTTTGACCAGGTGCCGTGCTCTGGGAGTGTGTGTGACCAGGTGTCGTGCTCTGGGAGTGTGTGTGACCAGGTGTCATGCTCTGGGAGTGTGTGTGACCAGGTGTCGTACTCTGGGAATGTATCTGACCAGGTGTCGTACTCTGGGAGTGCAGTGTGACCAGGCGTGGTACTCTGGGAGAGCAGTGTGACCAGGTGTGATCCTCTGGGAGTGTGTGTGACCAGGTGTGGAACTCTGGGAGTGTGAGTGACCTGTTGTGGTACTCTGGGAGTGCAGTGGTATCAGGTGTGGTACTCTGGGAGTGTCAGTGACCAGGTGTGGTACTCTGGGACTGTGTGTGACCAGGTGTGGTACTCCGGGAGTGCAATGTGACCAGGTGTTGTTCTCCGGGCGTGTATGTGACCAGCTGTGGTACTCTGGGAGTGTGCGTGACCAGGTGTGGTGCGCTGGGAGTGTGAGCGACCAGGTTTGGTACTCTGCGAGTGTGTGTGACCAGGTGTGGTACTCTGTGAGTGCAGCCTGACCAAGTGTCGTACTCTGGGAGTGTTTTTGACCCGGTGTCGTACTCTGGGAGTGTGTGTGACCAGGTGTGGTACTCTGGGAGTGTGTATGACCAGGTGTGGTGTACTGTGAGTGTGTATGACCAGGTGTGGTGCACTGGGAGTGTGAGTGGCCAGGTGTGGTACTCTGGGAGTATGGGTGACCATGTGTGGTACTCTGGGAGTGTGTGTGCCCAGGTGTGGAACTCTGGAAGTGCAGTCGGATCAGGTGTGGTACTCTGGGAGTGTCTGTGACCAGGTGTGGTACTCTGGGAGTGTGTGTGACCAGGTGTGTTACTCTGGGAGTGTGTGTGACCAAGTGTGGTACTCTGGGAATGCAGTGTGACCAGGTTTGGTATGCTGGGTGTGTGTGTGACCAGGTGTGGTACTCTGGGAGTTTGTGTGACCAGGTGTGGTACGCTGGTAGTGTGAGCAACCAGGTTTGGTACTCTGGGAGTTGGTGTGACCAGTTGTGGTGCTCTGGGAGTGTGCGTGATCAGGTATAGTACTCTGGGAGTGTGTGTGACCAGGTGTGGTACTCATGGAATGCAGTGTGACCAGGTGTGCTACTCTGGGAGTATGTGTGATCAGGTGTGGTACTCAGGGAGTGAGTGTGACCAGGTGTGGTACTGTGTATGACCAGGTGTGGTACTCTGGGAGTGTGAGTGACCAGGTGTGCTACTCTGGGAGTGTGTGTGACCAGGTGTGGTACTCTGGGAGTGTGTGCCACCTGGTGTGGGACTCAGGGAGTGCAGTGTGACCAGTTGTAGTACTCTGGAAGCGTGTGTGACCAGGTGTGGTACTCTGGGAGTGTGTGTGACCAGATGTGGTACTATGGGAGTGCGGTGTGACCAGGTGTGATACTCTGGGAGTGCGTGTGCCCAGGTGTGGAACTCTGGGAGTGAGTGTGACCAGGTGTGGTATTATGGCAGTGAGTGTGACCAGGTGTAGTACTCTGGGAGTGTGTGTGACCAGGTGTGGTACTCTGGGAGTGCAGTGTGACCAGGTGTTGTTTTCCGGGAGTGTAGGTGACCAGCTGTGGTACTCTGGGAGTGTGCGTGACCAGGTGTGGTACTCTGGGAGTTTGAGTTGCCAGGTGTAGTACGCTGGGAGTGTGAGCGACCAGGTTTGGTACTCTGGGAGTGTGTGTGACCAGGTGTGGAACTCTGAGAGTGTGTGTGATCAGGTGTAGTACTGTGGGAGTGTGTGTGACCAGGTGTGGTACTCTGGGAGTTTCTGTGACCAGGTGTGGTACGCTGGGTGTGTGCATGACCAGGTGTGGTACTCTGGGAGTGCAGTGTGACCAGGTGTGGTACTCTGGGAGTGTGTGTGACCAGCTGTGGTTCTCTGGGAGTGTATGGGACCAGATATGGTAAACTGGGCATGTGTGTGACCAGGTGTGTTACTCTGGGAGTGTGTATCACCCGGTGTGGTACTCTGGGAGTGCAGTGTGACCAGGTGTGGTACTCTGGGAGTGTAAGCGACCAGGTTGGTACTCTGGGAGTGTGTATGACCAGGTGTGGAACTCTGGGAGTGTGTGTGATCAGGTTTAGTACTCTGGGAGTGTGTGTGACCAGGTGTGGTACTGTGGGAGTGTGTGTGACCAGGTATGGTACTCTGGGTGTGTGCATGACCAGGTGTGGTACTCTGGGAGTGCAGTGTGACCAGGTGTGGTACTCTGGGAGTGTGTGTGACCATTTGTGGTTCTCTGGGAGTGTATGGGACCAGATGTGGTACACTGGGCATGTGTGTGACCAGGTGTGGTACTCTGGGACTGTGTATGACCCGGTGTGGTACTCTGGGAGTGCATTGTGACCAAGTGTGGTACTCTGGGAGTGTGTTTGACCAGGTGCCGTGCTCTGGGAGTGTGTGTGACCAGGTGTCGTGCTCTGGGAGTGTGTGTGACCAGGTGTCATGCTCTGGGAGTGTGTGTGACCAGGTGTCGTACTCTGGGAATGTATGTGACCAGGTGTCGTACTGTGGGAGTGCAGTGTGACCAGGCGTGGTACTCTGGGAGAGCAGTGTGACCAGGTGTGATCCTCTGGGAGTGTTTATGACCAAGTGTGGTACGATGGGAGCGCGTGTGAGCAGGTGTGGTACACTGGGAGTGTGTGTTAACAGGTTTTGTACTATAATTGTGTGTGTGACCAGGTGTGGTACTCTGGGAGTGTGTGTGACCAGGTGTGGTACTCTGGGTGTGTGTGTGACCAGGTGTGGTACTCTGGGAGTGTGTGCGACCAGGTGTGGTACTCTGGGAGTGTTTATGACCAAGTGTGGTACGATGGGAGCGCGTGTGAGCAGGTGTGGAACACTCGGTGTGTGTGTGACCAGGTGTGGTACTCTGGGAGTATTGTGACCAGGTGTGGGACTCTTGGAGTGCAGTGTGACCAGATGTGGTTATCTGTGGGTGCAGTGTCACCAGCTGTGGTACACTGGGTGTGTGTGTTAACAGGTTTGGTACTCTAGTTGTGTGTGTGACCAGGTGTCCTCCTCTGGGAGTGTGTGGGACCATGTGTTTTATTCGGGGAGTGTGTGTGACCAGATGTGGTACTCTGGGAGTGTGAGTGACCAGGAGCGGTACTCTGGGTGTGCATTGTGACCAGGTGTTGTACTCTGGGAGTGCGTCTGACCAGGTGTGGTACTCTGGGAGTGAATGTGATCAGGTGTGGTACTCTGGGAGTGTGTGTGACCAGGTTTGGTACTCTGGGAGTGTGTGTGATCAGATGTGGTAATCTGCGGGTGCAGTGTGACCAGCTGTGGTACACTTGGGGTGTGTGTGACCAGGTTTGGTACTCTAGGAGTGTGTGAGACCAGGTGTGGTACTCTGGGAGTGTGTGTGAACAGGTGTGGTATTCGGGGAGTGTGAGTGATCAGGTGAGGTACTCTGGGAGTGTGTGAGACCAGGTGTGGTACTCTGGGTGTATTTGTGACTGGGTGTGGTTCCCTGGGAATGCAGTGTGACCAGATGTGTTAACCAGGAGTGCAGTGTGACCAGGTGTGGTACTCTGGGAGTGCAGAGTGACCAGGCGTGGTACTCTGGGAGTCTGTGTGACCAGGTGTGGTACTCGGGGAGAGTGTGTGACCAGGTGTGGTACTCTGGGAGTGTGTGTGAGCAGGTGTGTTACTCTGGGAGTGCACTGTGATCAAGTGTGGTACTCTGGGAGTGCGGTGTGATCAGATGTGGTGCTCTGGGAATGTGTGTGACCAGGTGTGGTACTCTGGGAGTGTGTGTGATCAGGTGTGGTATTCTGGGAGTGTGTGTGACCAGGTGTGGTACTCGGGGAGTGTGTGTGACCAGGTGTGGTACACTGTGAGTGCATGTGACCAGGTGAGTTACTCTGGGTGTGTACGTGTCCAGGTGTGGTACTCTGGGAGTGTGTGTGACCAGGTGTGGTACACTGGGAATGCAGTGTGACCAGGTGTGGTATTTGGGGAGTGTGTGTGATCTGATGTGGTGCTCAGGGGTGCAGTGTTACCAGTTGTGGTACTCTGGGAGTGTGAGTGACCTCGTGTGGCACTCTGGGAGTGCAGTGTGATCAGGTGTGGTACTCTGGGAGTGCACTGTGACCAGGTGTGGTACTCTGGGAGTGTGTGTGACCAGGTGTGGTTCTCTGGGTGTGTGTGCGACCAGGTGTGGTACTCTGGGAGTGTTTATGACCAGGACTGGTACTCTGGGAGTATTTGTGACCAGGTGTGGTTCTCTGGGAGTGTGTGCGACCAGGTGTGGTACTCTGGGAATGTTTATGACCAGGTGTGGTACTCTGGGAGTATTTGTGACCAGGTGTGGTACTCTGGGAGTGTGTGTGACCAGGTGCGGTACTCTGGGAGTATTTGTGACCAGGTGTGGTACTCTGGGACTGTGTGTGACCAGGTGTGGTACTCTGGGAGTGTGTGAACCAGGTGTGGTACTCGGGGAATGTGTGTGACCAGGTGTGGTACTCTGGGAGTGTGTGCGAGCAGGTGTGGTACTCTGGGAGTGTGTCAGACCAGGTGTGGTACTCTGGGAGTGTGTGTAATCAGGTGTGGGACTCTTGGAGTGCAGTGTGACCAGATGTGGTTATCTGTGGTTGCAGTGTGACCAGCTGTGGTACATTGGGTGTGTGTCTTAACAGGTTTGGTACTCTAGTTGTGTGTATGACCAGATGTGGTACTCTGGGTGTGTGTGTGACCAGGAGCGGTACTCTGGGTGTGCAGTGCGACCAGGTGTGGTACTCTGGGAGTGTTTGTGACCAGGTGTGGTACTCTGGGAGTGTGAGTGACCAGGTGTGGTACTCTGGGAGTGTGTGTGACCAGGTGTTGTACTCTGGGAGTGTGTGCGACCAGGTGTGGTACTCTGGGAGTGTTTATGACCAAGTGTGGTATGATGGGAGCGCGTGTGAGCAGGTGTGGAACGTTCGGTGTGTGTGTGACCAGGTGTGGTACTCTGGGAGTATTTGTGACCAGGTGTGGGACTCTTGGAGTGCAGTGTGACCAGATGTGGTTATCTGTGGGTGCAGTGTGACCAGCTGTGGTACACTGGGTGTGTGTGTTAACAGGTTTGGTACTCTAGTTGTGTGTGTGACCGGGTGTGGTACTCTGGGAGTGTGTGGGACCATGTGTTATATTCGGGGAGTGTGTGACCAGATGTGGTACTCTGGGATGTGAGTGACCAGGAGCGGTACTCTGGGTGTGCAGTGTGACCAGGTGCGGTACTCTGGGAGTGTTTGTGACCAGGTGTGGTACTGTGGGAGTGTGAGTGACCAGCTGTGGTACTCTGGGACTGTGTGTGACCAGGTGTGGTACTCTGGCAGTGTGTGTGATCAGGTGTGCTACTCTGCGGGTGCAGTGTGACCAGCTGTGGTACAATGGGAGTGTGTGTTAACAGGTTTGGTACTCTAGTTGTGTGTGTGACCAGGTGTGGTATGCTGGGAGTGTGTGAGAATAGGTGTGGTTCTCTGGGAGTGTGTGATACCAGGTGTTGTACTCTGGGAGTGCGTGTGACCAGGTGTGGTACTCTGGGAGTCTGTGATACCAGGTGTTGTACTCTGGGAGTGCGTGTGACCAGGTGTGGTACTTTGGGAGTGAATGTGATCAGGTGTGGTACTCTGGGAGTGTGTGTGATCAGGTTTGGTACTCTGGGAGTGTGTGTGATCAGATGTGGTAATCTGCGGGTGCAGTGTGACCAGCTGTGGTACACTTGGGGTGTGTGTGACCAGGTTTGATACTCTAGGAGTGTGTGAGACCAGGTGTGGTACTCTGGGAGTGTGTGTGACCAGGTGTGGCATTCGGGGAGTGTGAGTGATCAGGTGAGGTACTCTGGGAGTGTGTGAGACCAGGTGTGGTACTCTGGGTGTGTATGTGACTAGGTGTGGTTCCCTGGGAATGCAGTGTGACCAGATGTGTTAACCCAGAGTGCAGTGTGACCAGGTGTGGTACTCTGGGAGTGCAGAGTGACCAGGTGTGGTACTCTGGGAGTGTGTGTGAGCAGGTGTGTTACTCTTAGAGTGCACTGTGATCAAGTGTGGTACTCTGGGAGTGCGATGTGATCAGATGTGGTGCTCTGGGAATGTGTGTGACCAGCTGTGGTACACTTGGGGTGTGTGTGACCAGGTTTGGTAATCTAGGAGTGTGTGAGACCAGGTGTGGTACTCTGGGAGTGTGTGTGAACAGGTGTGGTATTCGGGGAGTGTGAGTGATCAGGTGTGGTACTCTGGGAGTGTGTGAGACCAGGTGTGGTACTCTGGGTGTGTATGTGACTAGGTGTGGTTCCCTGGGAATGCAGTGTGACCAGATGTGTTAACCAGGAGTGCAGTGTGACCAGGTGTGGTACTCTGCGAGTCTGTGTGACCAGGTGTGTTACTCTGGGAGTGCACTGTGATCAAGTGTGGTACTCTGGGAGTGCGGTGTGATCCGATGTGGTGCTCTGGGAATGTGTGTGACCAGGTGTGGTGCTCTGGGAGTGTGTGTGATCAGGTGTGGTATTCTGGGAGTGTGTGTGACCAGGTGTGGTACTCGGGGAGTGTGTGTGACCAGGTGTGGTACACTGTGAGTGCATGTGACCAGGTGAGTTACTCTGGGTGTGTACGTGACCAGGTGTGGTACGCTGGGAATGCAGTGTGACCAGGTGAGGAATTTGGGGAGTGTGTGTAATCAGATGTGGTGCTCAGGGGTGCAGTGTTACCAGTTGTGGTACTCTGGGAGTGTGAGTGACCTCGTGTGGCACTCTGGGAGTGCAGTGTGATCAGGTGTGGTACTCTGGGAGTGCACTGTGACCAGCTGTGGTACTCTGGGAGTGTGTGTGACCAGCAGTTATACTCTGAGAGTGCAGTGTGAACAGATGTGGTACTCTTGAAGTGCACTGTGACCAGGTGTGGTACTGTGGGTGTGTGAGTGACCTGGTGTGGCACTCTGGGAGTGCAGTGTGACCAAGTGTGGTACTCTGGGAGTGCAGTGTGACCATGTGTGGTACTCTGGGAGTGCAGTGTGACCAGGTGAGTTACTCTGGGCGTGTGCGTGACCAGGTGTGGTACTCTGGGAGTGTGTGTGACCAGGTGTGGTACGCTGGGAATGCAGTGTGACCAGGTATGGTAATCTGGGAGTGTGTGTGACCTGGTGTGCTGGTCTGGGAGTGTGTGAGACCAGGTGTGGTACGCTGGGAGTGTGTGAGAATAGGTGTGGTACTCTGGGAGTATGTGTGATACCAGATGTGGCACTCTGGGAGTATGTGTGATCAGGTGTCATACTCTGGACCTGTGTGTGACCAGGTGTGGTATTCTGGGAGTGTGTGTGACCAGGTGTGGTACTCTGGGAGTGTGTGTGACCAGGTGTGGTACTCTGGGTGTGTGTGTGACCAGGTGTGGTACTCTGGGAGTGTGTGTGACCAGGTGTGGTACTCTGGGAGTGTGTGTGACCAGGTGTGGTACTCTGGGAGTGTGTGCGACCAGGTGTGGTAATCTGGGAGTGTTTATGACCAAGTGTGGTACAATGGGAGCGTGTGTGAGCAGGTGTGGAACGCTCGGTGTGTGTGTGACCAGGTGTGGTACTCTGGGAGTGTTTGTGACCAGGTGTGGTACTCTGCGAGTGTTTGTGACCAGGTGTGGTACTCTGGGAGTGTGTGTGACCAGCTGTGGTACTCTGGGAGTGTGTACGACCAGGTGTGGTACTCTGGGAATGTTTATGACCAGGTGTGGTACTCTGGGAGTATTTGTGACCAGGTGTGCTACTCTGGGAGTGCAATGGGACCAGGTGTGGTACTCTGGGAGTGTGTGTGACCAGGTGTGGTACTCTGGGAGTGTGTGTGACCAGGTGTGGTACTCTGGGAGTATTTGTGACCAGGTGTTGTACTCTGGGACTGTGTGTGACCAGGTGTGATACTCTGGGAGTGTGTGCGACCAGGTATGGTACTCGGGGAATGTGTGTGACCAGGTGTGGTACTCTGGGAGTGTGTGCGAGCAGGTGTGGTAATCTGGGAGTGTGTCAGACCAGGTGTGGTACTCTGGGAGTGTGTGTGACCAGGTGTGGGACTCTTGGAGTGCAGTGTGACCAGATGTGGTTATCTGTGGGTGCAGTGTGACTAGCTGTGGTACACTGGGTGTGTGTCTTAACAGGTTTGGTACTCTAGTTGTGTGTGTGACCAGATGTGGTACTCTGGGTGTGTGTGTGAGCAGGAGCGGTACTCTGGGTGTGCAGTGCGACCAGGTGTGGTACTCTGGGAGTGTGAGTGACCAGCTGTGGTACTCTGGGACTGTGTGTGACCAGGTGTGGTACTCTGGCAGTGTGTGTGATCAGATGTGCTACTCTGTGGGTGCAGTGTGACCAGCTGTGGTACACTGGGAGTGTGTGTTAACAGGTTTGGTACTCTAGTTGTGTGTGTGACCAGGTGTGGTATGCTGGGAGTGCGTGTGACCAGTTGTGGTACTCTGGGAGTGAATGTGATCAGGTGTGGTACTCTGGGAATGTGTGTGACCTGGTGCCATATTCTGGAAGTGCGTGTGACCAGGTGTGGTACTCTGGGAGTGTGTGAGACCAGGTGTGGTACGCTGGCAGTGTGTGATACCAGGTGTTGTATTCTGGGAGTGCGTGTGACCAGTTGTGGTACTCTGGGAGTGAATGTGATCAGGTGTGGTACTCTGGGAGTGTGTGTGACCTGGTGCCATATTCTGGAAGTGCGTGTGACCAGGTGTGGTACTCTGGGAGTGTGTGAGACCAGGTGTGGTACGCTGGGAGTGTGTGTGACCAGGTGTGGTATTCGGGGAGTGTGTGTGATCAGATGTGGTGCTCAGGGGTGCAGTGTTACCAGGTGTGGAACTCTCAGAGTGCTCTGTGAACAGGTGTGGTACTCTGGGAGTGCACTGTGACCAGGTGTGGCACTCTGGAGGTGCACTGTGACGAGGTGTGGTACTCTGGGAGTGTGTGTGACCAGCTGTGGTACTCTGAGAGTGCAGTGTGAACAGGTGTGGCACTCTGCGAGTGCACTGTGACCTGGTGTGGCACTCTGGGAGTGCAGTGTGACCAGGTGTGGTACTCTGGGAGTGCAGTGTGAGCAGGTGTGGTACTCTGGGAGTGCAGTGTGATCAGGTGTGATACTCTGGGAGTGCAGTGTGACCAGGTGTGGTCCTGTGGGTGTGCAGTGTGACCAGGTGTGGTACTCTGGGAGTGTGTGTGATCAGGTGTGGTACTTGGGTGTGCAGTGTGACCAGGTGTGGTACTCTGAGAGTGCAGTGTGAGCAGGTGTGGTACTCTGGGAGTGCAGTGCGACCAGGTGTGATACTCTGGGAGTGCAGTGTGACCAGGTGTTGTACTCTGGGAGTGTGTGTGATCAGGTGTGGTACTTGGGAGTGCAGTGTGACCAGGTGTGGTACTCTGAGAGTGCAGTGTGAGCAGGTGTGGTACTCTGGGAGTGCAGTGTGACCAGGTGTGATACTCTGGGAGTGCAGTGTGACCAGGTGTTGTACTCTGGGAGTGCGTGTGACCAGGTGTGGTACTCTGGGAGTGAATGTGATCAGGTGTGGTACTCTGGGAGTGTGTGTGACCAGGTTTGGTACTCTGGGAGTGTGTGTGATCAGATGTGGTAATCTGCGGGTGCAGTGTGACCAGCTGTGGTACACTTGGGGTGTGTGTGACCAGGTTTGGTACTCCAGGAGTGTGTGAGACCAGGTGTGGTACTCTGGGAGTGTGTTACCAGGTGTGGCATTCGGGGAGTGTGAGTGATCAGGTGTGGTACTCTGGGAGTGTGTGAGACCAGGTGTGGTACTCTGGGTGTGTATGTGATTGGTGTGGTTCCCTGGGAATGCAGTGTGACCAGATGTGTTAACCCGGAGTGCAGTGTGACCAGGTGTGATACTCTGGGAGTGCAGAGTGACCAGGTGTGGTACTCTGGGTGTGTGTGTGAGCAGGTGTGTTACTCTTAGAGTGCACTGTGATCAAGTGTGGTACTCTGGGAGTGCGGTGTGATCAGATGTGGTGCTCTGGGAATGTGTGTGACCAGCTGTGCTACACTTGGGGTGTGTGTGACCAGGTTTGGTAATCTAGGAGTGTGTGAGACCAGGTGCGGTACTCTGGGAGTGTGTGTGAACAGGTGTGGTATTCGGGGAGTGTGAGTGATCAGGTGTGGTACTCTGGGAGTGTGTGAGACCAGGTGTGGTACTCTGGGTGTGTATGTGACGAGGTGTGGTTCCCTGGGAATGCAGTGTTACCAGGTTTGGTATGCTGGGTGTGTGCGTGACCAGGTGTGGTGCGCTGGGAGTGTGAGCGACCAGGTTTGGTACTCTGCGAGTGTGTGTGACCAGGTGTGGTACTCTGTGAGTGCAGCCTGACCAAGTGTCGTACTCTGGGAGTGTTTTTGACCCGGTGTCGTACTCTGGGAGTGTGTGTGACCAGGTGTGGTACTCTGGGAGTGTGTATGACCAGGTGTGGTGTACTGTGAGTGTGTATGACCAGGTGTGGTGCACTGGGAGTGTGAGTGGCCAGGTGTGGTACTCTGGGAGTATGGGTGACCATGTGTGGTACTCTGGGAGTGTGTGTGCCCAGGTGTGGAACTCTGGAAGTGCAGTCGGATCAGGTGTGGTACTCTGGGAGTGTCTGTGACCAGGTGTGGTACTCTGGAAGTGTGTGTGACCAGGTGTGTTACTCTGGGAGTGTGTGTGACCAAGTGTGGTACTCTGGGAATGCAGTGTGACCAGGTTTGGTATGCTGGGTGTGTGTGTGTGACCAGGTGTGGTACTCTGGGAGTTTGTGTGACCAGGTGTGGTACGCTGGTAGTGTGAGCAACGAGGTTTGGTACTCTGGGAGTTGGTGTGACCAGGTGTGGTGCTCTGGGAGTGTGCGTGATCAGGTATAGTACTCTGGGAGTGTATGTGACCAGGTGTGGTACTCATGGAATGCAGTGTGACCAGGTGTGCTACTCTGGGAGTGTGTGTGATCAGGTGTGGTACTCAGGGAGTGAGTGTGACCAGGTGTGGTACTGTGTATGACCAGGTGTGGTACTCTGGGAGTGTGAGTGAGCAGGTGTGCTACTCTGGGAGTGTGTGTGACCAGGTGTGGTACTCTGGGAGTGTGTGCCACCTGGTGTGGGACTCAGGGAGTGCAGTGTGACCAGTTGTAGTACTCTGGAAGCGTGTGTGACCAGGTGTGGTACTCTGGAAGTGTGTGTGACCAGATGTGGTACTATGGGAGTGCGGTGTGACCAGGTGTGATACTCTGGGAGTGCGTGTGCCCAGGTGTGGAACTCTGGGAGTGAGTGTGACCAGGTGTGGTATTATGGCAGTGAGTGTGACCAGGTGTAGTACTCTGGGAGTGTGTGTGACCAGGTGTGGTACTCTGGGAGTGCAGTGTGACCAGGTGTTGTTTTCTGGGAGTGTAGGTGACCTACTGTGGTACTCTGGGAGTGTGCGTGACCAGGTGTGGTACTCTGGATGTGTATGTGACTAGGTGTGGTTCCCTGGGAATGCAGTGTGACCAGGTTTGGTATGCTGGGTGTATGCGTGACCAGGTGTGGTGCGCTGGGAGTGTGAGCGACCAGGTTTGGTACTCTGCGAGTGTGTGTGACCAGGTGTGGTACTCTGTGAGTGCAGCCTGACCAAGTGTCGTACTCTGGGAGTGTTTTTGACCCGGTGTCGTACTCTGGGAGTGTGTGTGACCAGGTGTGGTACTCTGGGAGTGTGTATGACCAGGTGTGGTGTACTGTGAGTGTGTATGACCAGGTGTGGTGCACTGGGAGTGTGAGTGGCCAGGTGTGGTACTCTGGGAGTATGGGTGACCATGTGTGGTACTCTGGGAGTGTGTGTGCCCAGGTGTGGAACTCTGGAAGTGCAGTCGGATCAGGTGTGGTACTCTGGGAGTGTCTGTGACCAGGTGTGGTACTCTGGGAGTGTGTGTGACCAGGTGTGTTACTCTGGGAGTGTGTGTGACCAAGTGTGGTACTCTGGGAATGCAGTGTGACCAGGTTTGGTATGCTGGGTGTGTGTGTGTGACCAGGTGTGGTACTCTGGGAGTTTGTGTGACCAGGTGTGGTACGCTGGTAGTGTGAGCAACGAGGTTTGGTACTCTGGGAGTTGGTGTGACCAGGTGTGGTGCTCTGGGAGTGTGCGTGATCAGGTATAGTACTCTGGGAGTGTATGTGACCAGGTGTGGTACTCATGGAATGCAGTGTGACCAGGTGTGCTACTCTGGGAGTGTGTGTGATCAGGTGTGGTACTCAGGGAGTGAGTGTGACCAGGTGTGGTACTGTGTATGACCAGGTGTGGTACTCTGGGAGTGTGAGTGAGCAGGTGTGCTACTCTGGGAGTGTGTGTGACCAGGTGTGGTACTCTGGGAGTGTGTGCCACCTGGTGTGGGACTCAGGGAGTGCAGTGTGACCAGTTGTAGTACTCTGGAAGCGTGTGTGACCAGGTGTGGTACTCTGGGAGTGTGTGTGACCAGATGTGGTACTATGGGAGTGCGGTGTGACCAGGTGTGATACTCTGGGAGTGCGTGTGCCCAGGTGTGGAACTCTGGGAGTGAGTGTGACCAGGTGTGGTATTATGGCAGTGAGTGTGACCAGGTGTAGTACTCTGGGAGTGTGTGTGACCAGGTGTGGTACTCTGGGAGTGCAGTGTGACCAGGTGTTGTTTTCCGGGAGTGTAGGTGACCAGCTGTGGTACTCTGGGAGTGTGCGTGACCAGGTGTGGTACTCTGGGAATTTGAGTTGCCAGGTGTAGTACGCTGGGAGTGTGAGCGACCAGGTTTGGTACTCTGGGAGTGTGTGTGACCAGGTGTGGAACTCTGGGAGTGTGTGTGATCAGGTGTAGTACTGTGGGAGTGTGTGTGACCAGGTGTGGTACTCTGGGAGTTTCTGTGACCAGGTGTGGTACGCTGGGTGTGTGCATCACCAGGTGTGGTACTCTGGGAGTGCAGTGTGACCAGGTGTGGTACTCTGGGAGTGTGTGTGACCAGCTGTGGTTCTCTGGGAGTGTATGGGACCAGATATGGTAAACTGGGCATGTGTGTGACCAGGTGTGTTACTCTGGGAGTGTGTATCACCCGGTGTGGTACTCTGGGAGTGCAGTGTGACCAGGTGTGGTACTCTGGGAGTGTAAGCGACCAGGTTGGTACTCTGGGAGTGTGTATGACCAGGTGTGGAACTCTGGGAGTGTGTGTGATCAGGTTTAGTACTCTGGGAGTGTGTGTGACCAGGTGTGGTACTGTGGGAGTGTGTGTGACCAGGTATGGTACTCTGGGTGTGTGCATGACCAGGTGTGGTACTCTGGGAGTGCAGTGTGACCAGGTGTGGTACTCTGGGAGTGTGTGTGACCATTTGTGGTTCTCTGGGAGTGTATGGGACCAGATGTGGTACACTGGGCATGTGTGTGACCAGGTGTGGTACTCTGGGACTGTGTATGACCCGGTGTGGTACTCTGGGAGTGCATTGTGACCAGGTGTGGTACTCTGGGAGTGTGTTTGACCAGGTGCCGTGCTCTGGGAGTGTGTGTGACCAGGTGTCGTGCTCTGGGAGTGTGTGTGACCAGGTGTCATGCTCTGGGAGTGTGTGTGACCAGGTGTCGTACTCTGGGAATGTATGTGACCAGGTGTCGTACTCTGGGAGTGCAGTGTGACCAGGCGTGGTACTCTGGGAGAGCAGTGTGACCAAGGTGTGATCCTCTGGGAGTGTGTGTGAACAGGTGTGGTACTCTGGGAGTGTTTATGACCAAGTGTGGTACGATGGGAGTGCGTGTGAGCAGGTGTGCTACACTGGGAGTGTGTGTTAACAGGTTTTGTACTATAATTGTGTGTGTGACCAGGTGTGGTACTCTGGGAGTGTGTGTGACCAGGTGTTGTACTCTGGGTGTGTGTGTGACCAGGTGTGGTACTCTGGGAGTGTGTGCGACCAGGTGTGGTACTCTGGGAGTGTTTATGACCAAGTGTGGTACGATGGGAGCGCGTGTGAGCAGGTGTGGAACGCACGGTGTGTGTGTGACCAGGTGTGGTACTCTGGGAGTATTTGTGACCAGGTGTGGGACTCTTGGAGTGCAGTGTGACCAGATGTGATTATCTGTGGGTGCAGTGTCACCAGCTGTGGTACACTGGGTGTGTGTGTTAACAGGTTTGGTACTCTAGTTGTGTGTGTGACCAGGTGTGCTCCTCTGGGAGTGTGTGGGACCATGTGTTTTATTCGGGGAGTGTGTGTGACCAGATGTGGTACTCTGGGAGTGTGAGTGACCAGGAGCGGTACTCTGGGTGTGCATTGTGACCAGGTGCGGTACTCTGGGAATGTTTGTGACCAGGTGTTGTACTCTGGCAGTGTGTGTGATCAGGTGTGCTACTCTGTGGGTGCAGTGTGACCAGCTGTGGTACAATGGGAGTGTGTGTTAACAGGTTTGGTACTCTAGTTGTGTGTGTGACCAGGTGTGGTATGCTGGGAGTGTGTGAGAATAGGTGTGGTTCTCTGGGAGTGTGTGATACCAGGTGTTGTACTCTGGGAGTGCGTGTGACCAGGTGTGGTACTCTGGGAGTCTGTGATACCAGGTGTTGTACTCTGGGAGTGCGTCTGACCAGGTGTGGTACTCTGGGAGTGAATGTGATCAGGTGTGGTACTCTGGGAGTGTGTGTGACCAGGTTTGGTACTCTGGGAGTGTGTGTGATCAGATGTGGTAATCTGCGGGTGCAGTGTGACCAGCTGTGGTACACTTGGGGTGTGTGTGACCAGGTTTGGTACTCTAGGAGTGTGTGAGACCAGGTGTGGTACTCTGGGAGTGTGTGTGACCAGGTGTGGCATTCGGGGAGTGTGAGTGATCAGGTGTGGTACGCTGGGAGTGTGTGAGACCAGGTGTGGTACTCTGGGTGTGTATGTGACTAGGTGTGGTTCCCTGGGAATGCAGTGTGACCAGATGTGTTAACCCGGAGTGCAGTGTGACCAGGTGTGGTACTCTGGGAGTGCAGAGTGACCAGGTGTGGTACTCTGGGTGTGTGTGTGAGCAGGTGTGTTACTCTTAGAGTGCACTGTGATCAAGTGTGGTACTCTGGGAGTGCGGTGTGATCAGATGTGGTGCTCTGGGAATGTGTGTGACCAGGTGTGGTACTCTGGGAGTGTGTGTGATCAGGTGTGGTATTCTGGGAGTGTGTGTGACCAGGTGTGGTACTCGGGGAGTGTGTGTGACCAGGTGTGGTACATTGTGAGTGCATGTGACCAGGTGAGTTACTCTGGGTGTGTACGTGACCAGGTGTGGTACTCTGGGAGTGTGTGTGACCAGGTGTGGTACGCTGGGAATGCAGTGTGACCAGGTGTGGTATTTGGGGAGTGTGTGTGATCTGATGTGGTGCTCAGGGGTGCAGTGTTACCAGTTGTGGTACTCTGGGAGTGTGAGTGACCTCGTGTGGCACTCTGGGAGTGCAGTGTGATCAGGTGTGGTACTCTGGGAGTGCACTGTGACCAGGTGTGGTACTCTGGGAGTGTGTGTGACCAGGTGTGGTTCTCTGGGTGTGTGTGCGACCAAGTGTGGTACTCTGGGAGTGTTTATGACCAGGTGTGGTACTCTGGGAGTATTTGTGACCAGGTGTGGTTCTCTGGGAGTGTGTGCGACCAGGTGTGGTACTCTGGGAATGTTTATGACCAGGTGTGGTACTCTGGGAGTATTTGTGACCAGGTGTGGTACTCTGGGAGTGTGTGTGACCAGGTGCGGTACTCTGGGAGTATTTGTGACCAGGTGTGGTACTCTGGGACTGTGTGTGACCAGGTGTGGTACTCTGGGAGTGTGTGAACCAGGTGTGGTACTCGGGGAATGTGTGTGACCAGGTGTGGTACTCTGGGAGTGTGTGCGAGCAGGTGTGGTACTCTGGGAGTGTGTCAGACCAGGTGTGGTACTCTGGGAGTGTGTGTAATCAGGTGTGGGACTCTTGGAGTGCAGTGTGACCAGATGTGGTTATCTGTGGGTGCAGTGTGACCAGCTGTGGTACACTGGGTGTGTGTCTTGACAGGTTTGATACTCTAGTTGTGTGTGTGACCAGATGTGGTACTCTGGGTGTGTGTGTGACCAGGAGCGGTACTCTGGGTGTGCAGTGCGACCAGGTGTGGTACTCTGGGAGTGTTTGTGACCAGGTGTGGTACTCTGGGAGTGTGAGTGACCAGGTGTGGTACTCTGGGAGTGTGTGTGACCAGGTGTTGTACTCTGGGAGTGTGTGCGACCAGGTGTGGTACTCTGGGAGTGTTTATGACCAAGTGTGGTATGATGGGAGCGCGTGTGAGCAGGTGTGGAACGTTCGGTGTGTGTGTGACCAGGTGTGGTACTCTGGGAGTATTTGTGACCAGGTGTGGGACTCTTGGAGTGCAGTGTGACCAGATGTGGTTATCTGTGGGTGCAGTGTGACCAGCTGTGGTACACTGGGTGTGTGTGTTAACAGGTTTGGTACTCTAGTTGTGTGTGTGACCAGGTGTGGTACTCTGGGAGTGTGTGGGATCATGTGTTATATTCGGGGAGTGTGTGTGACCAGATGTGGTACTCTGGGATGTGAGTGACCAGGAGCGGTACTCTGGGTGTGCAGTGTGACCAGGTGCGGTACTCTGGGAGTGTTTGTGACCAGGTGTGGTACTGTGGGAGTGTGAGTGACCAGCTGTGGTACTCTGGGACTGTGTGTGACCAGGTGTGGTACTCTGGCAGTGTGTGTGATCAGGTGTGCTACTCTGCGGGTGCAGTGTGACCAGCTGTGGTACAATGGGAGTGTGTGTTAACAGGTTTGGTACTCTAGTTGTGTGTGTGACCAGGTGTGGTATGCTGGGAGTGTGTGAGAATAGGTGTGGTTCTCTGGGAGTGTGTGATACCAGGTGTTGTACTCTGCGAGTGTGTGTGATCAGATGTGGTAATCTGCGGGTGCAGTGTGACCAGCTGTGGTACACTTGGGGTGTGTGTGACCAGGTTTGATACTCTAGGAGTGTGTGAGACCAGGTGTGGTACTCTGGGAGTGTGTGTGACCAGGTGTGGCATTCGGGGAGTGTGAGTGATCAGGTGAGGTACTCTGGGAGTGTGTGAGACCAGGTGTGGTACTCTGGGTGTGTATGTGACTAGGTGTGGTTCCCTGGGAATGCAGTGTGACCAGATGTGTTAACCCAGAGTGCAGTGTGACCAGGTGTGGTACTCTGGGAGTGCAGAGTGACCAGGTGTGGTACTCTGAGAGTGTGTGTGAGCAGGTGTGTTACTCTTAGAGTGCACTGTGATCAAGTGTGGTACTCTGGGAGTGCGATGTGATCAGATGTGGTGCTCTGGGAATTTGTGTGACCAGCTGTGGTACACTTGGGGTGTGTGTGACCAGGTTTGGTAATCTAGGAGTGTGTGAGACCAGGTGTGGTACTCTGGGAGTGTGTGTGAACAGGTGTGGTATTCGGGGAGTGTGAGTGATCAGGTGTGGTACTCTGGGAGTGTGTGCGACCAGGTGTGGTACTCTGGGAGTGTTTATGACCAAGTGTGGTATGATGGGAGCGCGTGTGAGCAGGTGTGGAACGTTCGGTGTGTGTGTGACCAGGTGTGGTACTCTGGGAGTATTTGTGACCAGGTGTGGGACTCTTGGAGTGCAGTGTGACCAGATGTGGTTATCTGTGGGTGCAGTGTGACCAGCTGTGGTACACTGGGTGTGTGTGTTAACAGGTTTGGTACTCTAGTTGTGTGTGTGACCAGGTGTGGTACTCTGGGAGTGTGTGGGACCATGTGTTATATTCGGGGAGTGTGTGTGACCAGATGTGGTACTCTGGGATGTGAGTGACCAGGAGCGGTACTCTGGGTGTGCAGTGTGACCAGGTGCGGTACTCTGGGAGTGTTTGTGACCAGGTGTGGTACTGTGGGAGTGTGAGTGACCAGCTGTGGTACTCTGGGACTGTGTGTGACCAGGTGTGGTACTCTGGCAGTGTGTGTGATCAGGTGTGCTACTCTGCGGGTGCAGTGTGACCAGCTGTGGTACAATGGGAGTGTGTGTTAACAGGTTTGGTACTCTAGTTGTGTGTGTGACCAGGTGTGGTATGCTGGGAGTGTGTGAGAATAGGTGTGGTTCTCTGGGAGTGTGTGATACCAGGTGTTGTACTCTGGGAGTGCGTGTGACCAGGTGTGGTACTCTGGGAGTCTGTGATACCAGGTGTTGTACTCTGGGAGTGCGTGTGACCAGGTGTGGTACTTTGGGAGTGAATGTGATCAGGTGTGGTACTCTGGGAGTGTGTGTGACCAGGTTTGGTACTCTGGGAGTGTGTGTGATCAGATGTGGTAATCTGCGGGTGCAGTGTGACCAGCTGTGGTACACTTGGGGTGTGTGTGACCAGGTTTGATACTCTAGGAGTGTGTGAGACCAGGTGTGGTACTCTGGGAGTGTGTGTGACCAGGTGTGGCATTCGGGGAGTGTGAGTGATCAGGTGAGGTACTCTGGGAGTGTGTGAGACCAGGTGTGGTACTCTGGGTGTGTATGTGACTAGGTGTGGTTCCCTGGGAATGCAGTGTGACCAGATGTGTTAACCCAGAGTGCAGTGTGACCAGGTGTGGTACTCTGGGAGTGCAGAGTGACCAGGTGTGGTACTCTGGGAGTGTGTGTGAGCAGGTGTGTTACTCTTAGAGTGCACTGTGATCAAGTGTGGTACTCTGGGAGTGCGATGTGATCAGATGTGGTGCTCTGGGAATGTGTGTGACCAGCTGTGGTACACTTGGGGTGTGTGTGACCAGGTTTGGTAATCTAGGAGTGTGTGAGACCAGGTGTGGTACTCTGGGAGTGTGTGTGAACAGGTGTGGTATTCGGGGAGTGTGAGTGATCAGGTGTGGTACTCTGGGAGTGTGTGAGACCAGGTGTGGTACTCTGGGTGTGTATGTGACTAGGTGTGGTTCCCTGGGAATGCAGTGTGACCAGATGTGTTAACCAGGAGTGCAGTGTGACCAGGTGTGGTACTCTGGGAGTGCAGAGTGACCAGGCGTGGTACTCTGGGAGTCTGTGTGACCAGGTGTGGTACTCGGGGAGAGTGTGTGACCAGGTGTGGTACTCTGGGAGTGTGTGTGAGCAGGTGTGTTACTCTGGGAGTGCACTGTGATCAAGTGTGGTACCCTGGGAGTGCGGTGTGATCCGATGTGGTGCTCTGGGAATGTGTGTGACCAGGTGTGGTGCTCTGGGAGTGTGTGTGACCAGGTGTTGTACTCTGGGAGTGTGTGTGATCAGGTGTGGTACTTGGGAGTGCAGTGTGACCAGGTGTGGTACTCTGAGAGTGCAGTGTGAGCAGGTGTGGTACTCTGGGAGTGTGTCAGACCAGGTGTGGTACTCTGGGAGTGTGTGTGACCAGGTGTGGGACTCTTGGAGTGCAGTGTGACCAGATGTGGTTATCTGTGGGTGCAGTGTGACTAGCTGTGGTACACTGGGTGTGTGTCTTAACAGGTTTGGTACTCTAGTTGTGTGTGTGACCAGATGTGGTACTCTGGGTGTGTGTGTGACCAGGAGCGGTACTCTGGGTGTGCAGTGCGACCAGGTGTGGTACTCTGGGAGTGTGAGTGACCAGCTGTGGTACTCTGGGACTGTGTGTGACCAGGTGTGGTACTCTGGCAGTGTGTGTGATCAGATGTGCTACTCTGTGGGTGCAGTGTGACCAGCTGTGGTACACTGGGAGTGTGTGTTAACAGGTTTGGTACTCTAGTTGTGTGTGTGACCAGGTGTGGTATGCTGGGAGTGCGTGTGACCAGTTGTGGTACTCTGGGAGTGAATGTGATCAGGTGTGGTACTCTGGGAGTGTGTGTGACCTGGTGCCATATTCTGGAAGTGCGTGTGACCAGGTGTGGTACTCTGGGAGTGTGTGAGACCAGTTGTGGTACGCTGGGAGTGTGTGATACCAGGTGTTGTATTCTGGGAGTGCGTGTGACCAGTTGTGGTACTCTGGGAGTGAATGTGATCAGGTGTGGTACTCTGGGAGTGTGTGTGACCTGGTGCCATATTCTGGAAGTGCGTGTGACCAGGTGTGGTACTCTGGGAGTGTGTGAGACCAGGTGTGGTACGCTGGGAGTGTGTGTGACCAGGTGTGGTATTCGGGGAGTGTGTGTGATCAGATGTGGTGCTCAGGGGTGCAGTGTTACCAGGTGTGGTACTCTCAGAGTGCTCTGTGAACAGGTGTGGTACTCTGGGAGTGCACTGTGACCAGGTGTGGCACTCTGGAGGTGCACTGTGACCAGGTGTGGTACTCTGGGAGTGTGTGTGGCCAGCTGTGGTACTCTGAGAGTGCAGTGTGAACAGGTGTGGCACTCTGCGAGTGCACTGTGACCTGGTGTGGCAGTCTGGGAGTGCAGTGTGACCAGGTGTGGTACTCTGGGAGTGCAGTGTGAGCAGGTGTGGTACTCTGGGAGTGCAGTGTGATCAGGTGTGATACTCTGGGAGTGCAGTGTGACCAGGTGTGGTCCTGTGGGTGTGCAGTGTGACCAGGTGTGGTACTCTGGGAGTGTGTGTGATCAGGTGTGGTACTTGGGAGCGCAGTGTGACCAGGTGTGGTACTCTGAGAGTGCAGTGTGAGCAGGTGTGGTACTCTGGGAGTGCAGTGCGACCAGGTGTGATACTCTGGGAGTGCAGTGTGACCAGGTGTTGTACTCTGGGAGTGTGTGTGATCAGGTGTGGTACTTGGGAGTGCAGTGTGACCAGGTGTGGTACTCTGAGAGTGCAGTGTGAGCAGGTGTGGTACTCTGGGAGTGCAGTGTGACCAGGTGTGATACTCTGGGAGTGCAGTGTGACCAGGTGTTGTACTCTGGGAGTGCGTGTGACCAGGTGTGGTACTCTGGGAGTGAATGTGATCAGGTGTGGTACTCTGGGAGTGTGTGTGACCAGGTTTGGTACTCTGGGAGTGTGTGTGATCAGATGTGGTAATCTGCGGGTGCAGTGTGACCAGCTGTGGTACACTTGGGGTGTGTGTGACCAGGTTTGGTACTCCAGGAGTGTGTGAGACAAGGTGTGGTACTCTGGGAGTGTGTTACCAGGTGTGGCATTCGGGGAGTGTGAGTGATCAGGTGAGGTACTCTGGGAGTGTGTGTGACCAGGTGTTGTACTCTGGGAGTGTGTGCGACCAGGTGTGGTACTCTGGGAGTGTTTATGACCAAGTGTGGTATGATGGGAGCGCGTGTGAGCAGGTGTGGAACGTTCGGTGTGTGTGTGACCAGGTGTGGTACTCTGGGAGTATTTGTGACCAGGTGTGGGACTCTTGGAGTGCAGTGTGACCAGATGTGGTTATCTGTGGGTGCAGTGTGACCAGCTGTGGTACACTGGGTGTGTGTGTTAACAGGTTTGGTACTCTAGTTGTGTGTGTGACCAGGTGTGGTACTCTGGGAGTGTGTGGGATCATGTGTTATATTCGGGGAGTGTGTGTGACCAGATGTGGTACTCTGGGATGTGAGTGACCAGGAGCGGTACTCTGGGTGTGCAGTGTGACCAGGTGCGGTACTCTGGGAGTGTTTGTGACCAGGTGTGGTACTGTGGGAGTGTGAGTGACCAGCTGTGGTACTCTGGGACTGTGTGTGACCAGGTGTGGTACTCTGGCAGTGTGTGTGATCAGGTGTGCTACTCTGCGGGTGCAGTGTGACCAGCTGTGGTACAATGGGAGTGTGTGTTAACAGGTTTGGTACTCTAGTTGTGTGTGTGACCAGGTGTGGTATGCTGGGAGTGTGTGAGAATAGGTGTGGTTCTCTGGGAGTGTGTGATACCAGGTGTTGTACTCTGCGAGTGTGTGTGATCAGATGTGGTAATCTGCGGGTGCAGTGTGACCAGCTGTGGTACACTTGGGGTGTGTGTGACCAGGTTTGATACTCTAGGAGTGTGTGAGACCAGGTGTGGTACTCTGGGAGTGTGTGTGACCAGGTGTGGCATTCGGGGAGTGTGAGTGATCAGGTGAGGTACTCTGGGAGTGTGTGAGACCAGGTGTGGTACTCTGGGTGTGTATGTGACTAGGTGTGGTTCCCTGGGAATGCAGTGTGACCAGATGTGTTAACCCAGAGTGCAGTGTGACCAGGTGTGGTACTCTGGGAGTGCAGAGTGACCAGGTGTGGTACTCTGAGAGTGTGTGTGAGCAGGTGTGTTACTCTTAGAGTGCACTGTGATCAAGTGTGGTACTCTGGGAGTGCGATGTGATCAGATGTGGTGCTCTGGGAATTTGTGTGACCAGCTGTGGTACACTTGGGGTGTGTGTGACCAGGTTTGGTAATCTAGGAGTGTGTGAGACCAGGTGTGGTACTCTGGGAGTGTGTGTGAACAGGTGTGGTATTCGGGGAGTGTGAGTGATCAGGTGTGGTACTCTGGGAGTGTGTGCGACCAGGTGTGGTACTCTGGGAGTGTTTATGACCAAGTGTGGTATGATGGGAGCGCGTGTGAGCAGGTGTGGAACGTTCGGTGTGTGTGTGACCAGGTGTGGTACTCTGGGAGTATTTGTGACCAGGTGTGGGACTCTTGGAGTGCAGTGTGACCAGATGTGGTTATCTGTGGGTGCAGTGTGACCAGCTGTGGTACACTGGGTGTGTGTGTTAACAGGTTTGGTACTCTAGTTGTGTGTGTGACCAGGTGTGGTACTCTGGGAGTGTGTGGGACCATGTGTTATATTCGGGGAGTGTGTGTGACCAGATGTGGTACTCTGGGATGTGAGTGACCAGGAGCGGTACTCTGGGTGTGCAGTGTGACCAGGTGCGGTACTCTGGGAGTGTTTGTGACCAGGTGTGGTACTGTGGGAGTGTGAGTGACCAGCTGTGGTACTCTGGGACTGTGTGTGACCAGGTGTGGTACTCTGGCAGTGTGTGTGATCAGGTGTGCTACTCTGCGGGTGCAGTGTGACCAGCTGTGGTACAATGGGAGTGTGTGTTAACAGGTTTGGTACTCTAGTTGTGTGTGTGACCAGGTGTGGTATGCTGGGAGTGTGTGAGAATAGGTGTGGTTCTCTGGGAGTGTGTGATACCAGGTGTTGTACTCTGGGAGTGCGTGTGACCAGGTGTGGTACTCTGGGAGTCTGTGATACCAGGTGTTGTACTCTGGGAGTGCGTGTGACCAGGTGTGGTACTTTGGGAGTGAATGTGATCAGGTGTGGTACTCTGGGAGTGTGTGTGACCAGGTTTGGTACTCTGGGAGTGTGTGTGATCAGATGTGGTAATCTGCGGGTGCAGTGTGACCAGCTGTGGTACACTTGGGGTGTGTGTGACCAGGTTTGATACTCTAGGAGTGTGTGAGACCAGGTGTGGTACTCTGGGAGTGTGTGTGACCAGGTGTGGCATTCGGGGAGTGTGAGTGATCAGGTGAGGTACTCTGGGAGTGTGTGAGACCAGGTGTGGTACTCTGGGTGTGTATGTGACTAGGTGTGGTTCCCTGGGAATGCAGTGTGACCAGATGTGTTAACCCAGAGTGCAGTGTGACCAGGTGTGGTACTCTGGGAGTGCAGAGTGACCAGGTGTGGTACTCTGGGAGTGTGTGTGAGCAGGTGTGTTACTCTTAGAGTGCACTGTGATCAAGTGTGGTACTCTGGGAGTGCGATGTGATCAGATGTGGTGCTCTGGGAATGTGTGTGACCAGCTGTGGTACACTTGGGGTGTGTGTGACCAGGTTTGGTAATCTAGGAGTGTGTGAGACCAGGTGTGGTACTCTGGGAGTGTGTGTGAACAGGTGTGGTATTCGGGGAGTGTGAGTGATCAGGTGTGGTACTCTGGGAGTGTGTGAGACCAGGTGTGGTACTCTGGGTGTGTATGTGACTAGGTGTGGTTCCCTGGGAATGCAGTGTGACCAGATGTGTTAACCAGGAGTGCAGTGTGACCAGGTGTGGTACTCTGGGAGTGCAGAGTGACCAGGCGTGGTACTCTGGGAGTCTGTGTGACCAGGTGTGGTACTCGGGGAGAGTGTGTGACCAGGTGTGGTACTCTGGGAGTGTGTGTGAGCAGGTGTGTTACTCTGGGAGTGCACTGTGATCAAGTGTGGTACCCTGGGAGTGCGGTGTGATCCGATGTGGTGCTCTGGGAATGTGTGTGACCAGGTGTGGTGCTCTGGGAGTGTGTGTGACCAGGTGTTGTACTCTGGGAGTGTGTGTGATCAGGTGTGGTACTTGGGAGTGCAGTGTGACCAGGTGTGGTACTCTGAGAGTGCAGTGTGAGCAGGTGTGGTACTCTGGGAGTGTGTCAGACCAGGTGTGGTACTCTGGGAGTGTGTGTGACCAGGTGTGGGACTCTTGGAGTGCAGTGTGACCAGATGTGGTTATCTGTGGGTGCAGTGTGACTAGCTGTGGTACACTGGGTGTGTGTCTTAACAGGTTTGGTACTCTAGTTGTGTGTGTGACCAGATGTGGTACTCTGGGTGTGTGTGTGACCAGGAGCGGTACTCTGGGTGTGCAGTGCGACCAGGTGTGGTACTCTGGGAGTGTGAGTGACCAGCTGTGGTACTCTGGGACTGTGTGTGACCAGGTGTGGTACTCTGGCAGTGTGTGTGATCAGATGTGCTACTCTGTGGGTGCAGTGTGACCAGCTGTGGTACACTGGGAGTGTGTGTTAACAGGTTTGGTACTCTAGTTGTGTGTGTGACCAGGTGTGGTATGCTGGGAGTGCGTGTGACCAGTTGTGGTACTCTGGGAGTGAATGTGATCAGGTGTGGTACTCTGGGAGTGTGTGTGACCTGGTGCCATATTCTGGAAGTGCGTGTGACCAGGTGTGGTACTCTGGGAGTGTGTGAGACCAGTTGTGGTACGCTGGGAGTGTGTGATACCAGGTGTTGTATTCTGGGAGTGCGTGTGACCAGTTGTGGTACTCTGGGAGTGAATGTGATCAGGTGTGGTACTCTGGGAGTGTGTGTGACCTGGTGCCATATTCTGGAAGTGCGTGTGACCAGGTGTGGTACTCTGGGAGTGTGTGAGACCAGGTGTGGTACGCTGGGAGTGTGTGTGACCAGGTGTGGTATTCGGGGAGTGTGTGTGATCAGATGTGGTGCTCAGGGGTGCAGTGTTACCAGGTGTGGTACTCTCAGAGTGCTCTGTGAACAGGTGTGGTACTCTGGGAGTGCACTGTGACCAGGTGTGGCACTCTGGAGGTGCACTGTGACCAGGTGTGGTACTCTGGGAGTGTGTGTGGCCAGCTGTGGTACTCTGAGAGTGCAGTGTGAACAGGTGTGGCACTCTGCGAGTGCACTGTGACCTGGTGTGGCAGTCTGGGAGTGCAGTGTGACCAGGTGTGGTACTCTGGGAGTGCAGTGTGAGCAGGTGTGGTACTCTGGGAGTGCAGTGTGATCAGGTGTGATACTCTGGGAGTGCAGTGTGACCAGGTGTGGTCCTGTGGGTGTGCAGTGTGACCAGGTGTGGTACTCTGGGAGTGTGTGTGATCAGGTGTGGTACTTGGGAGCGCAGTGTGACCAGGTGTGGTACTCTGAGAGTGCAGTGTGAGCAGGTGTGGTACTCTGGGAGTGCAGTGCGACCAGGTGTGATACTCTGGGAGTGCAGTGTGACCAGGTGTTGTACTCTGGGAGTGTGTGTGATCAGGTGTGGTACTTGGGAGTGCAGTGTGACCAGGTGTGGTACTCTGAGAGTGCAGTGTGAGCAGGTGTGGTACTCTGGGAGTGCAGTGTGACCAGGTGTGATACTCTGGGAGTGCAGTGTGACCAGGTGTTGTACTCTGGGAGTGCGTGTGACCAGGTGTGGTACTCTGGGAGTGAATGTGATCAGGTGTGGTACTCTGGGAGTGTGTGTGACCAGGTTTGGTACTCTGGGAGTGTGTGTGATCAGATGTGGTAATCTGCGGGTGCAGTGTGACCAGCTGTGGTACACTTGGGGTGTGTGTGACCAGGTTTGGTACTCCAGGAGTGTGTGAGACAAGGTGTGGTACTCTGGGAGTGTGTTACCAGGTGTGGCATTCGGGGAGTGTGAGTGATCAGGTGTGGTACTCTGGGAGTGTGTGAGACCAGGTGTGGTACTCTGGGTGTGTATGTGACTAGGTGTGGTTCCCTGGGAATGCAGTGTGACCAGATGTGTTAACCCGGAGTGCAGTGTGACCAGGTGTGATACTCTGGGAGTGCAGAGTGACCAGGTGTGGTACTCTGGGTGTGTGTGTGAGCAGGTGTGTTACTCTTAGAGTGCACTGTGATCAAGTGCGGTACTCTGGGAGTGCGGTGTGATCAGATGTGGTGCTCTGGGAATGTGTGTGACCAGCTGTGCTACACGTGGGGTGTGTGTGACCAGGTTTGGTAATCTAGGAATGTGTGAGACCAGGTGTGGTACTCTGGGAGTGTGTGTGAACAGGTGTGGTATTAGGGGAGTGTGAGTGATCAGGTGTGGTACTCTGGGAGTGTGTGAGACCAGGTGTGGTACTCTGGGTGTGTATGTGACTAGGTGTGGTTCCCTGGGAATGCAGTGTGACCAGATGTGTTAACCCGGAGTGCAGTGTGACCAGGTGTGGTACTCTGGGAGTGCAGGGTGACCAGGTGTGGTACTCTGGGAGTGTGTGTGAGCAGGTGTGTTACTCTTAGATTGCACTGTGATCAAGTGTGGTACTCTGGGAGTGCGGTGTGATCAGATGTGGTGCTCTGCGAATGTGTGTGACCAGCTGTGCTACACTTGGGGTGTGTGTGACCAGGTTTGGTAATCTAGGAGTGTGTGAGACCAGGTGTGGTACTCTGGGAGTGTGTGTGAACAGGTGTGGTATTCGGGGAGTGTGAGTGATCAGGTGTGGTACTCTGGGAGTGTGTGAGACCAGGTGTGGTACTCTGGGTGTGTATGTGACTAGGTGTGGTTCCCTGGGAATGCAGTGTGACCAGATGTGTTAACCAGGAGTGCAGTGTGACCAGGTGTGGTACTCTGGGAGTGCAGAGTGACCAGGCGTGGTACTCTGGGAGTCTGTGTGACCAGGTGTGGTACTCGGGGAGAGTGTGTGACCAGGTGTGGTACTCTGGGAGTGTGTGTGAGCAGGTGTGTTACTCTGGGAGTGCACTGTGATCAAGTGTGGTACTCTGGGAGTGCGGTGTGATCAGATGTGGTGCTCTGGGAATGTGTGTGACCAGGTGTGGTACTCTGGGAGTGTGTGTGATCAGGTGTGGTATTCTGGGAGTGTGTGTGACCAGGTGTGGTACTCGGGGAGTGTGTGTGACCAGGTGTGGTACACTGTGAGTGCATGTGACCAGGTGAGTTACTCTGGGTGTGTACGTGACCAGGTGTGGCACTCTGGGAGTGTGTGTGACCAGGTGTGGTACGCTGGGAATGCAGTGTGACCAGGTGTGGTATTTGGGGAGTGTGTGTAATCAGATGTGGTGCTCAGGGGTGCAGTGTTACCAGTTGTGGTACTCTGGGAGTGTGAGTGAACTCGTGTGGCACTCTGGGAGTGCAGTGTGATCAGGTGTGGTACTCTGGGAGTGCACTGTGACCAGGTGTGGTACTCTGGGAGTGTGTGTGACCAGCTGTTATACTCTGAGAGTGCAGTGTGAACAGATGTGGTACTCTTGAAGTGCAATGTGACCAGGTGTGGTACTGTGGGAGTGTGAGTGACCTGGTGTGGCACTCTGGGAGTGCAGTGTGACCAAGTGTGGTACTCTGGAAGTGCAGTGTGACCAGGTGTGGTACTCTGGGAGTGCAGTGTGACCAGGTGTGGTACTCTGGGAGTGCAGTGTGACCAGGTGTGGTACTCTGGGAGTGCAGTGTGACCAGGTGTGGTACTCTGGGAGTGCAGTGTGACCAGGTGAGTTACTCTGGGCGTGTGCGTGACCAGGTGTGGTACTCTGGGAGTGTGTGTGAACAGGTGTGGTACGCTGGGAATGCAGTGTGACCAGGTATGGTAATCTGGGAGAGTGTGTGACCTGGTGTGCTGGTCTGGGAGTGTGTGACACCAGGTGTGGTAAGCTGGGAGTGTGTGAGAATTGGTGTGGTACTCTGGGAGTATGTGTGATACCAGATGTGGCACTCTGGGAGTATGTGTGATCAGGTGTCATACTCTGGACCTGTGTGTGACCAGGTGTGGTACTCTGGGAGTGTGTGTGACCAGGTGTGGTACTCTGGGAGTGTGTGTGACCAGGTGTGGTACTCTGGGTGTGTGTGTGACCAGGTGTGGTACTCTGGGAGTGTGTGTGACCAGGTGTGGTACTCTGGGAGTGTGTGCGACCAGGTGTGGTAATCTGGGAGTGTTTATGACCAAGTGTGGTACAATGGGAGCGTGTGTGAGCAGGTGTGGAACGCTCGGTGTGTGTGTGACCAGGTGTGGTACTCTGGGAGTGTTTGTGACCAGGTGTGTTACTCTGCGAGTGTTTGTGACCAGGTGTGGTACTCTGGGAGTGTGTGTGACCAGCTGTGGTACTCTGGGAGTGTGTGCGACCAGGTGTGGTACTCTGGGAATGTTTATGACCAGGTGTGGTACTCTGGGAGTATTTGTGACCAGGTGTGGTACTCTGGGAGTGCAATGGGACCAGCTGTGGTACTCTGGGAGTGTGTGTGACCAGGTGTGGTTCTCTGGGAGTGTGTGTGACCAGGTGTGGTACTCTGGGAGTATTTGTGACCAGGTGTGGTACTCTGGGACTGTGTGTGACCAGGTGTGATACTCTGGGAGTGTGTGCGAGCAGGTGTGGTACTCTGGGAGTGTGTCAGACCAGGTGTGGTACTCTGGGAGTGTGTGTGACCAGGTGTGGGACTCTTGGAGTGCAGTGTGACCAGATGTGGTTATCTGTGGGTGCAGTGTGACCAGCTGTGGTACACTGGGTGTGTGTCCTAACAGGTTTGGTACTCTAGTTGTGTGTGTGACCAGATGTGCTATTCTGGGTGTGTGTGTGACCAGGAGCGGTACTCTGGGAGTGTTTGTGACCAGGTGTGGTACTCTGGGAGTGTGAGTGACCAGCTGAGGTACTCTGGGACTGTGTGTGCCCAGTGTGGTACTCTGGGTGTGTGTGACCATTTGTGCTCCTCTGGGAGTGTGTGCAACCAAGTGTGGTACTCAAGGAGTGCAGTGTGACCATGTGTGGTACTCTGGGAGTGTGTGTGACCAGGTGTGGAACTCAGGGAGTGTGTGTGACCAGGTGTGGTACTCTGGTGGTGTGTGTGACCAGGTGTGGTACTCTGGAAATGTATGTGACCAGGTGTGGTACTCTGGGAGAGCAGTGTGACCAGGTGTGGTACTCTGGGAGTGTTTTAGACCAGGTGTCGTACTCTGGTAGTGTGAGTGGCCAGATGTGGTACTCTGGGAGTGTGCGTGACCAGGTGTGGTACTCTGGAAGTGTGTATGACCCGGTGTGGTACTCTGGGAGTGCAGTGTGACCAGGTGTCGTACTCTGGGAGTGTGAGTGGCCAGGTGTGGTACTCTGGGAGTGTGAGTGGCCAGGGGTGGTACTGTGGGAATGTGTGTGCCCAGTTGTGGAACTCTGGGAGTGCAGTGTGACCAGGTGTGGTACTCTGGGGGTGTGTGTGTGACCAGGTGTCGTACTCTGGAAATGTATGTGACCAGGTGTGGTACTCTGGGAGTGCAGTGGGATCAGGTGTGGTATCTGGGAGTGTCTGTGACAAGGTGTGGTACTCTGGGAGTGTGTGTGACCAGGTGTGGTACTCTGGGAGTGTGCGTGACCAGGTGTGGTACTCTGGATGTGTGCGTGACCAGGTGTAGTACTCTGGGAGAATGAGTGTCAAGGTGTGGTATTCTGGGAGTGCAGTGTGACTAGGTGTGGTATGCTGGGAGTGTGTGTGACCAGGTGTTGTACTCTGGGAGTGCAGTGTCACCAGGTGTTGTTCTCCGGACGTGTATGTGACCAGCTGTCGTACTATGGGAGTGTGTGTGACCAGGTGTCGTACTCTGGGAATGTATGTGACCAGGTGTGGTACTCTGGGAGTGCAGTGTGACCAGGTGTGGTACTCTGGGAGAGCAGTGTGACCAGCTGTGGTACTCTGGGAGTGTGTATGACCAGGTGTGGTATACTGTGAGTGTGTATGACCAGGTGTGGGACTCTGGGAGTGTGTGTGATGAGGTGTGCTACTCTGGGAGTGCGCGAGACCAAGTGTGGTACTCTAGGAGAGCAGTGTGACCAGGTGTGGTACTCTGGGAGTGTGTGTCACCAGGTTTGGTACTCTGGGAGTGTGTATAACCAGGTGTGGTACAGTGGGAGTGTGTTTGACCTGGTGTGCTGGTCTGGGAGTGTGTGAGACCAGGTGTGGAACACTCGGTGTGTGTGTGACCAGGTGTGGTACTCTGGGAGTGTGTGTGACCAGGTGTGGTACTCTGGGAGTGTGTGCGACCAGGTGTGGTAATCTGGGAGTGTTTATGACCAAGTGTGGTACTCTGGGAGTGTGTGCGACCAGGTGTGGTACTCTGGGAGTGTTTATGACCAGGTGTGGTACTCTGCGAGTATTTGTGACCAGGTGTGGTACTCTGGGAGTGCAATGGGACCAGGTGTGGTACTCTGGGAGTGTGTGTGACCAGGTGTGGTACTCTGGGAATGTGTGTGACTAGGTGTGGTACTCTGGGAGTATTTGTGACCATGTGTGGTACTCTGGGACTGTGTGTTACCAGGTGTGGTACTCTGGGAATGTGTGTGACCAGGTGTGGTACTCGGGGAATGTGTGTGACCAGGTGTGGTACTCTGGGAGTGTGTGCGAGCAGGTGTGCTACTCAGGGAGTGTGTGTGCCCAGGTGTGGTACTCTGGGAGTATTTGTGACCAGGTGTGGTACTCTGGGAGTATTTGTGACCAGGTGTGGTACTCTGGGAGTGTGTGTGACCAGGTGTGGTACTCGGGGAATGTGTGTGACCAGGTGTGGTACTCGGGGAATGTGTGTGACCAGGTGTGGTACTCTGGGAGTTTGTGCGAGCAGGTGTGGTACTCTGGGAGTGTGTCAGACCAGGTGTGGTACTCTGGGAGTGTTTATGACCAAGTGTGGTACGATGGGAGCGTGTGTGAGCAGGTGTGGAACGCTCGGTGTGTGTGTGACCAGGTGTGGTACTCTGGGAGTTTTTGTGACCAGGTGTGGGACTCTTGGAGTGCAGTGTGACCAGATGTGGTTATCTGTGGGTGCAGTGTGACCAGCTTGGTACACTGGGTGTGTGTGTTAACAGGTTTGGTACTCTAGTTGTGTGTGTGACCAGGTGTGGTACTCTGGGAGTGTGTGGGACCATGTGTTATATTCGGGGAGTGTGTGTGACCAGATGTGGTACTCTGGGAGTGTGAGTGACCAGGAGCGGTACTCTGGGTGTGCAGTGCGACCAGGTGCGGTACTCTGGGAGTGTTTGTGACCAGGTGTGGTACTCTGGGAGTGTGAGTGACCAGCTGTGGTACTCTGTGACTGTGTGTGACCAGGTGTGGTACTCTGGCAGTGTGTGTGATCAGGTGTGCTACTCTGTGGGTGCAGTGTGACCAGCTGTGGTACAATGGGAGTGTGTGTTAACAGGTTTGGTACTCTAGTTGTGTGTGTGACCAGGTGTGGTATGCTGGGAGTATGAGAGAATAGGTGTGGTTCTCTGGGAGTGTGTGATACCAGGTGTTGTACTCTGGGAGTGCGTGTGACCAGGTGTGGTACTCTGGGAGTGAATGTGATCAGGTGTGGTACTCTGGGAGTGTGTGTGACCAGGTTTGGTACTCTGGGAGTGTGTGTGATCAGATATGGTAATCTGCGGGTGCAGTGTGAACAGCTGTGGTACAGTTGGGGTGTGTGTGACCAGGTTTGGTACTCTAGGAGTGTGTGAGACCAGGTGTGGTACTCTGGGAGTGTGTGTGACCAGGTGTGGCATTCGGGGAGTGTGAGTGATCAGGTGTGGTACTCTGGGAGTGTGTGAGACCAGGTGTGGTACTCTGGGTGTGTATGTGTCTAGGTGTGGTTCCCTGGGAATGCAGTGTGACCAGATGTGTTAACCCGGAGTGCAGTGTGACCAGGTGTGGTATTCTGGGAGTGCAGAGTGACCAGGTGTGGTACTCTGGGAGTGTGTGTGACCAGGTGTGGCATTCGGGGAGTGTGAGTGATCAGGTGTGGTACTCTGGGAGTGTGTGAGACCAGGTGTGGTACTCTGGGTGTGTATGTGTCTAGGTGTGGTTCCCTGGGAATGCAGTGTGACCAGATGTGTTAACCCGGAGTGCGGTGTGATTAGATGTGGTGCTCTGGGAATGTGCGTGACCAGCTGTGGTACACTTGGGGTGTGTGTGACCAGGTTTGGTACTCTAGGAGTGTGTGAGACCAGGTGTGGTACTCTGGGAGTGTGTGTGAACAGGTGTGGTATTCGGGGAGTGTGAGTGATCAGGTGTGGTACTCTTGGAGTGTGTGAGACCAGGTGTGGTACTCTGGGTGTGTATGTGACTTGGTGTGGTTCCCTGGGAATGCAGTGTGACCAGATGTGTTAACCAGGAGTGCAGTGTGACCAGGTGTGGTACTCTGGGAGTGCAGAGTGACCAGGCGTGGTACTCTGGGAGTCTGTGTGACCAGGTGTGGTACTCGGGGAGAGTGTGTGCCCAGGTGTGGTACTCTGGGAGTGTGTGTGACCAGGTGAGTTACTCTGGGCGTGTGCGTGACCAGGTGTGTTACTCTGGGAGTGCACTGTGATCAAGTGTGGTACTCTGGGAGTGCGGTGTGATCAGATGTGGTGCTCTGGGAATGTGTGTGACCAGTTGTGGTACTCTGGCAGTGTGTGTGATCAGCTGTGGTATTCTGGGAGTGTGTGTGACCAGGTGTGGTACTCGGGGAGTGTGTGTGACCAGGTGTGGTACACTGTGAGTGCATGTGACCAGGTGAGTTACTCTGGGCATGTACGTGACCAGGTGTGGTACTCTGGGAGTGTGTGTGACCAGGTGTGGTACGCTGGGAATGCAGTGTGACCAGGTGTGGTATTTGGGGAGTGTGTGTGATCAGATGTGGTGCTCAGGGGTGCAGTGTTACCAGTTGTGGTACTCTGGGAGTGTGAGTGAACTCGTGTGGCACTCTGGGAGTGCAGTGTGATCAGGTGTGGTACTCTGGGAGTGCACTGTGACCAGGTGTGGTACTCTGGGAGTGTGTGTGACCAGCTGTTATACTCTGAGAGTGCAGTGTGAACAGATGTGGTGCACTTGAAGTGCACTGTGACCAGGTGTGGTACTGTGGGAGTGTGAGTGACCTGGTGTGGCACTCTGGGAGTGCAGTGTGACCAAGTGTGGTACTCTGGGAGTGCAGTGTGACCAGGTGTGGTCCTGTGGGAGTGCAGTGTGACCAGGTGTGGTACTCTGGGAGTGCAGTGTGACCAGTTGAGTTACTCTGGGCGTGTGCGTGACCAGGTGTGGTACGCTGGGAATGCAGTGTGACCAGGTATGGTAATCTGGGAGTGTGTGTGACCTGGTGTGCTGGTCTGGGAGTGTGTGAGACCAGGTGTGGTACGCTGGGAGTGTGTGAGAATAGGTGCGGTACTCTGGGAGTGTGTGATACCAGATGTTGCACTCTGGGAGTATGTGTGATCAGGTGTCATACTCTGGGAGTGTGTGTGACCAGGTGTGGTACTCTGGGAGTGTGTGAGACCAGGTGTGATACTCTGGGTGTGTATGTCTCTAGGTGTGGTTCCCTGGGAATGCAGTGTGACCAGATGTGTTAACCCGGAGTGCAGTGTGACCAGGTGTGGTACTCTGGGAGTGCAGAGTGACCAGGTGTGGTACTCTGGGAGTGTGTGTGAGCAGGTGTGTTACTCTTAGTGTGCACTGTGATCAAGTGTGGTACTCTGGGAGTGCGGTGTGATTAGATGTGGTGCTCTGGGAATGTGTGTGACCAGCTGTGGTACACTTGGGGTGTGTGTGACCAGGTTTGGTACTCTAGGAGTGTGTGAGACCAGGTGTGGTACTCTGGGAGTGTGTGTGAACAGGTGTGGTATTCGGGGAGTGTGAGTGATCAGGTGTGGTACTCTTGGAGTGTGTGAGACCAGGTGTGGTACTCTGGGTGTGTATGTGACTTGGTGTGGTTCCCTGGGAATGCAGTGTGACCAGATGTGTTAACCAGGAGTGCAGTGTGACCAGGTGTGGTACTCTGGGAGTGCAGAGTGACCAGACGTGGTACTCTGGGAGTCTGTGTGACCAGGTGTGGTACTCGGGGAGAGTGTGTGCCCAGGTGTGGTACTCTGGGAGTGTGTGTGAGCAGGTGTGTTACTCTGGGCATGTACGTGACCAGGTGTGGTACTCTGGGAGTGTGTGTGACCAGGTGTGGTACGCTGGGAATGCAGTGTGACCAGGTGTGGTATTTGGGGAGTGTGTGTGATCAGATGTGGTGCTCAGGGGTGCAGTGTTACCAGTTGTGGTACTCTGGGAGTGTGAGTGAACTCGTGTGGCACTCTGGGAGTGCAGTGTGATCAGGTGTGGTACTCTGGGAGTGCACTGTGACCAGGTGTGGTACTCTGGGAGTGTGTGTGACCAGCTGTTATACTCTGAGAGTGCAGTGTGAACAGATGTGGTGCACTTGAAGTGCACTGTGACCAGGTGTGGTACTGTGGGAGTGTGAGTGACCTGGTGTGGCACTCTGGGAGTGCAGTGTGACCAAGTGTGGCACTCTGGGAGTGCAGTGTGACCAGGTGTGGTCCTCTGGGAGTGCAGTGTGACCAGGTGTGGTCCTGTGGGAGTGCAGTGTGACCAGGTGTGGTACTCTGGGAGTGCAGTGTGACCAGGTGAGTTAATCTGGGCGTGTGCGTGACCAGGTGTGGTACGCTGGGAATGCAGTGTGACCAGGTATGGTAATCTGGGAGTGTGTGTGACCTGGCGTGCTCGTCTGGGAGTGTGTGAGACCAGGTGTGGTACGCTGGGAGTGTGTGAGAATAGGTGCGGTACTCTGGGAGTGTGTGATACCAGATGTTGCACTCTGGGAGTATGTGTGGTCAGGTGTCATACTCTGGGAGTGTGTGTGACCAGGTGTGGTACTCTGGGAGTGTGTGTGACCAGGTGTGGTACTCTGGGAGTGTGTGAGACCAGGTGTGATACTCTGGGTGTGTATGTGTCTAGGTGTGGTTCCCTGGGAATGCAGTGTGACCAGATGTGTTAACCCGGAGTGCAGTGTGACCAGGTGTGGTACTCTGGGAGTGCAGAGTGACCAGGTGTGGTACTCCGGGAGTGTGTGAGCAGGTGTGTTACTCTTAGTGTGCACTGTGATCAAGTGTGGTACTCTGGGAGTGCGGTGTGATTAGATGTGGTGCTCTGGGAATGTGTGTGACCAGCTGTGGTACACTTGGGGTGTGTGTGACCAGGTTTGGTACTCTAGGAGTGTGTGAGACCAGGTGTGGTACTCTGGGAGTGTGTGTGAACAGGTGTGGTATTCGGGGAGTGTGAGTGATCAGGTGTGGTACTCTTGGAGTGTGTGAGACCAGGTGTGGTACTCTGGGTGTGTATGTGACTTGGTGTGGTTCCCTGGGAATGCAGTGTGACCAGATGTGTTAACCAGGAGTGCAGTGTGACCAGGTGTGGTACTCTGGGAGTGCAGAGTGACCAGACGTGGTACTCTGGGAGTCTGTGTGACCAGGTGTGGTACTCGGGGAGAGTGTGTGCCCAGGTGTGGTACTCTGGGAGTGTGTGTGAGCAGGTGTGTTACTCTGGGCATGTACGTGACCAGGTGTGGTACTCTGGGAGTGTGTGTGACCAGGTGTGGTACGCTGGGAATGCAGTGTGACCAGGTGTGGTATTTGGGGAGTGTGTGTGATCAGATGTGGTGCTCAGGGGTGCAGTGTTACCAGTTGTGGTACTCTGGGAGTGTGAGTGAACTCGTGTGGCACTCTGGGAGTGCAGTGTGATCAGGTGTGGTACTCTGGGAGTGCACTGTGACCAGGTGTGGTACTCTGGGAGTGTGTGTGACCAGCTGTTATACTCTGAGAGTGCAGTGTGAACAGATGTGGTGCACTTGAAGTGCACTGTGACCAGGTGTGGTACTGTGGGAGTGTGAGTGACCTGGTGTGGCACTCTGGGAGTGCAGTGTGACCAAGTGTGGCACTCTGGGAGTGCAGTGTGACCAGGTGTGGTCCTCTGGGAGTGCAGTGTGACCAGGTGTGGTCCTGTGGGAGTGCAGTGTGACCAGGTGTGGTACTCTGGGAGTGCAGTGTGACCAGGTGAGTTACTCTGGGCGTGTGCGTGACCAGGTGTGGTACGCTGGGAATGCAGTGTGACCAGGTATGGTAATCTGGGAGTGTGTGTGACCTGGCGTGCTCGTCTGGGAGTGTGTGAGACCAGGTGTGGTACGCTGGGAGTGTGTGAGAATAGGTGCGGTACTCTGGGAGTGTGTGATACCAGATGTTGCACTCTGGGAGTATGTGTGGTCAGGTGTCATACTCTGGGAGTGTGTGTGACCAGGTGTGGTACTCTGGGAGTGTGTGTGACCAGGTGTGGTACTCTGGGAGTGTGTGAGACCAGGTGTGATACTCTGGGTGTGTATGTGTCTAGGTGTGGTTCCCTGGGAATGCAGTGTGACCAGATGTGTTAACCCGGAGTGCAGTGTGACCAGGTGTGGTACTCTGGGAGTGCAGAGTGACCAGGTGTGGTACTCCGGGAGTGTGTGAGCAGGTGTGTTACTCTTAGTGTGCACTGTGATCAAGTGTGGTACTCTGGGAGTGCGGTGTGATTAGATGTGGTGCTCTGGGAATGTGTGTGACCAGCTGTGGTACACTTGGGGTGTGTGTGACCAGGTTTGGTACTCTAGGAGTGTGTGAGACCAGGTGTGGTACTCTGGGAGTGTGTGTGAACAGGTGTGGTATTCGGGGAGTGTGAGTGATCAGGTGTGGTACTCTTGGAGTGTGTGAGACCAGGTGTGGTACTCTGGGTGTGTATGTGACTTGGTGTGGTTCCCTGGGAATGCAGTGTGACCAGATGTGTTAACCAGGAGTGCAGTGTGACCAGGTGTGGTACTCTGGGAGTGCAGAGTGACCAGACGTGGTACTCTGGGAGTGTGTGTGACCAGGTGTGGTACGCTGGGAATGCAGTGTGACCAGGTGTGGTATTTGGGGAGTGTGTGTGATCAGATGTGGTGCTCAGGGGTGCAGTGTTACCAGTTGTGGTACTCTGGGAGTGTGAGTGAACTCGTGTGGCACTCTGGGAGTGCAGTGTGATCAGGTGTGGTACTCTGGGAGTGCACTGTGACCAGGTGTGGTACTCTGGGAGTGTGTGTGACCAGCTGTTATACTCTGAGAGTGCAGTGTGAACAGATGTGGTGCACTTGAAGTGCACTGTGACCAGGTGTGGTACTGTGGGAGTGTGAGTGACCTGGTGTGGCACTCTGGGAGTGCAGTGTGACCAAGTGTGGCACTCTGGGAGTGCAGTGTGACCAGGTGTGGTCCTCTGGGAGTGCAGTGTGACCAGGTGTGGTCCTGTGGGAGTGCAGTGTGACCAGGTGTGGTACTCTGGGAGTGCAGTGTGACCAGGTGAGTTACTCTGGGCGTGTGCGTGACCAGGTGTGGTACGCTGGGAATGCAGTGTGACCAGGTATGGTAATCTGGGAGTGTGTGTGACCTGGCGTGCTCGTCTGGGAGTGTGTGAGACCAGGTGTGGTACGCTGGGAGTGTGTGAGAATAGGTGCGGTACTCTGGGAGTGTGTGATACCAGATGTTGCACTCTGGGAGTATGTGTGATCAGGTGTCATACTCTGGGAGTGTGTGTGACCAGGTGTGGTACTCTGGGAGTGTGTGTGACCAGGTGTGGTACTCTGGGAGTGTGTGAGACCAGGTGTGATACTCTGGGTGTGTATGTGTCTAGGTGTGGTTCCCTGGGAATGCAGTGTGACCAGATGTGTTAACCCGGAGTGCAGTGTGACCAGGTGTGGTACTCTGGGAGTGCAGAGTGACCAGGTGTGGTACTCCGGGAGTGTGTGAGCAGGTGTGTTACTCTTAGTGTGCACTGTGATCAAGTGTGGTACTCTGGGAGTGCGGTGTGATTAGATGTGGTGCTCTGGGAATGTGTGTGACCAGCTGTGGTACACTTGGGGTGTGTGTGACCAGGTTTGGTACTCTAGGAGTGCAGTGTGACCAGGTGTGGTACTCTGGGAGTGCAGAGTGACCAGACGTGGTACTCTGGGAGTCTGTGTGACCAGGTGTGGTACTCGGGGAGAGTGTGTGCCCAGGTGTGGTACTCTGGGAGTGTGTGTGAGCAGGTGTGTTACTCTGGGAGTGCACTGTGATCAAGTGTGGTACTCTGGGAGTGCGGTGTGATCAGATGTGGTGCTCTGGGAATGTGTGTGACCAGGTGTGGTACTCTGGGAGTGTGTGTGATCAGGTGTGGTATTCTGGGAGAGGGTGTGACCAGGTGTGGTACTCGGGGAGTGTGTGTGACCAGGTGTGGTACACTGTGAGTGCATGTGACCAGGTGAGTTACTCTGGGCATGTACGTGACCAGGTGTGGTACTCTGGGAGTGTGTGTGACCAGGTGTGGTACGCTGGGAATGCAGTGTGACCAGGTGTGGTATTTGGGGAGTGTGTGTGATCAGATGTGGTGCTCAGGGGTGCAGTGTTACCAGTTGTGGTACTCTGGGAGAGTGAGTGAACTCGTGTGGCACTCTGGGAGTGCAGTGTGATCAGGTGTGGTACTCTGGGAGTGCACTGTGACCAGGTGTGGTACTCTGGGAGTGTGTGTGACCAGCTGTTATACTCTGAGAGTGCAGTGTGAACAGATGTGGTGCTCTTGAAGTGCACTGTGACCAGGTGTGGTACTGTGGGAGTGTGAGTGACCTGGTGTGGCACTCTGGGAGTGCAGTGTGATCAGGTGTGGTACTCTGGGAGTGCACTGTGACCAGGTGTGGTACTCTGGGAGTGTGTGTGACCAGCTGTTATACTCTGAGAGTGCAGTGTGAACAGATGTGGTGCACTTGAAGTGCACTGTGACCAGGTGTGGTACTGTGGGAGTGTGAGTGACCTGGTGTGGCACTCTGGGAGTGCAGTGTGACCAAGTGTGGTACTCTGGGAGTGCAGTGTGACCAGGTGTGGTACTCTGGGAGTGCAGTGTGACCAGGTGTGGTCCTGTGGGAGTGCAGTGTGACCAGGTGTGGTACTCTGGGAGTGCAGTGTGACCAGGTGAGTTACTCTGGGCGTGTGCGTGACCAGGTGTGGTACGCTGGGAATGCAGTGTGACCAGGTATGGTAATCTGGGAGTGTGTGTGACCTGGTGTGCTGGTCTGGGAGTGTGTGAGACCAGGTGTGGTACGCTGGGGGTGTGTGAGAATAGGTGCGGTACTCTGGGAGTGTGTGATACCAGATGTTGCACTCTGGGAGTATGTGTGATCAGGTGTCATACTCTGGGAGTGTGTGTGACCAGGTGTGGTACTCTGGGAGTGTGTGTGACCAGGTGTGGTACTCTGGGAGTGTGTGAGACCAGGTGTGATACTCTGGATGTGTATGTTTCTAGGTGTGGTTCCCTGGGAATGCAGTGTGACCAGATGTGTTAACCCGGAGTGCAGTGTGACCAGGTGTGGTACTCTGGGAGTGCAGAGTGACCAGGTGTGGTACTCTGGGAGTGTGTGTGAGCAGGTGTGTTACTCTTAGTGTGCACTGTGATCAAGTGTGGTACTCTGGGAGTGCGGTGTGATTAGATGTGGTGCTCTGGGAATGTGTGTGACCAGCTGTGGTACACTTGGGGTGTGTGTGACCAGGTTTGGTACTCTAGGAGTGTGTGAGACCAGGTGTGGTACTCTGGGAGTGTGTGTGAACAGGTGTGGTATTCGGGGAGTGTGAGTGATCAGGTGTGGTACTCTTGGAGTGTGTGAGACCAGGTGTGGTACTCTGGGTGTGTATGTGACTTGGTGTGGTTCCCTGGGAATGCAGTGTGACCAGATGTGTTAACCAGGAGTGCAGTGTGACCAGGTGTGGTACTCTGGGAGTGCAGAGTGACCAGACGTGGTACTCTGGGAATCTGTGTGACCAGGTGTGGTACTCGGGGAGAGTGTGTGCCCAGGTGTGGTACTCTGGGAGTGCAGTGTGATCAGGTGTGGTACTCTGGGAGTGCACTGTGACCAGGTGTGGTACTCTGGGAGTGTGTGTGACCAGCTGTTATACTCTGAGAGTGCAGTGTGAACAGATGTGGTGCACTTGAAGTGCACTGTGACCAGGTGTGGTACTGTGGGAGTGTGAGTGACCTGGTGTGGCACTCTGGGAGTGCAGTGTGACCAAGTGTGGCACTCTGGGAGTGCAGTGTGACCAGGTGTGGTACTCTGGGAGTGCAGTGTGACCAGGTGTGGTCCTGTGGGAGTGCAGTGTGACCAGGTGTGGTACTCTGGGAGTGCAGTGTGACCAGGTGAGTTACTCTGGGCGTGTGCGTGACCAGGTGTGGTACGCTGGGAATGCAGTGTGACCAGGTATGGTAATCTGGGAGTGTGTGTGACCTGGCGTGCTCGTCTGGGAGTGTGTGAGACCAGGTGTGGTACGCTGGGAGTGTGTGAGAATAGGTGCGGTACTCTGGGAGTGTGTGATACCAGATGTTGCACTCTGGGAGTATGTGTGATCAGGTGTCATACTCTGGGAGTGTGTGTGACCAGGTGTGGTACTCTGGGAGTGTGTGTGACCAGGTGTGGTACTCTGGGAGTGTGTGAGACCAGGTGTGATACTCTGGGTGTGTATGTGTCTAGGTATGGTTCCCTGGGAATGCAGTGTGACCAGATGTGTTAACCCGGAGTGCAGTGTGACCAGGTGTGGTACTCTGGGAGTGCAGAGTGACCAGGTGTGGTACTCTGGGAGTGTGTGAGCAGGTGTGTTACTCTTAGTGTGCACTGTGATCAAGTGTGGTACTCTGGGAGTGCGGTGTGATTAGATGTGGTGCTCTGGGAATGTGTGTGACCAGCTGTGGTACACTTGGGGTGTGTGTGACCAGGTTTGGTACTCTAGGAGTGTGTGAGACCAGGTGTGGTACTCTGGGAGTGTGTGTGAACAGGTGTGGTATTCGGGGAGTGTGAGTGATCAGGTGTGGTACTCTTGGAGTGTGTGAGACCAGGTGTGGTACTCTGGGTGTGTATGTGACTTGGTGTGGTTCCCTGGGAATGCAGTGTGACCAGATGTGTTAACCAGGAGTGCAGTGTGACCAGGTGTGGTACTCTGGGAGTGCAGAGTGACCAGACGTGGTACTCTGGGAGTCTGTGTGACCAGGTGTGGTACTCGGGGAGAGTGTGTGCCCAGGTGTGGTACTCTGGGAGTGTGTGTGAGCAGGTGTGTTACTCTGGGAGTGCACTGTGATCAAGTGTGGTACTCTGGGAGTGCGGTGTGATCAGATGTGGTGCTCTGGGAATGTGTGTGACCAGGTGTGGTACTCTGGGAGTGTGTGTGATCAGGTGTGGTATTCTGGGAGTGTGTGTGACCAGGTGTGGTACTCGGGGAGTGTGTGTGACCAGGTGTGGTACACTGTGAGTGCATGTGACCAGGTGAGTTACTCTGGGCATGTACGTGACCAGGTGTGGTACTCTGGGAGTGTGTGTGTCCAGGTGTGGTACGCTGGGAATGCAGTGTGACCAGGTGTGGTATTTGGGGAGTGTGTGTGATCAGATGTGGTGCTCAGGGGTGCAGTGTTACCAGTTGTGGTACTCTGGGAGAGTGAGTGAACTCGTGTGGCACTCTGGGAGTGCAGTGTGATCAGGTGTGGTACTCTGGGAGTGCACTGTGACCAGGTGTGGTACTCTGGGAGTGTGTGTGACCAGCTGTTATACTCTGAGAGTGCAGTGTGAACAGATGTGGTGCTCTTGAAGTGCACTGTGACCAGGTGTGGTACTGTGGGAGTGTGAGTGACCTGGTGTGGCACTCTGGGAGTGCAGTGTGACCAAGTGTGGTACTCTGGGAGTGCAGTGTGACCAGGTGTGGTACTCTGGGAGTGCAGTGTGACCAGGTGTGGTCCTGTTGGAGTGCAGTGTGACCAGGTGTGGTACTCTGGGAGTGCAGTGTGACCAGGTGAGTTACTCTGGGCGTGTGCGTGACCAGGTGTGGTACGCTGGGAATGCAGTGTGACCTGGTATGGTAATCTGGGAGTGTGTGTGACCTGGTGTGCTGGTCTGGGAGTGTGTGAGACCAGGTGTGGTACGCTGGGAGTGTGTGAGAATAGGTGCGGTACTCTGGGAGTGTGTGATACCAGATGTGGCACTCTGGGAGTATGTGTGATCAGGTGTCTTACTATGGGAGTGTGTGTGACCAGGTGTGGAACGCTCGGTGTGTGTGTGACCAGGTGTGGTACTCTGGGAGTGTTTGTGACCAGGTGTGGTACTCTGGGAGTGTTTGTGACCAGGTGTGGTACTCTGGGAGTGTGTGTGACCAGGTGTGGTACTCTGGGAGTGTGTGCGACCAGGTGTGGTACTCTGGGAGTGTTTATGACCAGGTGTGGTACTCTGGGAGTATTTGTGACCAGGTGTGGTACTCTGGGAGTGCAATGGGACCAGGCGTGGTACTCCGGGAGTGTGTGTGACCAGGTGTGGTACTCTGGGAGTGTGTGTGCCCAGGTGTGGTACTCTGGGAGTATTTGTGACCAGGTGTGGTACTCTGGGACTGTGTGTGACCAGGTGTGGTACTCTGGGAGTGTGTGTGTCCAGGTGTGGTACTCGGGGAATGTGTGTGACCAGGTGTGGTACTCGGGGAATGTGTGTGACCAGGTGTGGTACTCTGGGAGTATGTGCGAGCAGGTGTGGTACTCTGGGAGTGTGTCAGACCAGGTGTGGTACTCTGGGAGTGTGTGTGACCAGGTGTGGGACTCCTGGAGTGCAGTGTGACCAGATGTGGTTATCTGTGGGTGCAGTGTGACCATCTGTGGTACACTGGGTGTGTGTCTTAACAGGTTTGGTACTCTAGTTGTGTGTGTGACCAGGTGTGGTACTCTGGGTGTGTATGTGACCAGGAGCGGTACTCTGGGAGTGTTTGTGACCAGGTGTGGTACTCTTGGAGTGTGTTGACCAGCTGTGGTACTCTGGGACTGTGTGTGACCAGGTGTGGTACATTGGCAGTGTGTGTGATCAGGTGTGCTACTCTGTGGGTGCAGTGTGACCAGCTGTGGTACACTGGGAGTGTGTGTTAACAGGTTTGGTACTCTAGTTGTGTGTGTGACCAGGTGTGGAATGCTGGGAGTGTGTGAGAATAGGTGTGGTGCTCTGGGAGTGTGTGATACCTGGTGCCATATTCTGGAAGTGTGTGTGACCAGGTGTGGTACGCTGGGAGTGTGTGTGATCAGATGTGGTGCTCAGGGGTGCAGTGTTACCAGGTGTGGTACTCTGAGAGTGCACTGTGAACAGGTGTGGTACTCTGGGAGTGCACTGTGACCAGGTGTGGTACTCTGGAAGTGCACTGTGACGAGGTGTGGTACTCTGGGAGTGTGTGTGACCAGCTGTGGTACTCTGAGAGTGCAGTGTGAACAGGTGTCGTAATCTGGGAGTGCACTGTGACCTGGTGTGGCACTCTGGGAGTGCAGTGTGACCAGTTGTGGTACTCTGGGAGTGTGTGTGATCAGGTGTGGTACTTGGGAGTGCAGTGTGACCAGGTGTGGTACTCTGGGAGTGCACTGTGACCAGGTGTGGTACTCTGGGAGTGTGTGTGACCAGCTGTTATACTCTGAGAGTGCAGTGTGAACAGATGTGGTGCACTTGAAGTGCACTGTGACCAGGTGTGGTACTGTGGGAGTGTGAGTGACCTGGTGTGGCACTCTGGGAGTGCAGTGTGACCAAGTGTGGCACTCTGGGAGTGCAGTGTGACCAGGTGTGGTACTCTGGGAGTGCAGTGTGACCAGGTGTGGTCCTGTGGGAGTGCAGTGTGACCAGGTGTGGTACTCTGGGAGTGCAGTGTGACCAGGTGAGTTACTCTGGGCGTGTGCGTGACCAGGTGTGGTACGCTGGGAATGCAGTGTGACCAGGTATGGTAATCTGGGAGTGTGTGTGACCTGGCGTGCTCGTCTGGGAGTGTGTGAGACCAGGTGTGGTACGCTGGGAGTGTGTGAGAATAGGTGCGGTACTCTGGGAGTGTGTGATACCAGATGTTGCACTCTTGGAGTATGTGTGATCAGGTGTCATACTCTGGGAGTGTGTGTGACCAGGTGTGGTACTCTGGGAGTGTGTGTGACCAGGTGTGGTACTCTGGGAGTGTGTGAGACCAGGTGTGATACTCTGGGTGTGTATGTGTCTAGGTGTGGTTCCCTGGGAATGCAGTGTGACCAGATGTGTTAACCCGGAGTGCAGTGTGACCAGGTGTGGTACTCTGGGAGTGCAGAGTGACCAGGTGTGGTACTCTGGGAGTGTGTGAGCAGGTGTGTTACTCTTAGTGTGCACTGTGATCAAGTGTGGTACTCTGGGAGTGCGGTGTGATTAGATGTGGTGCTCTGGGAATGTGTGTGACCAGCTGTGGTACACTTGGGGTGTGTGTGACCAGGTTTGGTACTCTAGGAGTGTGTGAGACCAGGTGTGGTACTCTGGGAGTGTGTGTGAACAGGTGTGGTATTCGGGGAGTGTGAGTGATCAGGTGTGGTACTCTTGGAGTGTGTGAGACCAGGTGTGGTACTCTGGGTGTGTATGTGACTTGGTGTGGTTCCCTGGGAATGCAGTGTGACCAGATGTGTTAACCAGGAGTGCAGTGTGACCAGGTGTGGTACTCTGGGAGTGCAGAGTGACCAGACGTGGTACTCTGGGAGTCTGTGTGACCAGGTGTGGTACTCGGGGAGAGTGTGTGCCCAGGTGTGGTACTCTGGGAGTGTGTGTGAGCAGGTGTGTTACTCTGGGAGTGCACTGTGATCAAGTGTGGTACTCTGGGAGTGCGGTGTGATCAGATGTGGTGCTCTGGGAATGTGTGTGACCAGGTGTGGTACTCTGGGAGTGTGTGTGATCAGGTGTGGTATTCTGGGAGTGTGTGTGACCAGGTGTGGTACTCGGGGAGTGTGTGTGACCAGGTGTGGTACACTGTGAGTGCATGTGACCAGGTGAGTTACTCTGGGCATGTACGTGACCAGGTGTGGTACTCTGGGAGTGTGTGTGACCAGGTGTGGTACGCTGGGAATGCAGTGTGACCAGGTGTGGTATTTGGGGAGTGTGTGTGATCAGATGTGGTGCTCAGGGGTGCAGTGTTACCAGTTGTGGTACTCTGGGAGAGTGAGTGAACTCGTGTGGCACTCTGGGAGTGCAGTGTGATCAGGTGTGGTACTCTGGGAGTGCACTGTGACCAGGTGTGGTACTCTGGGAGTGTGTGTGACCAGCTGTTATACTCTGAGAGTGCAGTGTGAACAGATGTGGTGCTCTTGAAGTGCACTGTGACCAGGTGTGGTACTGTGGGAGTGTGAGTGACCTGGTGTGGCACTCTGGGAGTGCAGTGTGACCAAGTGTGGTACTCTGGGAATGCAGTGTGACCAGGTGTGGTACTCTGGGAGTGCAGTGTGACCAGGTGTGGTCCTGTTGGAGTGCAGTGTGACCAGGTGTGGTACTCTGGGAGTGCAGTGTGACCAGGTGAGTTACTCTGGGCGTGTGCGTGACCAGGTGTGGTACGCTGGGAATGCAGTGTGACCTGGTATGGTAATCTGGGAGTGTGTGTGACCTGGTGTGCTGGTCTGGGAGTGTGTGAGACCAGGTGTGGTACGCTGGGAGTGTGTGATACCAGATGTGGCACTCTGGGAGTATGTGTGATCAGGTGTCTTACTATGGGAGTGTGTGTGACCAGGTGTGGTACTCTGGGAGTGTGTGTGACCAGGTGTGGTACTCTGGGTGTGTGTGTGACCAGGTGTGGTACTCTGGGAGTGTGTGTGACCAGGTGTGGTACTCTGGGTAGTGTGTGCGACCAGGTGTGGTAATCTGGGAGTGTTTATGACCAAGAGTGGTATGATGGGAGCGTGTGTGAGCAGGTGTGGAACGCTCGGTGTGTGTGTGACCAGGTGTGGTACTCTGGGAGTGTTTGTGACCAGGTGTGGTACTCTGGGAGTGTTTGTGACCAGGTGTGGTACTCTGGGAGTGTGTGTGACCAGGTGTGGTACTCTGGGAGTGTGTGCGACCAGGTGTGGTACTCTGGGAGTGTTTATGACCAGGTGTGGTACTCTGGGAGTATTTGTGACCAGGTGTGGTACTCTGGGAGTGTGTCAGACCAGGTGTGGTACTCTGGGAGTGTGTGTGACCAGGTGTGGGACTCCTGGAGTGCAGTGTGACCAGATGTGGTTATCTGTGGGTGCAGTGTGACCATCTGTGGTACACTGGGTGTGTGTCTTAACAGGTTTGGTACTCTAGTTGTGTGTGTGACCAGGTGTGGTACTCTGGGTGTGTATGTGACCAGGAGCGGTACTCTGGGAGTGTTTGTGACCAGGTGTGGTACTCTTGGAGTGTGTTGACCAGCTGTGGTACTCTGGGACTGTGTGTGACCAGGTGTGGTACATTGGCAGTGTGTGTGATCAGGTGTGCTACTCTGTGGGTGCAGTGTGACCAGCTGTGGTACACTGGGAGTGTGTGTTAACAGGTTTGGTACTCTAGTTGTGTGTGTGACCAGGTGTGGAATGCTGGGAGTGTGTGAGAATAGGTGTGGTGCTCTGGGAGTGTGTGATACCTGGTGCCATATTCTGGAAGTGTGTGTGACCAGGTGTGGTACGCTGGGAGTGTGTGTGATCAGATGTGGTGCTCAGGGGTGCAGTGTTACCAGGTGTGGTACTCTGAGAGTGCACTGTGAACAGGTGTGGTACTCTGGGAGTGCACTGTGACCAGGTGTGGTACTCTGGAAGTGCACTGTGACGAGGTGTGGTACTCTGGGAGTGTGTGTGACCAGCTGTGGTACTCTGAGAGTGCAGTGTGAACAGGTGTCGTAATCTGGGAGTGCACTGTGACCTGGTGTGGCACTCTGGGAGTGCAGTGTGACCAGTTGTGGTACTCTGGGAGTGTGTGTGATCAGGTGTGGTACTTGGGAGTGCAGTGTGACCAGGTGTGGTACTCTGAGAGTGCAGTATGAGCAGGTGTGGTACTCTGGGAGTGTTTGTGACCAGGTGTGGCACTCTGGGAGTGCCGTGTGATCAGGTGTGGTACTCAGGGAGTGCAGTGTGACAAGGTGTGGTACTCTGGGAGTGTGTGTGTGACCAGCTGTGGTACTCTGGGAGTGCTTGTGACCAGGTGTGATACTCTGGGAGTGCAGTGTGACGAGGTGTGGTCCTGTGGGAGTGCAGTGTGACAAGGTGTGGTACTCTGGGAGTGTGTATGATCAGGTGTGGTACTCTGGGACTGTGTGTGAACAGGTGTGGTACTCTGGGAGTGTGAGTGACCAGGAGCGGTACTCTGGATGTGCAGTGCGACCAGGTGCGGTACTCTGGGAGTGTTTGTGACCAGGTGTGGTACTCTGGGAGTGTGAGTGGCCAGCTGTGGTACTCTGGGACTGTGTGTGACCAGGTGTGGTACTCTGGCAGTGTGTGTGATCAGGTGTGCTATTCTGTGGGTGCAGTGTGACCAGCTGTGGTACAATGGGAGTGTGTGTTAACAGGTTTGGTACTCTAGTTGTGTGTGTGACCAGGTCTGGTATGCTGGGAGTGTGTGAGAATAGGTGTGGTACTCTGGGAGTGTGTGATACCAGGTGTTGTACTCTGGGAGTGCGTGTGACCAGGTGTGGTACTCTGGGAGTCTGTGATACCAGGTGTTGTACTCTGGGAGTGCGTGTGACCAGGTGTGGTACTCTGGGAGTGAATGTGATCAGGTGTGGTACTCTGGGAGAGTGTGTGACCAGGTTTGGTACTCTGGGAGTGTGTGTGATCAGATGTGGTAATCTGCGGGTGCAGTGTGACCAGCTGTGGTACACTTGGGGTGTGTGTGACCAGGTTTGGTACTCTAGGAGTGTGTGAGACCAGGTGTGGTACTCTGGGAGTGTGTGTGACCAGGTGTGGCATTCGGGGAGTGTGAGTGATCAGGTGTGGTACTCTGGGAGTGTGTGAGACCAGGTGTGGTACTCTGTTGTGTGTATGTGACTAGGTGTGGTTCCCTGGGAATGCAGTGTGACCAGATGTGTTAACCCGGAGTGCACTGTGATCAGGTGTGGTACTCTGGGAGTGCGGTGTGATCAGATGTGATGCTCTGGGAATGTGTGTGACCAGCTGTGGTACACTTGGGGTGTGTGTGACCAGGTTTGGTACTCTAGGAGTGTTTGAGACCAGGTGTGGCACTCTGGGAGTGTGTGTGAACAGGTGTGGTATTCGGGGAGTGTGAGTGATCAGGTGTGGTACTCTTGGAGTGTGTGAGACCAGGTGTGGTACTTTGGGTGTGTATGTGACGAGGTGTGGTTCCCTGGGAATGCATTGTGACCAGATGTGTTAACCAGGAGTGCAGTGTGACCAGGTGTGGTACTCTGGGAGTGCAGAGTGACCAGGCGTGGTACTCTGGGAGTCTGTGTGATCAGGTGTGGTACTCGGGGAGAGTGTGTGACCATGTGTGGTACTTTGGGAGTGTGTGTGAGCAGGTGTGTTACTCTGGGAGTGCACTGTGATCAAGTGTGGTACTCTGGGAGTGCGGTGTGATCAGATGTGGTGCTCTGGGAATGTGTGTGACGAGGTGTGGTACTCTGGGAGTGTGTGTGATCAGGTGTGGTATTCGGGGAGTGTGTGACCAGGTGTGGTATGCTGGGAATGCAGTGTGACCAGGTGTGGTATTTGGGGAGTGTGTGTGATCAGATGTGGTGCTCAGGGGTGCAGTGTTACCAGTTGTGGTACTCTGGGAGTGTGAGTGACCTCGTGTAGCACTCTGGGAGTGCAGTGTGACCAGGTGTGGTACTCTGGGAGTGCACTGTGACAAGGTGTGGTACTCTGGGAGTGTGTGTGACCAGGTGTGGTCCTGTGGGAGTGCAGTGTGACCAGGTGTGGTACTCTGGGAGTGCAGTGTGACCAGGTGAGTTACTCTGGGCGTGTGCGTGACCAGGTGTGGTACTCTGGGAGTGTGTGTGACCAGGTGTGGTACGCTGGGAATGCAATGTGACCAGGTATGGTAATCTGGGAGTGTGTGTGACCTGGTGTGCTGGTCTGGGAGTGTGTGAGACGAGGTGTGGTACGCTGGGAGGGTGTGAGAATAGGTGTGGTACTCTGGGAGTGTGTGATACCAGATGTGGCACTCTGGGAGTATGTGTGATCAGGTGTCATACTCTGGACCTGTGTGTGACCAGGTGTGGTACTCTGGGAGTGTTTGTGACCAGGTGTGGTACTCTGGGTGTGTGTGTGTGACCAGGTGTGGTACTCCGGGAGTGTGTGCGACCAGGTTTGTTAATATGGGAGTGTTGATGACCAAGTGTGGTACGATAGGAGCTTGTGTGAGCAGGTGTGAAACACTAGGTGTGTTTGTGACCAGGTGTGGTACTCTGGGAGCGTTTGTGACCAGGTGTGGTACCATGGGAGTGTTTGTGACCAGGTGTGGTACTCTGGGAGTGTGTGCGACCAGGTGTGGTACTCTGGGAGTGTGTGCGACCAGGTGTGGTATTCTGGGAGTGTTTGTGACCAGGTGTGGTACTCTGGGAGTGTGTGTGACCAGTTGTGGTACTCTGAGAGTGTGTGCGACCAGGTGTGGTACTCTGGGAGTGTGTGCGACCAGGTGTGGTACTCTGGGAGAATTTGTGACCAGGTGTGGTACTCTGGGAGTACAATGGGACCAGGTGTGGTACTCTGGGAGTGTGTGTGCCCAGGTGTGGTACTCTGGGAGTGTGTGTGACCAGGTGTGGTACTCGGGGAATGTGTGTGACCAGGTGTGGTACTCGGGGAATGTGTGTGACCAGGTGTCGTACTCTGGGAGTTTGTGCGAGCAGGTGTGGTACTCTGGGAGTGTGTCAGACCAGGTGTGGTACTCTGGGAGTGTGTGTGACCAGTTGTGGTACTCTGAGAGTGTGTGCGACCAGGTGTGGTACTCTGGGAGTGTGTGCGACCAGGTGTGGTACTCTGGGAGTATTTGTGACCAGGTGTGGTACTCTGGGAGTATTTGTGACCTGGTGTGGTACTCTGGGAGTACAATGGGACCAGGTGTGGTACTCTGGGAGTGTGTGTGCCCAGGTGTGGTACTCTGGGAGTATTTGTGACCAAGTGTGGTACTCTGGGACTGTGTGTGACCAGGTGTGGTACTCTGGGAGTGTGTGTGACCAGGTGTGGTACTCGGGGAATGTGTGTGACCAGGTGTGGTACTCGGGGAATGTGTGTGACCAGGTGTGGTACTCTGGGAGTTTGTGCGAGCAGGTGTGGTACTCTGGGAGTGTGTCAGACCAGGTGTGGTACTCTGGGAGTGTGTGTGACCAGGTGTGGGACTCCTGGAGTGCAGTGTGACCAGATGTGGTTATCTGTGGGTGCAGTGTGACCATCTGTGGTACACTGGGTGTGTGTCTTAACAGGTTTGGTACTCTAGTTGTGTGTGTGACCAGGTGTGGTACTCTGGGTGTGTATGTGATCAGGAGCGGTACTCTGGGAGTGTTTGTGACCAGGTGTGGTACTCTTGGAGTGTGTTGACCAGCTGTGGTACTCTGGGACTGTGTGTGACCAGGTGTGTTACTCTGGCAGTGTGTGTGATCAGGTGTGCTACTCTGTGGGTGCAGTGTGACCAGCTGTGGTACACTGGGAGTGTGTGTTAACAGGTTTGGTACTCTAGTTGTGTGTGTGACCAGGTGTGGAATGCTGGGAGTGTGTGAGAATAGGTGTGGTGCTCTGGGAGTGTGTGATACCTGGTGCCATATTCTGGAAGTGTGTGTGACCAGGTGTGGTACGCTGGGAGTGTGTGTGATCAGATGTGGTGCTCAGGGGTGCAGTGTTACCAGGTGTGGTACTCTGAGAGTGCACTGTGAACAGGTGTGGTACTCTGGGAGTGCACTGTGACCAGGTGTGGTACTCTGGAAGTGCACTGTGACGAGGTGTGGTACTCTGGGAGTGTGTGTGACCAGCTGTGGTACTCTGAGAGTGCAGTGTGAACAGGTGTCGTAATCTGGGAGTGCACTGTGACCTGGTGTGGCACTCTGGGAGTGCAGTGTGACCAGTTGTGGTTCTCTGGGAGTGTGTGTGATCAGGTGTGGTACTTGGGAGTGCAGTGTGACCAGGTGTGGTACTCTGAGAGTGCAGTGTGAGCAGGTGTGGTACTCTGGGAGTGCTTGTGACCAGGTGTGGCACTCTGGGAGTGCCGTGTGATCAGGTGTGGTACTCAGGGAGTGCAGTGTGACAAGGTGTGGTACTCTGGGAGTGTGTGTGACCAGCTGTGGTACTCTGGGAGTGCTTGTGACCAGGTGTGATACTCTGGGAGTGCAGTGTGACGAGGTGTGGTCCTGTGGGAGTGCAGTGTGACCAGGTGTGGTACTCTGGGAGTGTGTGTGATCAGGTGTGGTACTCTGGGAGTGCAGTGTGACCAGGTGTGGTACTCAGGGAGTGCAGTGTGACAAGGTGTGGTACTCTGGGAGTGTCTATGATCAGGTGTGGTACTCTGGGACTGTGTGTGAACAGGTGTGGTACTCTGGGAGTGTGAGTGACCAGGAGCGGTACTCTGGATGTGCAGTGCGACCAGGTGCGGTACTCTGGGAGTGTTTGTGACCAGGTGTGGTACTCTGGGAGTGTGAGTGGCCAGCTGTGGTACTCTGGGACTGTGTGTGACCAGGTGTGGTACTCTGGCAGTGTGTGTGATCAGGTGTGCTATTCTGTGGGTGCAGTGTGACCAGCTGTGGTACAATGGGAGTGTGTGTTAACAGGTTTGGTAATCTAGTTGTGTGTGTGACCAGGTCTGGTATGCTGGGAGTGTGTGAGAATAGGTGTGGTACTCTGGGAGTGTGTGATACCAGGTGTTGTACTCTGGGAGTGCGTGTGACCAGGTGTGGTACTCTGGGAGTCTGTGATACCAGGTGTTGTACTCTGGGAGTGCGTGTGACCAGGTGTGGTACTCTGGGAGTGAATGTGATCAGGTGTGGTACTCTGGGAGTGAATGTGATCAGGTGTGGTACTCTGGGAGAGTGTGTGACCAGGTTTGGTACTCTGGGAGTGTGTGTGATCAGATGTGGTAATCTGCGGGTGCAGTGTGACCAGCTGTGGTACACTTGGGGTGTGTGTGACCAGGTTTGGTACTCTAGGAGTGTGTGAGAACAGGTGTGGTACTCTGGGAGTGTGTGTGACCAGGTGTGGCATTAGGGGAGTGTGAGTGATCAGGTGTGGTACTCTGGGAGTGTGTGAGACCAGGTGTGGTACTCTGTTGTGTGTATGTGACTAGGTGTGGTTCCCTGGGAATGCAGTGTGACCAGATGTGTTAACCCGGAGTGCACTGTGACCAAGTGTGGTACTCTGGGAGTGCGGTGTGATCAGATGTGGTGCTCTGGGAATGTGTGTGACCAGCTGTGGTACACTTGGGGTGTGTGTGACCAGCTGTGGTACACTTGGGGTGTGTGTGACCAGGTTTGGTACTCTAGGAGTGTGTGAGACCAGGTGTGGCACTCTGGGAGTGTGTGTGAACAGGTGTGGTATTCGGGGAGTGTGAGTGATCAGGTGTGGTACTCTTGGAGTGTGTGAGACCAGGTGTGGTACTTTGGGTGTGTATGTGACGAGGTGTGGTTCCCTGGGAATGCATTGTGACCAGATGTGTTAACCAGGAGTGCAGTGTGACCAGGTGTGGTACTCTGGGAGTGCAGAGTGACCAGGCGTGGTACTCTGGGAGTCTGTGTGATCAGGTGTGGTACTCGGGGAGAGTGTGTGACCAGGTGTGGTACTCAGGGAGTGTGTGTGAGCAGGTGTGTTACTCTGGGAGTGCACTGTGATCAAGTGTGGTACTCTGGGAGTGCGGTGTGATCAGATGTGGTGCTCTGGGAATGTGTGTGACGAGGTGTGGTACTCTGGGAGTGTGTGTGATCAGGTGTGGTATTCGGGGAGTGTGTGACCAGGTGTGGTATGCTGGGAATGCAGTGTGACCAGGTGTGGTATTTGGGGAGTGTGTGTGATCAGATGTGGTGCTCAGGGGTGCAGTGTTACCAGTTGTGGTACTCTGGGAGTGTGAGTGACCTCGTGTAGCACTCTGGGAGTGCAGTGTGACCAGGTGTGGTACTCTGGGAGTGCACTGTGACAAGGTGTGGTACTCTGGGAGTGTGTGTGACCAGGTGTGGTCTTGTGGGAGTGCAGTGTGACCAGGTGTGGTACTCTGGGAGTGCAGTGTGACCAGGTGAGTTACTCTGGGCGTGTGCGTGACCAGGTGTGGTACTCTGGGAGTGTGTGTGACCAGGTGTGGTACGCTGGGAATGCAGTGTGACCAGGTATGGTAATCTGGGAGTGTGTGTGACCTGGTGTGCTGGTCTGGGAGTGTGTGAGACGAGGTGTGGTACGCTGGGAGTGTGTGAGAATAGGTGTGGTACTCTGGGAGTGTGTGATACCAGATGTGGCACTCTGGGAGTATGTGTGATCAGGTGTCATACTCTGGACCTGTGTGTGACCAGGTGTGGTACTCTGGGAGTGTTTGTGACCAGGTGTGGTACTCTGTGTGTGTGTGTGTGACCAGGTGTGGTACTCTGGCAGTGCGTGTGACCAGTTGTGGTACTCTGGGAGTGTGTGTGACCAGGTGTGGTACTCCGGGAGTGTTTGCGACCAGGTGTGGTAATATGGGAGTGTTGATGACCAAGTGTGGTACGATGGGAGCTTGTGTGAGCAGGTGTGAAACACCCGGTGTGTTTGTGACCAGGTGTGGTACTCTGGGAGCGTTTGTGACCAGGCGTGGTACCATGGGAGTGTTTGTGACCAGGTGTGGTACTCTGGGAGTGTGTGCGACCAGGTGTGGTACTCTGGGAGTGTGTGCGACCAGGTGTGGTATTCTGGGAGTGTTTGTGACCAGGTGTGGTACTCTGGGAGTGTGTGTGACCAGTTGTGGTACTCTGAGAGTGTGTGCGACCAGGTGTGGTACTCTGGGAGTGTGTCCGACCAGGTGTGGTACTCTGGGAGTATTTGTGACCAGGTGTGGTACTCTGGGAGTATTTGTGACCTGGTGTGGTACTCTGGGAGTACAATGGGACCAGGTGTGGTACTCTGGGAGTGTGTGTGACCAGGTGTGGTACTCTGGGAGTGTGTGTGACCAGGTGTGGTACTCTGGGAGTATTTGTGACCAGGTGTGGTACTCTGGGACTGTGTGTGACCAGGTGTGGTAATCTGAGAATGTATGTGACCAGGTGTGGTACTCGGGGAATGTGTGTGACCAGGTGTGGTACTCTGGGAGTGTGTGCGAGCAGGTGTGGTACTCTGGGAGTGTGTCAGACCAGTTGTGGGACTCTTGGAGTGCAGTGTGACCAGATGTGGTTATCTGTGGGTGCAGTGTGACCAGCTGTGGTACACTGGGTGTGTGTCTTAACAGGTTTGGTACTCTAGTTGTGTGTGTGACCAGATGTGGTACTCTGGGTGTGTGTGTGTGACCAGGTGTGGTACTCTGGGAGTGTTTGTGACCAGGTGTGGTACTCCGAGTGTGTGAGTGACCAGCTGTGGTACTCTGGGACTGTGTGTGACCAGGTATGGTACTCTGGCAGTGTGTGTGATCAGGTGTGCTACTCTGTGGGTGCAGTGTGACCAGCTGTGGTACACTGGGAGTGTGTGTTAACAGGTTTGGTACTCTAATTGTGTGTGTGACCAGGTGTGGTACTCTGGGAGTCTGTGCGACCAGGTGTGGTACTCTGAGAGTGTTTATGACCAAGTGTGGTACGATGGGAACGCGTGTGAGCAGGTGTGGAACTCTGGGAGTATTTGTGACCAGGTGTGGGACTCTTGGAGTGCAGTGTGACCAGATGTGGTTATCTGTGGGTGCAGTGTCACCAGCTGTGGTACACTGGGTGTGTGTGTTAACAGGTTTGGTACTCTAGTTGTGTGTGTGACCAGCTGTGGTACTCTGGGAGTGTGAGTGACCAGGAGCGGTACTCTGGGTGTGCAGTGTGACCAGGTGCGATACTCTGGGAGTTTTTGTGACCAGGTGTGGTACTGTGGGAGTGTGAGTGACCAGCTGTGGTACTCTGGGACTGTGTGTGACCAGGTGTGGTACTCTGGCAGTGTGTGTGATCAGGTGTGCTACTCTGTGGGTGCAGTGTGACCAGCTGTGGTACAATGGGAGTGTGTGTTAACAGGTTTGGTACTCTAGTTGTGTGTGTGACCAGGTGTGGTATGCTGGGAGTGTGTGAGAATAGGTGTGGTTCTCTGGGAGTGTGTGATACCAGGTGTTGTACTCTGGGAGTGCGTGTGACCAGGTGTGGTACTCTGGGAGTCTGTGATACCAGGTGTTGTACTCTGGGAGTGCGTGTGACCAGGTGTGGTACTCTGGGAGTGAATGTGATCAGGTGTGGTACTCTGGGAGTGTGTGTGACCAGGTTTGGTACTCTGGGAGTGTGTGTGATCAGATGTGGTAATCTGCGGGTGCAGTGTGACCAGCTGTGGTACACTTGGGGTGTGTGTGACCAGGTTTGGTACTCTAGGAGTGTGTGAGACCAGGTGTGGGACTCTGGGAGTGTGTGTGACCAGGTGTGGCATTCGGGGAGTGTGAGTGATCAGGTGTGGTACTCTGGGAGTGTGTGAGACCAGGTGTGGTACTCTGGGTGTGTATGTGACTAGGTGTGGTTCCCTGGGAATGCAGTGTGACCAGATGTGTTAACCCGGAGTGCAATGTGACCAGGTGTGATACTCTGGGAGTGCAGAGTGACCAGGTGTGGTACTCTGCGTGTGTGTGTGAGCAGGTGTGTTACTCTTAGAGTGCACTGTGATCAAGTGTGGTACTCTGGGAGTGCGGTGTGATCAGATGTGGTGCTCTGGGAATGTGTGTGACCAGCTGTGCTACACTTGGGGTGTGTGTGACCAGGTTTGATAATCTAGGAGTGTGTGAGACCAGGTGTGGTACTCTGGGAGTGTGTGTGAACAGGTGTGGTATTCGGGGAGTGTGAGTGATCAGGTGTGGTACTCTGGGAGTGTGTGAGACCAGGTGTGGTACTCTGGGTGTGTATGTGACTAGGTGTGGTTCCCTGGGAATGCAGTGTGACCAGATGTGTTAACCAGGAGTGCAGTGTGACCAGGTGCGGTACTCTGGGAGTGCAGAGTGACCAGGCGTGGTACTCTGGGAGTCTGTGTGACCAGGTGTGGTACTCGGGGAGAGTGTGTGACCAGGTGTGGTACTCTGGGAGTGTGTGTGAGCAGGTGTGTTACTCTGGGAGTGCACTGTGATCAAGTGTGGTACTCTGGGAGTGCGGTGTGATCAGATGTTGTGCTCTGGGAATGTGTGTGACCAGGTGTGATACTCTGGGAGTGTGTGTGATCAGGTGTGGTATTCTGGGAGTGTGTGTGACCAGGTGTGGTACTCGGGGAGTGTGTGTGACCAGGTGTGGTACACTGTGAGTGCATGTGACCAGGTGAGTTACTCTGGGTGTGTACGTGACCAGGTGTGGTACTCTGGGAGTGTGTGTGACCAGGTGTGGTACGCTGGGAATGCAGTGTGACCAGGTGTGGTATTTGGGGAGTGTGTGTGATCTGATGTGGTGCTCAGGGGTGCAGTGTTACCAGTTGTGGTACTCTGGGAGTGTGCGTGACCTCGTGTGGCACTCTGGGAGTGCAGTGTGATCAGGTGTGGTACTCTGGGAGTGCACTGTGACCAGGTGTGGTACTCTGGGAGTGTGTGTGACCAGGTGTGGTTCTCTGGGAGTGTGTGCGACCAGGTGTGGTACTCTGGGAGTGTTTATGACCAGGTGTGGTACTCTGGGAGTATTTGTGACCAGGTGTGGTACTCTGGGTGTATTTGTGACCAGGTGTGGTACGCTGGGAGTGCAATGGGACCAGCTGTGGTACTCTGGGAGTGTGTGTGACCAGGTGTGGTACTCTGGGAGTGTGTGTGACCAGGTGTGGTACTCTGGGAGTATTTGTGACCAGGTGTGGTACTCTGGGACTGTGTGTGACCAGGTGTGGTACTCTGGGAGTGTGTGTGACCAGGTGTGGTACTCGGGGAATGTGTGTGATCAGGTGTGGTACTCTGGGAGTGTGTGCGAGCAGGTGTGGTACTCTGGGAGTGTGTCAGACCAGGTGTGGTACTCTGGGAGTGTGTGTAATTAGGTGTGGGACTCTTGGAGTGCAGTGTGACCAGATGTGGTTATCTGTGGGTGCAGTGTGACCAGCTGTGGTACACTGGGTGTGTGTCTTAACAGGTTTGGTACTTTAGTTGTGTGTGTGACCAGGTGTGGTACTCTGGGTGTGCAGTGCGACCAGGTGTGGTACTCTGGGAGTGTTTGTGACCAGGTGTGGTACTCTGGGAGTGTGAGTGACCAGGTGTGGTACTCTGGGAGTGTGTGTGACCAGGTGTGGTTCTCTGGGAGTGTGTGCGACCAGGTGTGGTACTCTGGGAGTGTTTATGACCAAGTGTGGTATGTTGGGAGCGCGTGTGAGCAGGTGTGGAACGTTCGGTGTGTGTGTCACCAGGTGTGGTACTCTGGGAGTATTTGTGACCAGGTGTGGGACTCTTGCAGTGCAGTGTGACCAGATGTGGTTATCTGTGGGTGCAGTGTGACCGTCTGTGGTACACTGGGTGTGTGTGTTAACAGGTTTGGTACTCTAGTTGTGTGTGTGACCAGCTGTGGTACTCTGGGAGTGTGAGTGACCAGGAGCGGTACTCTGGGTGTGCAGTGTGACCAGGTGCGATACTCTGGGAGTTTTTGTGACCAGGTGTGGTACTGTGGGAGTGTGAGTGACCAGCTGTGGTACTCTGGGACTGTGTGTGACCAGGTGTGGTACTCTGGCAGTGTGTGTGATCAGGTGTGCTACTCTGTGGGTGCAGTGTGACCAGCTGTGGTACAATGGGAGTGTGTGTTAACAGGTTTGGTACTCTAGTTGTGTGTGTGACCAGGTGTGGTATGCTGGGAGTGTGTGAGAATAGGTGTGGTTCTCTGGGAGTGTGTGATACCAGGTGTTGTACTCTGGGAGTGCGTGTGACCAGGTGTGGTACTCTGGGAGTCTGTGATACCAGGTGTTGTACTCTGGGAGTGCGTGTGACCAGGTGTGGTACTCTGGGAGTGAATGTGATCAGGTGTGGTACTCTGGGAGTGTGTGTGACCAGGTTTGGTACTCTGGGAGTGTGTGTGATCAGATGTGGTAATCTGCGGGTGCAGTGTGACCAGCTGTGGTACACTTGGGGTGTGTGTTACCAGGTTTGGTACTCTAGGAGTGTGTGAGACCAGGTGTGGGACTCTGGGAGTGTGTGTGACAAGGTGTGGCATTCGGGGAGTGTGAGTGATCAGGTGTGGTACTCTGGGAGTGTGTGAGACCAGGTGTGGTACTCTGGGTGTGTATGTGACTAGGTGTGGTTCCCTGGGAATGCAGTGTGACCAGATGTGTTAACCCGGAGTGCAATGTGACCAGGTGTGATACTCTGGGAGTGCAGAGTGACCAGGTGTGGTACTCTGGGTGTGTGTGTGAGCAGGTGTGTTACTCTTAGAGTGCACTGTGATCAAGTGTGGTACTCTGGGAGTGCGGTGTGATCAGATGTGGTGCTCTAGGAATGTGTGTGACCAGCTGTGCTACACTTGGGGTGTGTGTGACCAGGTTTGATAATCTAGGAGTGTGTGAGACCAGGTGTGGTACTCTGGGAGTGTGTGTGAACAGGTGTGGTATTCGGGGAGTGTGAGTGATCAGGTGTGGTACTCTGGGAGTGTGTGAGACCAGGTGTGGTACTCTGGGTGTGTATGTGACTAGGTGTGATTCCCTGGGAATGCAGTGTGACCAGATGTGTTAACCAGGAGTGCAGTGTGACCAGGTGTGGTACTCTGGGAGTGCAGAGTGACCAGGCGTGGTACTCTGGGAGTCTGTGTGACCAGGTGTGGTACTCGGGGAGAGTGTGTGACCAGGTGTGGTACTCTGGGAGTGTGTGTGAGCAGGTGTGTTATTCTGGGAGTGCACTGTGATCAAGTGTGGTACTCTGGGAGTGCGGTGTGATCAGATGTTGTGCTCTGGGAATGTGTGTGACCAGGTGTGATACTCTGGGAGTGTGTGTGATCAGGTGTGGTATTCTGGGAGTGTGTGTGACCAGGTGTGGTACTCGGGGAGTGTGTGTGACCAGGTGTGGTACACTGTGAGTGCATGTGACCAGGTGAGTTACTCTGGGTGTGTACGTGACCAGGTGTGGTACTCTGGGAGTGTGTGTGACCAGGTGTGGTACGCTGGGAATGCAGTGTGACCAGGTGTGGTATTTGGGGAGTGTGTGTGATCTGATGTGGTGCTCAGGGGTGCAGTGTTACCAGTTGTGGTACTCTGGGAGTGTGAGTGACCTCGTGTGGCACTCTGGGAGTGCAGTGTGATCAGGTGTGGTACTCTGGGAGTGCACTGTGACCAGGTGTGGTACTCTGGGAGTGTGTGTGACCAGGTGTGGTTCTCTGGGAGTGTGTGCGACCAGGTGTGGTACTCTGGGAGTGTTTATGACCAGGTGTGGTACTCTGGGAGTATTTGTGACCAGGTGTGGTACTCTGGGTGTATTTGTGACCAGGTGTGGTACGCTGGGAGTGCAATGGGACCAGCTGTGGTACTCTGGGAGTGTGTGTGACCAGGTGTGGTACTCTGGGAGTGTGTGTGACCAGGTGTGGTACTCTGGGAGTATTTGTGACCAGGTGTGGTACTCTGGGACTGTGTGTGACCAGGTGTGGTACTCTGGGAGTGTGTGTGACCAGGTGTGGTACTCGGGGAATGTGTGTGATCAGGTGTGGTACTCTGGGAGTGTGTGCGAGCAGGTGTGGTACTCTGGGAGTGTGTCAGACCAGGTGTGGTACTCTGGGAGTGTGTGTAATTAGGTGTGGGACTCTTGGAGTGCAGTGTGACCAGATGTGGTTATCTGTGGGTGCAGTGTGACCAGCTGTGGTACACTGGGTGTGTGTCTTAACAGGTTTGGTACTTTAGTTGTGTGTGTGACCAGGTGTGGTACTCTGGGTGTGCAGTGCGACCAGGTGTGGTACTCTGGGAGTGTTTGTGACCAGGTGTGGTACTCTGGGAGTGTGAGTGACCAGGTGTGGTACTCTGGGAGTGTGTGTGACCAGGTGTGGTTCTCTGGGAGTGTGTGCGATCAGGTGTGGTACTCTGGGAGGGTTTATGACCAAGTGTGGTATGTTGGGAGCGCGTGTGAGCAGGTGTGGAACGTTCGGTGTGTGTGTCACCAGGTGTGGTACTCTGGGAGTATTTGTGACCAGGTGTGGGACTCTTGCAGTGCAGTGTGACCAGATGTGGTTATCTGTGGGTGCAGTGTGACCAGCTGTGGTACACTGGGTGTGTGTGTTAACAGGTTTCGTACTCTAGTTGTGTGTGTGACCAGGTGTGGTACTCTGGGAGTGTGTGGGACCATGTGTTATATTCGGGGAGTGTGTGTGACCAGATGTGGTACTCTGGGAGTGTGAGTGACCAGGAGCGGTACTCTGGGTGTGCAGTGTGACCAGGTGCGGTACTCTGGGAGTGTTTGTGACCAGGTGTGGTACTGTGGGAGTGTGAGTGACCAGCTGTGGTACTCTGGGACTGTGTGTGACCAGGTGTGGTACTCTGGCAGTGTGTGTGATCAGGTGTGCTACTCTGTGGGTGCAGTGTGACCAGCTGTGGTACAATGGGAGTGTGTGTTAACAGGTTTGGTACTCTAGTTGTGTGTGTGACCAGGTGTGGTATGCTGGGAGTGTGTGAGAATAGGTGTGGTTCTCTGGGAGTGTGTGATACCAGGTGTTGTACTCTGGGAGTGCGTGTGACCAGGTGTGGTACTCTGGGAGTCTGTGATACCAGGTGTTGTACTCTGGGAGTGCGTGTGACCAGGTGTGGTACTCTGGGAGTGAATGTGATCAGGTGTGGTACTCTGGGAGTGTGTGTGACCAGGTTTGGTACTCTGGGAGTGTGTGTGATCAGATGTGGTAATCTGCGGGTGCAGTGTGACCAGCTGTGGTACACTTGGGGTGTGTGTGACCAGGTTTGATACTCTAGGAGTGTCTGAGACCAGGTGTGGTACTCTGTGAGTGTGTGTGACCAGGTGTGGCATTCGGGGAGTGTGCGTGATCAGGTGACGCACTCTGGGAGTGTGTGAGACCTGGTGTGGTACTCTGGGTGTGTATGTGACTAGGTGTGGTTCCCTGGGAATGCAGTGTGACCAGATGTGTTAACCCGGAGTGCAGTGTGACCAGGTGTGGTACTCTGGGAGTGCAGAGTGACCAGGTGTGGTACTCTGGGAGTGTGTGTGAGCAGGTGTGTTACTCTTAGAGTGCACTGTGATCAAGTGTGGTACTCTGGGAGTGCGGTGTGATCAGATGTGGTGCTCTGGGAATGTGTGTGACCAGCTGTGCTACACTTGGGGTGTGTGTGACCAGGTTTGGTAATCGAGGAGTGTGTGAGACCAGGTGTGGTACTCTGGGAGTGTGTGTGAACAGGTGTGATATTCGGGGAGTGTGAGTGATCAGGTGTGGTACTCTGGGAGTGTGTGACACCAGGTGTGGTACTCTGGGTGTGTATGTGACTAGGTGTGGTTCCCTGGGAATGCAGTGTGACCAGATGTGTTAACCAGGAGTGCAGTGTGACCAGGTGTGGTACTCTGGGAGTGCGGTGTGATCAGATGTGGTGCTCTGGGAATGTGTGTGACCAGGTGTGGTACTCTGGGAGTGTGTGTGATCAGGTGTGGTATTCTGGGAGTGTGTGTGACCAGGTGTGGTACTCGGGGAGTGTGTGTGACCAGGTGTGGTACACTGTGAGTGCATGTGACCAGGTGAGTTACTCTGGGTGTGTACGTGACCAGGTGTGGTACTCTGGGAGTGTGTGTGACCAGGTGTGGTACGCTGGGAATGCAGTGTGACCAGGTGTGGTATTTGGGGAGTGTGTGTAATCAGATGTGGTGCTCAGGGGTGCAGTGTTACCAGTTGTGGTACTCTGGGAGTGTGAGTGACCTCGTGTGGCACTCTGGGAGTACAGTGTGAACAGATGTGGTACTCTTGAAGTGCACTGTGACCAGGTGTGGTACTGTGGGTGTGTGAGTGACCTCGTGTGGCACTCTGGGAGTGCACTGTGACCAGGTGTGGTACTCTGGGAGTGTGTGTGACCAGCAGTTATACTCTGAGAGTGCAGTGTGAACAGATGTGGTACTCTTGAAGTGCACTGTGACCAGGTGTGGTACTGTGGGTGTGTGAGTGACCTGGTGTGGCACTCTGGGAGTGCAGTGTGACCAAGTGTGGTACTCTGGGAGTGCAGTGTGACCAGGTGTGGTACTCTGGGAGTGCAGTGTGACCAGGTGTGGTACTCTGGGAGTGCAGTGTGACCAGGTGTGGTACTCTGGGAGTGCAGTGTGACCAGGTGAGTTACTCTGGGCGTGTGCGTGACCAGGTGTGGTACTCTGGGAGTGTGTGTGACCAGGTGTGGTACGCTGGGAATGCAGTGTGACCAGGTATGGTAATCTGGGAGTGTGTGTGACCTGGTGTGCTGGTCTGGGAGTGTGTGAGACCAGGTGTGGTACATTGGGAGTGTGTGAGAATAGGTGTGGTACTCTGGGAGTATGTGTGATACCAGATGTGGCACTCTGGAAGTATGTGTGATCAGGTGTCATACTCTGGACCTGTGTGTGACCAGGTGTGGTACTCTGGGAGTGTGTGTGACCAGGTGTGGTACTCTGGGAGTGTGTGTGACCAGGTGTGGTACTCTGGGTGTGTGTGTGACCAGGTGTGGTACTCTGGGAGTGTGTGTGACCAGGTGTGGTACTCTGGGAGTGTGTGTGACCAGGTGTGGTACTCTGGGAGTGTGTGCGACCAGGTGTGGTAATCTGGGAGTGTTTAAGACCAAGTGTGGTACGATGGGAGCGTGTGTGAGCAGGTGTGGAACGCTCGATGTGTGTGTGTGATCAGGTGTGGTACTCTGGGAGTGTTTGTGACCAGGTGTGGTACTCTGCGAGTGTTTGTGACCAGGTGTGGTACTCTGGGTGTGTGTGTGACCAGCTGTGGTACTCTGGGAGTGTGTGCGACCAGGTGTGGTACTCTGGGAATGTTTATGACCAGGTGTGGTACTCTGAGAGTATTTGTTACCAGGTGTGGTACTCTGGGAGTGCAATGGGACCAGGTGTGGTACTCTGGGAGTGTGTGTGACCAGGTGTGGTACTCTGGGAGTGTGTGTGACCAGTTGTGGTACTCTGGGAGTATTTGTGACCAGGTGTGGTACTCTGGGACTGTGTGTGACCAGGTGTGGTACTCTGGGACTGTGTGTGACCAGGTGTGGGACTCTTGGAGTGTGTGTGATCAGGTGTGCTACTCTGTGGGTGCAGTGTGACCAGCTGTGGTACAATGGGAGTGTGTGTGATCAGATGTGGTAATCTGCGGGTGCAGTGTGACCAGCTGTGGTACACTTGGGGTGTGTGTGACCAGGTTTGATACTCTAGGAGTGTGTGAGACCTGGTGTGGTACTCTGGGAGTGTGTGTGACCAGCTGTGGTACTCTGGGAGTGTGTGCGACCAGGTGTGGTACTCTGGGAATGTTTATGACCAGGTGTGGTACTCTGGGAGTATTTGTGACCAGGTGTGGTACTCTGGGAGTGTGTGTGACCAGGTGTGGTATTCGGGGAGTGTGTGTGATCAGATGTGGTGCTCAGGGGTGCAGTGTTACCAGGTGTGGTACTCTGAGAGTGCTCTGTGAACAGGTGTGGTACTCTGGGAGTGCACTGTGACCAGATGTGGCACTCTGGAGGTGCACTGTGATGAGGTGTGGTACTCTGGGAGTGTGTGTGACCAGCTGTGGTACTCTGAGAGTGCAGTGTGAACAGGTGTGGTACTCTGGGAGTGCACTGTGACCTGGTGTGGCACTCTGGGAGTGCAGTGTGACCAGGTGTGGTACTCTGGGAGTGCAGTGTGAGCAGGTGTGGTACTCTGGGAGTGCAGTGTGACCAGGTGTGATACTCTGGGAGTGCAGTGTGACCAGGTGTGGTACTTGGGAGTGCAGTGTGAACAGGTGTGGTACTCTGAGAGTGCAGTGTGAGCAGGTGTGGTACTCTGGGAGTGCAGTGTGTCCAGGTGTGATATTCTGGGAGTGCAGTGTGACCAGGTGTTGTGCTCTGGGAGTGCGTGTGACCAGGTGTGGTACTCTGGGAGTGAATGTGATCAGGTGTGGAACTCTGAGAGTGTGTGTGACCAGGTTTGGTACTCTGGGAGTGTGTGTGATCAGATGTGGTAATCTGCGGGTGCAGTGTGACCAGCTGTGGTACACTTGGGGTGTGTGTGACCAGGTTTGGTACTCTAGGAGTGTGTGAGACCAGGTGTGGTACTCTGGGAGTGTGTGTGAACAGGTGTGGTATTCGGGGAGTGTGAATGATCAGGTGTGGTACTCTGGGAGTGTGTGAGACCAGGTGTGGTACTCTGGGTGTGTATGTGACTAGGTGTGGTTCCCTGGGAATGCAGTGTGACCAGATGTGTTAACCAGGAGAGCAGTGTGACCAGGTGTGGTACTCTGGGAGTGCAAAGTGACCAGGCGTGGTACTCTGGGAGTCTGTGTGACCAGGTGTGATACTCGGGGAGAGTGTGTGACCAGGTGTGGTATTCTGGGAGTGTGTGTGAGCAGGTGTGTTACTCTGGGAGTGCACTGTGATCAAGTGTGGTACTCTGGGAGTGCGGTGTGATCAGATGTGGTGCTCTGGGAATGTGTGTGACCAGGTGTGGTACTCTGGGAGTGTGTGTGATCAGGTGTGGTATTCTGGGAGTGTGTGTGATCAGGTGTGGTACTCGGGGAGTGTGTGTGACCAGGTGTGGTACACTGTGAGTGCATCTGACCAGGTGAGTTAGTCTGGGTGTGTACGTGACCAGGTGTGTTACTCTGGGAGTGTGTGTGACCAGGTGTGGTACGCTGGGAATGCAGTGTGACCAGGTGTGGTATTTGGGGAGTGTGTGTGATCTGATGTGGTGCTCAGGGGTGCAGTGTTACCAGTTGTGGTACTCTGGGAGTGTGAGTGACCTCGTGTGGCACTCTGGGAGTGCAGTGCGATCAGGTGTGGTACTCTGGGAGTGCACTGTGACCAGGTGTGGTACTCTGGGAGTGTGTGTGACCAGGTGTGGTTCTCTGGGAGTGTGTGCGACCAGGTGTGGTACTCTGGGAGTGTTTATGACCAGGTGTGGTACTCTGGGAGTGTTTATGACCAGGTGTGGTACTCTGGGTGTGTTTGTGACCAGGTGTGGTACTCTGGGAGTGCAATGGGACCAGGTGTGGTACTCTGGGAGTGTGTGTGACCAGGTGTGGTACTCTGGGAGTGTGTGTGACCAGGTGTGGTACTCGGGGAATGTGTGTGACCAGGTGTGGTACTCTGGGAGTGTGTGCGAGCAGGTGTGGTAATCTGGGAGTGTGTCAGACCAGGTGTGGTACTCTGGGAGAGTGTGTAATCAGGTGTGGGACTCTTGGAGTGCAGTGTGACCAGATGTGGTTATCTGTGGGTGCAGTGTGACCAGCTGTGGTACACTGGGTGTGTGTCTTAATAGGTTTGGTACTCTAGTTGTGTGTGTGACCAGATGTGGTACTCTGGGTGTGTGTGTGACCAGGAGCGGTACTCTGGGTGTGCAGTGTGACCAGGTGTGGTACTCTGGGAGTGTTTGTGACCAGGTGTGGTACTCTGGGAGTGTGAGTGACCAGGTGTGGTACTCTGGGAGTGTGTGTGACCAGGTGTGGTACTCTGGGAGTGTGTGCGACCAGGTGTGGTACTCTGGGAGTGTTTATGACCACGTGTGGTATGATGGGAGCGCGTGTGAGCAGGTGTGGAACGTTCGGTGTGTGTGTGACCAGGTGTGGTACTCTGGGAGTATTTGTGACCAGGTGTGGGACTCTTGGAGTGCAGTGTGACCAGATGTGGTTATCTGTGGGTGTAGTGTGACCATCTGTGGTACACTGGGTGTGTGTGTTAACAGGTTTGGTACTCTAGTTGTGTGTGTGACCAGGTGTGGTACTCTGGGCGTGTGTGGGACCATGTGTTATATTCGGGGAGTGTGTGTGACCAGATGTGGTACTCTGGGAGTGTGAGTGACCAGGAGCGGTACTCTGGGTGTGCAGTGTGACCAGGTGCGGTACTCTGGGAGTGTTTGTGACCAGGTGTGGTACTGTGGGAGTGTGAGTGACCAGCTGTGGTACTCTGGGACTGTGTGTGACCAGGTGTGGTACTCTGGCAGTGTGTGTGATCAGGTGTGCTACTCTGTGGGTGCAGTGTGACCAGCTGTGGTAAAATGGGAGTGTGTGTGATCAGATTTGGTAATCTGCGGGTGCAGTGTGACCAGCTGTGGTACACTTGGGGTGTGTGTGACCAGGTTTGATACTCTAGGAGTGTGTGAGACCAGGTGTGGTACTCTGGGAGTGTGTGTGACCAGGTGTGGCATTCGGGGAGTGTGAGTGATCAGGTGAGGTACTCTGGGAGTGTGTGAGACCAGGTGTGGTACTCTTGGTGTGTATGTGACTAGGTGTGGTTCCCTGGGAATGCAGTGTGACCAGATGTGTTAACCCGGAGTGCAGTGTGACCAGGTGTGGTACTCTGGGAGTGCAGTGTGACCAGGTGTGGTACTCTGGGAGTGTGTGTGAGCAGGTGTGTTCCTCTTAGAGTGCACTGTGATCAAGTGTGGTACTCTGGGAGTGCGGTGTGATCAGATGTGGTGCTCTGGGCATGTGTGTGACTAGCTGTGGTACACTTGGGGTGTTTGTGACCAGGTTTGGTAATCTAGGAGTGTGTGAGACCAGGTGTGGTACTCTGGGAGTGTGTGTGACCAGGTGTGGTATTCGGGGAGTGTGAGTGATCAGGTGTGGTACTCTGGGAGTGTGTGAGACCAGGTGTGGTACTCTGGGTGTGTATGTGACTAGGTGTGGTTCCCTGGGAATGCCGTGTGACCAGATGTGTTAACCAGGAGTGCAGTGTGACCAGGTGTGGTACTCTGGGAGTGCAGAGTGACCAGGCGTGGTACTCTGGGAGTCTGTGTGACCAGGTGTGGTACTCGGGGAGCGTGTGTGACCAGGTGTGGTACTCTGGGAGTGTGTGTGAGCAGGTGTGTTACTCTGGGAGTGCACTGTGATCAAGTGTGGTACTCTGGGAGTGCGGTGTGATCAGATGTGGTGCTCTGGGAATGTGTGTGAGCAGGTGTGGTACTCTGGGAGTGTGTGTGATCAGGTGTGGTATTCTGGGAGTGTGTGTGACCAGGTGTGGTACTCGGGGAGTGTGTGTGACCAGGTGTGGTACACTGTGAGTGCATGTGACCAGGTGAGTTACTCTGGGTGTGTACGTGACCAGGTGTGGTACTCTGGGAGTGTGTGTGACCAGGTGTGGTACGCTGGGAATGCAGTGTGACCAGGTGTGGTATTTGGGGAGTGTGTGTAATCAGATGTGGTGCTCAGGGGTGCAGTGTTACCAGTTGTGATACTCTGGGACTATGAGTGACCTCGTGTGGCACTCTGGGAGTGCAGTGTGACCAGGTGTGGTACTCTGGGAGTGTGTGTGACCAGCAGTTATACTCTGAGAGTGCAGTGTGAACAGATGTGGTACTCTTGAAGTGCACTGTGACCAGGTGTGGTACTGTGGGTGTGTGAGTGACCTGGTGTGGCACTCTGGGAGTGCAGTGTGACCAAGTGTGGTACTCTGGGAGTGCAGTGTGACCAGGTGTGGTACTCTGGGAGTGCAGTGTGACCAGGTGTGGTACTCTGGGAGTGCAGTGTGACCAGGTGAGTTACTCTGGGCGTGTGCGTGACCAGGTGTGGTACTCTGGGAGTGTGTTTGACCAGGTGTGGTACGCTGGGAATGCAGTGTGACCAGGTATGGTAATCTGGGAGTGTGTGTGACCTGGTGTGCTGGTCTGGGAGTGTGTGAAACCAGGTGTGGTACGCTGGGAGTGTGTGAGAATAGGTGTGGTACTCTGGGAGTATGCGTGATACCAGATGTGGCACTCTGGGAGTATGTGTGATCAGGTGTCATACTCTGGACCTGTGTGTGACCAGGTGTGGTACTCTGGGAGTGTGTGTGACCAGGTGTGGTACTCTGGGAGTGTGTGTGACCAGGTGTGGTACTCTGGGTGTGTGTGTGACCAGATGTGGTACTCTGGGAGTGTGTGTGACCAGGTGTGGTACTCTGGGAGTGTGTGTGACCAGGTGTGGTACTCTGGGAGTGTGTGCGACCAGGTGTGGTACGATGGGAGCGTGTGTGAGCAGGTGTGGAACTCTCGGTGTGTGTGTGACCAGGTGTGGTACTCTGGGAGTGTTTGTGACCAGGTGTGGTACTCTGCGAGTGTTTGTGACCAGGTGTGGTACTCTGGGAGTGTGTGTGACCAGCTGTGGTACTCTGGGAGTGTGTGCGACCAGGTGTGGTACTCTGGGAATGTTTATGACCAGGTGTGGTACTCTGGGAGTATTTGTGACCAGGTGTGGTACTCTGGGAGTGCAATGGGACCAGGTGTCGTACTCTGGGAGTGTGTGTGACCAGGTGTGGTACTCTGGGAGTATGTGTGACAAGGTGTGGTACTCTGGGAGTATTTGTGACCAGGTGTGGTACTCTGGGACTGTGTGTGACCAGGTGTGATACTCGGGGAATGTGTGTGACCAGGTGTGGTACTCTGGGAGTGTGTGCGAGCAGGTGTGGTACTCTGGGAGTGTGTCAGACCAGGTGTGTTACTCTGGGAGTGTGTGTGACCAGGTGTGGGACTCTTGTAGTGCAGTGTGACCAGATGTGGTTATCTGTGGGTGCAGTGTGACCAGCTGTGGTACACTGGGTGTGTGTCTTAACAGGTTTCGTACTCTAGTTGTGTGTGTGACCAGATGTGGTACTCTGGGTGTGTGTGTGACCAGGAGCGGTACTCTGGGAGTGTTTGTGACCAGGTGTGGTACTCTGGGAGTGTGAGTGACCAGCTGTGGTACTCTGGGACTGTGTGTGACCAGGTGTGGTACTCTGGCAGTGTGTGTGATCAGGTGCGCTACTCTGTGGGTGCAGTGTGACCAGCTGTGGTACACTGGGAGTGTGTGTTAACAGGTTTGGTACTCTAGTTGTGTGTGTGACCAGGTGTGGTATGCTGGGAGTGTGTGAGAATAGGTGTGGTGCTCTGGGAGTGTGTGATACCAGGTGTTGTATTCTGGGAGTGCCTGTGACCAGTTGTGGTACTCTGGGAGTGAATGTGATCAGGTGTGGTACTCTGGGAGTGTGTGTGACCTGGTGCCATATTCTGGAAGTGCGTGTGACCAGGTGTGGTACTCTGGTAGTGTGTGAGACCAGGTGTGGTACTCTGGGAGTGTGTGTGACCAGGTGTGGTACTCTGGGTGTGTGTGTGTGACCAGGTGTGGTACTCTGGGAGTGTGTGTGACCAGGTGTGGTACTCTGGGAGTGTGTGTGACCAGGTGTGGTACTCTGGGAGTGTGTGCGACCAGGTGTGGTATGATGGGAGCGTGTGTGAGCAGGTGTGGAACTCTCGGTGTGTGTGTGACCAGGTGTGGTACTCTGGGAGTGTTTGTGACCAGGTGTGGTACTCTGCGAGTGTTTGTGACCAGGTGTGGTACTCTGGGAGTGTGTGTGACCAGCTGTGGTACTCTGGGAGTGTGTGCGACCAGGTGTGGTACTCTGGGAATGTTTATGACCAGGTGTGGTACTCTGGGAGTATTTGTGACCAGGTGTGGTACTCTGGGAGTGCAATGGGACCAGGTGTGGTACTCTGGGAGTGTGTGTGACCAGGTGTGGTACTCTGGGTGTGTGTGTGACAAGGTGTGGTACTCTGGGAGTATTTGTGACCAGGTGTGGTACTCTGGGAGTGTGTGAGACCAGGTGTGGTACGCTGGGAGTGTGTGTGACCAGGTGTGGTATTCGGGGAGTGTGTGTGATCAGATGTGGTGCTCAGGGGTGCAGTGTTACCAGGTGTGGTACTCTGAGAGTGCTCTGTGAACAGGTGTGGTACTCTGGGAGTGCACTGTGACCAGGTGTGGCACTCTGGAGGTGCACTGTGACGAGGTGTGGTACTCTGGGAGTGTGTGTGACCAGCTGTGGTACTCTGAGAGTGCAGTGTGAACAGGTGTGGTACTCTGGGAGTGCACTGTGACCTGGTGTGGCACTCTGGGAGTGCAGTGTGACCAGGTGTGGTACTCTGGGAGTGCGGTGTGATCAGATGTTGTGCTCTGGGAATGTGTGTGACCAGGTGTGATACTCTGGGAGTGTGTGTGATCAGGTGTGGTATTCTGGGAGTGTGTGTGACCAGGTGTGGTACTCGGGGAGTGTGTGTGACCAGGTGTGGTACACTGTGAGTGCATGTGACCAGGTGAGTTACTCTGGGTGTGTACGTGACCAGGTGTGGTACTCTGGGAGTGTGTGTGACCAGGTGTGGTATGCTGGGAATGCAGTGTGACCAGGTGTGGTATTTGGGGAGTGTGTGTGATCTGATGTGGTGCTCAGGGGTGCAGTGTTACCAGTTGTGGTACTCTGGGAGTGTGAGTGACCTCGTGTGGCACTCTGGGAGTGCAGTGTGATCAGGTGTGGTATTCTGGGAGTGCACTGTGACCAGGTGTGGTACTCTGGGAGTGTGTGTGACCAGGTGTGGTTCTCTGGGAGTGTGTGCGACCAGGTGTGGTACTCTGGGAGTGTTTATGACCAGGTGTGGTACTCTGGGAGTATTTGTGACCAGGTGTGGTACTCTGGGTGTATTTGTGACCAGGTGTGGTACTCTGGGAGTGCAATGGGACCAGCTGTGGTACTCTGGGAGTGTGTGTGACCAGGTGTGGTACTCTGGGAGTGTGTGTGACCAGGTGCGGTACTCTGGGAGTATTTGTGACCAGGTGTGGTACTCTGGGACTGTGTGTGACCAGGTGTGGTACTCTGGGAGTGTGTGTGACCAGGTGTGGTACTCGGGGAATGTGTGTGACCAGGTGTGGTACTCTGGGAGTGTGTCAGACCAGGTGTGGTACTCTGGGAGTGTGTGTGACCAGGTGTGGGACTCTTGGAGTGCAGTGTGACCAGATGTGGTTATCTGTGGGTGCAGTGTGACCAGCTGTGGTACACTGGGTGTGCGTCTTAACAGGTTTCGTACTCTAGTTGTGTGTGTGACCAGATGTGATACTCTGGGTGTGTGTGTGTGACCAGGAGCGGTACTCTGGGAGTGTTTGTGACCAGGTGTGGTACTCTGGGAGTGTGAGTGACCAGCTGTGGTACTCTGGGACTGTGTGTGACCAGGTGTGGTACTCTGGCAGTGTGTGTGATCAGGTGTGCTACTCTGTGGGTGCAGTGTGACCAGCTGTGGTACACTGGGAGTGTGTGTTAACAGGTTTGGTACTCTAGTTGTGTGTGTGACCAGGTGTGGTATGCTGGGAGTGTGTGAGAATAGGTGTGGTGCTCTGGGAGTGTGTGATACCAGGTGTTGTATTCTGGGAGTGCGTGTGACCAGTTGTGGTACTCTGGGAGTGAATGTGATCAGGTGTGGTACTCTGGGAGTGTGTGTGACCTGGTGCCATATTCTGGAAGTGCGTGTGACCAGGTGTGGTACTCTGGTAGTGTGTGAGACCAGGTGTGGTACTCTGGGAGTGTGTGTGACCAGGTGTGGTACTCTGGGTGTGTGTGTGACCAGGTGTGGTACTCTGGGAGTGTGTGTGACCAGGTGTGGTACTCTGGGAGTGTGTGCGACCAGGTGTGGTACGATGGGAGCGTGTGTGAGCAGGTGTGGATCTCTCGGTGTGTGTGTGACCAGGTGTGGTACTCTGGGAGTGTTTGTGACCAGGTGTGGTACTCTGCGAGTGTTTGTGACCAGGTGTGGTACTCTGGGAGTGTGTGTGACCAGCTGTGGTACTCTGGGAGTGTGTGCGACCAGGTGTGGTACTCTGGGAATGTTTATGACCAGGTGTGGTACTCTGGGAGTATTTGTGACCAGGTCTCGTACTCTGGGAGTGCAATGGGACCAGGTGTGGTACTCTGGGAGTGTGTGTGACCAGGTGTTGTACTCTGGGTGTGTGTGTGACAAGGTGTGGTACTCTGGGTGTATTTGTAACCAGGTCTGGTACTCTGGGACTGTGTGTGACCAAGTGTGGTACTCGGGGAATGTGTGTGACCAGGTGTGGTACTCTGGGAGTGTGTGCGAGCAGGTGTGGTACTCTGGGAGTGTGTCAGACCAGGTGTGGTACTCTGGGAGTGTGTGTGACCAGGTGTGGGACTCTTGGAGTGCAGTGTGACCAGATGTGGTTATCTGTGGGTGCAGTGTGACCAGCTGTGGTACACTGGGTGTGTGTCTTAACAGGTTTGGTACTCTAGTTGTGTGTGTGACCAGATGTGGTACTCTGGGTGTGTGTGTGACCAGGAGCGGTACTCTGGGAGTGTTTGTGACCAGGTGTGGTACTCTGGGAGTGTGAGTGACCAGCTGTGGTACTCTGGGACTGTGTGTGACCAGGTGTGGTACTCTGGCAGTGTGTGTGATCAGGTGTGCTACTCTGTGGGTGCAGTGTGACCAGCTGTGGTACACTGGGAGTGTGTGTTAACAGGTTTGGTACTCTAGTTGTGTGTGTGACCAGGTGTGGTATGCTGGGAGTGTGTGAGAATTGGTGTGGTGCTCTGGGAGTGTGTGATACCAGGTGTTGTATTCTGGGAGTGCGTGTGACCAGTTGTGGTACTCTGGGAGTGAATGTGATCAGGTGTGGTACTCTGGGAGTGTGTGTGACCTGGTGTCATATTCTGGAAGTGCGTGTGACCAGGTGTGGTACTCTGGTCGTGTGTGAGACCAGGTGTGGTACGCTGTGAGTGTGTGTGACCAGGTGTGGTATTCGGGGAGTGTGTGTGATCAGATGTGGTGCTCAGGGGTGCAGTGTTACCAGGTGTGGTACTCTGAGAGTGCTCTGTGAACAGGTGTGGTACTCTGGGAGTGCACTGTGACCAGGTGTGGCACTCTGGAGGTGCACTGTGACGAGGTGTGGTACTCTGGGAGTGTGTGTGACCAGCTGTGGTACTCTGAGAGTGCAGTGTGAACAGGTGTGGTACTCTGGGAGTGCACTGTGACCTGGTGTGGCACTCTGGGAGTGCAGTGTGACCAGGTGTGGTACTCTGGGAGTGCACTGTGATCAAGTGTGGTACTCTGGGAGTGCGGTGTGATCAGATGTTGTGCTCTGGGAATGTGTGTGACCAGGTGTGATACTCTGGGAGTGTGTGTGATCAGGTGTGGTATTCTGGGAGTGTGTGTGACCAGGTGTGGTACTCGGGGAGTGTGTGTGACCAGGTGTGGTACACTGTGAGTGCATGTGACCAGGTGAGTTACTCTGGGTGTGTACGTGACCAGGTGTGGTACTCTGGGAGTGTGTGTGACCAGGTGTGGTACGCTGGGAATGCAGTGAGACCAGGTGTGGTATTTGGGGAGTTTGTGTGATCTGATGTGGTGCTCAGGGGTGCAGTGTTACCAGTTGTGGTACTCTGGAAGTGTGAGTGACCTCGTGTGGCACTCTGGGAATGCAGTGTGATCAGGTGTGGTACTCTGGGAGTGCACTGTGACCAGGTGTGGTACTCTGGGAGTGTGTGTGACCAGGTGTGGTTCTCTGGGAGTGTGTGCGACCAGGTGTGGTACTCTGGGAGTGTTTATGACCAGGTGTGGTACTCTGGGAGTATTTGTGACCAGGTGTGGTACTCTGGGAGTGCGATGGGACCAGCTGTGGTACTCTGGGAGTGTGTGTGACCAGGTGTGGTACTCTGGGAGTGTGTGTGACCAGGGGTGGTACTCTGGGAGTATTTGTGACCAGGTGTGGTACTGTGGGACTGTGTGTGACCAGGTGTGGTACTCTGGGAGTGTGTGTGACCAGGTGCGGTACTCGGGGAATGTGTGTGACCAGGTGTGGTACTCTGGGAGTGTGTGCGAGCAGGTGTGGTACTCTGGGAGTGTGTCAGACCAGGTGTGGTACTCTGGGAGTGTGTGTAATCAGGTGTGGGACTCTTGGAGTGCAGTGTGACCAGATGTGGTTATCTGTGGGTGCAGTGTGACCAGCTGTGGTACACTGGGTGTGTGTCTTAACAGGTTTGGTACTCTAGTTGTGTGTGTGACCAGGTGCGGTACTCTGGGTGTGCAGTGCGACCAGGTGTGGTACTCTGGGAGTGTTTGTGACCAGGTGTGGTACTCTGGGAGTGTGAGTGACCAGGTGTGGTACTCTGGGAGTGTGTGTGACCAGGTGTGGTACTCTGGGAGTGTGTGCGACCAGGTGTGGTACTCTGGGAGTGTTTATGACCAAGTGTGGTATGATGGGAGCGCGTGTGAGCAGGTGTGGAACGTTCGGTGTGTGTGTGACCAGGTGTGGTACTCTGGGAGTATTTGTGACCAGGTGTGGGACTCTTGGAGTGCAGTGTGACCAGATGTGGTTATCTGTGGGTGCAGTGTGACCAGCTGTGGTACACTGGGTGTGTGTGTTAACAGGTTTGGTACTCTAGTTGTGTGTGTGACCAGGTGTGGTACTCTGGGAGTGTGTGGGACCATGTGTTATATTCGGGGAGTGTGTGTGACCAGATGTGGTACTCTGGGAGTGTGAGTGACCAGGAGCGGTACTCTGGGTGTGCAGTGTGACCAGGTGCGGTACTCTGGGAGTGTTTGTGACCAGGTGTGGTACAGTGGGAGTGTGAGTGACCAGCTGTGGTACTCTGTGACTGTGTGTGACCAGGTGTGGTACTCTCGCAGTGTGTGTGATCAGGTGTGCTACTCTGTGGGTGCAGTGTGACCAGCTGTGGTACAATGGGAGTGTGTGTTAACAGGTTTGGTACTCTAGTTGTGTGTGTGACCAGGTGTGGTATGCTGGGAGTGTGCGAGAATAGGTGTGGTTCTCTGGGAGTGTGTGATACCAGGTGTTGTACTCTGGGAGTGCGTGTGACCAGGTGTGGTACTCTGGGAGTCTGTGATACCAGGTGTTGTACTCTGGGAGTGCGTGTGACCAGGTGTGGTACTCTGGGAGTGAATTTGATCAGGTGTGGTACTCTGGGAGTGTGTGTGACCAGGTTTGGTACTCTGGGAGTGTGTGTGATCAGATGTGGTAATCTGCAGGTGCAGTGTGACCAGCTGTGGTACACTTGGGGTGTGTGTGACCAGGTTTGATACTCTAGGAGTGTGTGAGACCAGGTGTGGTACTCTGGGAGTGTGTGTGACGAGGTGTGGCATTCGGGGAGTGTGCGTGATCAGGTGAGGTACTCTGGGAGTGTGTGAGACCAGGTGTGGTACTCTGGGTGTGTATGTGACTAGGTGTGGTTCCCTGGGAATGCAGTGTGACCAGATGTGTTAACCCGGAGTGCAGTGTGACCAGGTGTGGTACTCTGGGAGTGCAGAGTGACCAGGTGTGGTACTCTGGGAGTGTGTGTGAGCAGGTGTGTTACTCTTAGAGTGCACTGTGATCAAGTGTGGTACTCTGGGAGTGCGGTGTGATCAGATGTGGTGCTCTGGGAATGTGTGTGACCAGCTGTGCTACACTTGGGGTGTGTGTGACCAGGTTTGGTAATCGAGGAGTGTGTGAGACCAGGTGTGGTACTCTGGGAGTGTGTGTGAACAGGTGTGGTATTCGGGGAGTGTGAGTGATCAGGTGTGGTACTCTGGGAGTGTGTGAGACCAGGTGTGGTACTCTGGGTGTGTATGTGACTAGGTATGGTTCCCTGGGAATGCAGTGTGACCAGATGTCTTAACCAGGGGTGCAGTGTGACCAGGTGTGGTACTCTGGGAGTGCAGAGTGACCAGGCGTGGTACTCTGGGAGTCTGTGTGACCAGGTGTGGTACTCGGGGAGAGTGTGTGACCAGGTGTGGTACTCTGGGAGTGTGTGTGAGCAGGTGTGTTACTCTGGGAGTGCACTGTGATCAAGTGTGGTACTCTGGGAGTGCGGTGTGATCAGATGTGGTGCTCTGGGAATGTGTGTGACCAGGTGTGGTACTCTGGGAGTGTGTGTGATCAGGTGTGGTATTCTGGGAGTGTGTGTGACCAGGTGTGGTACTCGGGGAGTGTGTGTGACCAGGTGTGGTACACTGTGAGTGCATGTGACCAGGTGAGTTACTCTGGGTGTGTACGTGACCAGGTGTGGTACTCTGGGAGTGTGTGTGACCAGGTGTGGTACGCTGGGAATGCAGTGTGACCAGGTGTGGTATTTGGGGAGTGTGTGTAATCAGATGTGGTGCTCAGGGGTGCAGTGTTACCAGTTGTGATACTCTGGGACTATGAGTGACCTCGTGTGGCACTCTGGGAGTGCAGTGTGACCAGGTGTGGTACTCTGGGAGTGTGTGTGACCAGCAGTTATACTCTGAGAGTGCAGTGTGAACAGATGTGGTACTCTTGAAGTGCAATGTGACCAGGTGTGGTACTGTGGGTGTGTGAGTGACCTGGTGTGGCACTCTGGGAGTGCAGTGTGACCAAGTGTGGTACTCTGGGAGTGCAGTGTGATCAGGTGTGATACTCTGGGAGTGCAGTGTGACCAGGTGTGGTACTCTGGGAGTGCAGTGTGACCAGGTGTGGTACTCTGGGAGTGCAGTGTGACCAGGTGAGTTACTCTGGGCGTGTGCGTGACCAGGTGTGGTACTCTGGGAGTGTGTGTGACCAGGTGTGGTACGCTGGGAATGCAGTGTGACCAGGTATGGTAATCTGGGAGTGTGTGTGACCTGGTGTGCTGGTCTGGGAGTTTGTGAGACCAGATGTGGTACGTTGGGAGTGTGTGAGAATAGGTGTGGTACTCTGGGAGTATGTGTGATACCAGATGTGGCACTCTGGAAGTATGTGTGATCAGGTGTCATACTCTGGACCTGTGTGTGACCAGGTGTGGTACTCTGGGAGTGTGTGTGACCAGGTGTGGTACTCTGGGAGTGTGTGTGACCAGGTGTGGTACTCTGGGTGTGTGTGTGACCAGGTGTGGTACTCTGGGAGTGTGTGTGACCAAGTGTGGTACTCTGGGAGTGTGTGTGACCAGGTGTGGTACTCTGGGAGTGTGTGCGACCAGGTGTGGTAATCTGGGAGTGTTTAAGACCAAGTGTGGTACGATGGGAGCGTGTGTGAGCAGGTGTGGAACGCTCGGTGTGTGTGTGACCAGGTGTGGTACTCTGGGAGTGTTTGTGACCAGGTGTGGTACTCTGCGAGTGTTTGTGACCAGGTGTGGTACTCTGGGAGTGTGTGTGACCAGCTGTGGTACTCTGGGAGTGTGTGCGACCAGGTGTGGTACTCTGGGAATGTTTATGACCAGGTGTGGTACTCTGGGAGTATTTGTGAAAAGGTGTGGTACTCTGAGAGTGCAATGGGACCAGGTGTGGTACTCTGGGAGTGTGTGTGACAAGGTGTGGTACTCTGGGAGAGTGTGTGACCAGGTGTGGTACTCTGGGAGTATTTGTGACCAGGTGTGGTACTCTGGGACTGTGTGTGACCAGGTGTGATACTCTGGGAGTGTGTGTGACCAGGTGTGGTACTCGGGGAATGTGTGTGACCAGGTGTGGTACTCTGGGAGTGTGTGCGAGCAGGTGTGGTACTCTGGGAGTGTGTCAGACCAGGTGTGGTACTCTGGGAGTGTGTGTGACCAGGTGTGGGACTCTTGGAGTGTGTGTGATCAGGTGTGCTACTCTGTGGGTGCAGTGTGACCAGCTTTGGTACAATGGGAGTGTGTGTGATCAGATGTGGTAATCTGCGGGTGCAGTGTGACCAGCTGTGGTACACTTGGGGTGTGTGTGACCAGGTTTGATACTCTAGGAGTGTATGAGACCAGGTGTGGTACTCTGGGAGTGTGTGTGACCAGCTGTGGTACTCTGGGAGTGTGTGCGACCAGGTGTGGTACTCTGGGAATGTTTATGACGAGGTGTGGTACTCTGGGAGTATTTGTGACCAGGTGTGGTACTCTGGGAGTGTGTGTGACCAGGTGTGGTATTCGGGGAGTGTGTGTGATCAGATGTGGTGCTCAGGGGTGCAGTGTTACCAGGTGTGGTACTCTGAGAGTGCTCTGTGAACAGGTGTGGTACTCTGGGAGTGCACTGAGACCAGGTGTGGCACTCTGGAGGTGCACTGTGATGAGGTGTGGTACTCTGGGAGTGTGTGTGACCAGCTGTGGTACTCTGAGAGTGCAGTGTGAACAGGTGTGGTACTCTGGGAGTGCACTGTGACCTGGTGTGGCACTCTGGGAGTGCAGTGTGACCAGGTGTGGTACTCTGGGAGTGCAGTGTGAGCAGGTGTGGTACTCTGGGAGTGCAGTGTGACCAGGTGTGATACTCTGGGAGTGCAGTGTGACCAGGTGTGGTCCTGTGGGTGTGCAGTGTGACCAGGTGTGGTACTCTGGGAGTGTGTGTGATCAGGTGTGGTACTTGGGTGTGCAGTGTGACCAGGTGTGGTACTCTGAGAGTGCAGTGTGAGCAGGTGTGGTACTCTGGGAGTGCAGTGTGACCAGGTGTGATACTCTGGGAGTGCAGTGTGACCAGGTGTTGTACTCTGGGAGTGCGTGTGACCAGGTGTGGTACTCTGGGAGTGAATGTGATCAGGTGTGGTACTCTGGGAGTGTGTGTGACCAGGTTTGGTACTCTGGGAGTGTGTGTGATCAGATGTGGTAATCTGCGGGTGCAGTGTGACCAGCAGTGGTACACTTGGTGTGTGTGTGACCAGGTTTGGTACTCTAGGAGTGTGTGAGACCAGGTGTGGTACTCTGGGAGTGTGTGTGAACAGGTGTGGTATTCGGGGAGTGTGAATGATCAGGTGTGGTACTCTGGGAGTGTGTGAGACCAGGTGTGGTACTCTGTGTGTGTATGTGACTAGGTGTGGTTCCCTGGGAATGCAGTGTGACCAGATGTGTTAACCAGGAGTGCAGTGTGACCAGGTGTGGTACTCTGGGAGTGCAGAGTGACCAGGCGTGGTACTCTGGGAGTCTGTGTGACCAGGTGTGGTACTCGGGGAGAGTGTGTGCCCAGGTGTGGTACTCTGGGAGTGTGTGTGAGCAGGTGTGTTACTCTGGGAGTGCACTGTGATCAAGTGTGGTACTCTGGGAGTGCGGTGTGATCAGATGTGGTGCTCTGGGAATGTGTGTGACCAGGTGTGGTACTCTGGGAGTGTGTGTGATCAGGTGTGGTATTCTGGGAGTGTGTGTGACCAGGTGTGGTACTCGGGGAGTGTGTGTGACCAGGTGTGGTACACTGTGAGTGCATGTGACCAGGTGAGTTACTCTGGGTGTGTACGTGACCAGGTGTGGTACTCTGGGAGTGTGTGTGACCAGGTGTGGTACGCTGGGAATGCAGTGTGACCAGGTGTGGTATTTGGGGAGTGTGTGTGATCTGATGTGGTGCTCAGGGGTGCAGTGTTACCAGTTGTGGTACTCTGGAAGTGTGAGTGACCTCGTGTGGCACTCTGGGAGTGCACTGTGACCAGGTGTGGTACTCTGGGAGTGTGTGTGACCAGGTGTGCTTCTCTGGGAGTGTGTGCGACCAGGTGTGGTACTCTGGGAGTGTTAATGACCAGGTGTGGTACTCTGGGAGTATTTGTGACCAGGTGTGGTACTCTGGGTGTATTTGTGACCAGGTGTGGTACTCTGGGAGTGCAATGGGACCAGGTGTGGTACTCTGGGAGTGTGTGTGACCAGGTGTGGTACTCTGGGAGTGTGTGTGATCAGGTGTGGTACTCGGGGAATGTGTGTGACCAGGTGTGGTACTCTGGGAGTGTGTGCGAGCAGGTGTGGTAATCTGGGAGTGTGTCAGACCAGGTGTGGTACTCTGGGAGTGTGTGTAATCAGGTGCGGGACTCTTGGAGTGCAGTGTGACCAGATGTGGTTATCTGTGGGTGCAGTGTGACCAGCTGTGGTACACTGGGTGTGTGTCTTAATAGGTTTGGTACTCTAGTTGTGTGTGTGACCAGATGTGGTACTCTGGGTGTGTGTGTGACCAGGAGCGGTACTCTGGGTGTGCAGTGCGACCAGGTGTGGTACTCTGGGAGTGTTTGTGACCAGGTGTGGTACTCTGGGAGTGTGTGTGACCAGGTGTGGTACTCTGGGAGTGTGTGTGACCAGGTGTGGTACTCTGGGAGTGTGTGCGACCAGGTGTGGTACTCTGGGAGTGTTTATGACCAAGTGTGGTATGATGGGAGCGCGTGTGAGCAGGTGTGGAACGTTCGGTGTGTGTGTGACCAGGTGTGGTACTCTGGGAGTATTTGTGACCAGGTGTGGGACTCTTGGAGTGCAGTGTGACCAGATGTGGTTATCTGTGGGTGCAGTGTGACCGTCTGTGGTACACTGGGTGTGTGTGTTAACAGGTTTGGTACTCTAGTTGTGTGTGTGACCAGGTGTGGTACTCTGGGAGTGTGTGGGACCATGTGTTATATTCGGGGAGTGTGTGTGACCAGATGTGGTACTCTGGGAGTGTGAGTGACCAGGAGCGGTACTCTGGGTGTGCAGTGTGACCAGGTGCGGTACTCTGGGAGTGTTTGTGACCAGGTGTGGTACTGTGGGAGTGTGAGTGACCAGCTGTGGTACTCTGGGACTGTGTGTGACCAGGTGTGGTACTCTGGCAGTGTGTGTGATCAGGTGTGCTACTTTGTGGGTGCAGTGTGACCAGCTGTGGTACAATGGGAGTGTGTGTGATCAGATGTGGTAATCTGCGGGTGCAGTGTGACCAGCTGTGGTACACTTGGGGTGTGTGTGACCAGGTTTGATACTCTAGGAGTGTGTGAGACCAGGTGTGGTACTCTGGGAGTGTGTGTGACCAGGTGTGGCATTCGGGGAGTGTGAGTGATCAGGTGAGGTACTCTGGGAGTGTGTGAGACCAGGTGTGGTACTCTGGGTGTGTATGTGACTAGGTGTGGTTCCCTGGGAATGCAGTGTGACCAGATGTGTTAACCGGGAGTGCAGTGTGACCAGGTGTGGTACTCTGGGAGTGCAGAGTGACCAGGTGTGGTACTCTGGGAGTGTGTGTGAGCAGGTGTGTTACTCTTAGAGTGCACTGTGATCAAGTGTGGTACTCTAGGAGTGCGGTGTGATCAGATGTGGTGCTCTGGGAATGTGTGTGACCAGCTGTGGTACACTTGGGGTGTGTGTGACCAGGTTTGGTAATCTAGGAGTGTGTGAGACCAGGTGTGGTACTCTGGGAGTGTGTGTGAACAGGTGTGGTATTCAGGGAGTGTGAGTGATCAGGTGTGGTACTCTGGGAGTGTGTGAGAACAGATGTGGTACTCTGGGTGTGTATGTGACTAGGTGTGGTTCCCTGGGAATGCCGTGTGACCAGATGTGTTAACCAGGAGTGCAGTGTGACCAGGTGTGGTACTCTGGGAGTGCAGAGTGACCAGGCGTGGTACTCTGGGAGTCTGTGTGACCAGGTGTGGTACTCGGGGAGAGTGTGTGACCAGGTGTGGTACTCTGGGAGTGTGTGTGAGCAGGTGTGTTACTCTGGGAGTGCACTGTGATCAAGTGTGGTACTCTGGGAGTGCGGTGTGATCAGATGTGGTGCTCTGGGAATGTGTGTGACCAGGTGTGGTACTCTGGGAGTGTGTGTGATCAGGTGTGGTATTCTGGGAGTGTGTGTGACCAGGTGTGGTACTCGGGGAGTGTGTGTGACCAGGTGTGGTACACTGTGAGTGCATGTGACCAGGTGAGTTACTCTGGGTGTGTACGTGACCAGGTGTGGTACTCTGGGAGTGTGTGTGATCAGGTGTGGTACGCTGGGAATGCAGTGTGACCAGGTGTGGTATTTGGGGAGTGTGTGTAATCAGATGTGGTGCTCAGGGGTGCAGTGTTACCAGTTGTGATAATCTGGGAGTATGAGTGACCTCGTGTGGCACTCTGGGAGTGCAGTGTGATCAGGTGTGGTACTCTGGGAGTGCACTGTGACCAGGTGTGGTACTCTGGGAGTGTGTGTGACCAGCAGTTATACTCTGAGAGTGCAGTGTGAACAGATGTGGTACTCTTGAAGTGCACTGTGACCAGGTGTGGTACTGTGGGTGTGTGAGTGACCAGGTGTGGTACTCTGGGAGTGCAGTGTGACCAGGTGTGGTACTCTGGGAATGCAGTGTGACCAGGTGAGTTACTCTGGGCGTGTGCGCGACCAGGTGTGGTACTCTGGGAGTGTGTGTGACCAGGTGTGGTACGCTGGGAATGCAGTGTGACCAGGTATGGTAATCTGGGAGTGTGTGTGACCTGGTGTGCTGGTCTGGGAGTGTGTGAGACCAGGTGTGGTACGCTGGGAGTGTGTGAGAATAGGTGTGGTACTCTGGGAGTATGTGTGATACCAGATGTGGCACTCTGGGAGTATGTGTGATCAGGTGTCATACTCTGGACCTGTGTGTGACCAGGTGTGGTACCTTGGGAGTGTGTGTGACCAGGTGTGGTACTCTGGGAGTGTGTGTGACCAGGTGTGGTACTCTGGGAGTGTGTGTGACCAGGTGTGGTACTCTGGGAGTGTGTGTGACCAGGTGTGGTACTCTGGGAGTGTGTGCGACCAGGTGTGGTACGATGGGAGCGTGTGTGAGCAGGTGTGGAACTCTCGGTGTGTGTGTGACCAGGTGTGGTACTCTGGGAGTGTTTGTGACCAGGTGTGGTACTCTGGGAGTATTTGTGACCAGGTGTGGTACTCTGGGAGTGCAATGGGACCAGGTGTGGTACTCTGGGAGTGTGTGTGACCAGGTGTGGTACTCTGGGTGTGTGTGTGACAAGGTGTGGTACTCTGGGAGTATTTGTGACCAGGTGTGGTACTCTGGGACTGTGTGTGACCAGGTGTGATACTCGGGGAATGTGTGTGACCAGGTGTGGTACTCTGGGAGTGTGTGCGAGCAGGTGTGGTACTCTGGGAGTGTGTCAGACCAGGTGTGGTACTCTGGGAGTGTGTGTGACCAGGTGTGGGACTCTTGGAGTGCAGTGTGACCAGATGTGGTTATCTGTGGGTGCAGTGTGACCAGCTGTGGTACACTGGGTGTGTGTCTTAACAGGTTTGGTACTCTAGTTGTGTGTGTGACCAGATGTGGTACTCTGGGTGTGTGTGTGACCAGGGGCGGTACTCTGGGAGTGTTTGTGACCAGGTGTGGTACTCTGGGAGTGTGAGTGACCAGCTGTGGTACTCTGGGACTGTGTGTGACCAGGTGTGGTACTCTGGCAGTGTGTGTGATCAGGTGTGCTACACTGTGGGTGCAGTGTGACCAGCTGTGGTACACTGGGAGTGTGTGTTAACAGGTTTGGTACTCTAGTTGTGTGTGTGACCAGGTGTGGTATGCTGGGAGTGTGTGAGAATAGGTGTGGTGCTCTGGGAGTGTGTGATACCAGGTGTTGTATTCTGGGAGTGCGTGTGACCAGTTGTGGTACTCTGGGAGTGAATGTGATCAGGTGTGGTACTCTGGGAGTGTGTGTGACCTGGTGCCATATTCTGGAAGTGCGTGTGACCAGGTGTGGTACTCTGGTAGTGTGTGAGACCAGGTGTGGTACTCTGGGAGTGTGTGTGACCAGGTGTGGTACTCTGGGTGTGTGTGTGACCAGGTGTGGTACTCTGGGAGTGTGTGTGACCAGGTGTGGTACTCTGGGAGTGTGTGTGACCAGGTGTGGTACTCTGGGAGTGTGTGCGACCAGGTGTGGTACGATGGGAGCGTGTGTGAGCAGGTGTGGAACTCTCGGTGTGTGTGTGACCAGGTGTGGTACTCTGGGAGTGTGTGTGACCTGGTGCCATATTCTGGAAGTGCGTGTGACCAGGTGTGGTACTCTGGTAGTGTCTGAGTACAGGTGTGGTACGCTGGGAGTGTGTGTGACCAGGTGTGGTATTCGGGGAGTGTGTGTGATCAGATGTGGTGCTCAGGGGTGCAGTGTTACCAGGTGTGGTACTCTGGGAGTGCTCTGTGACGAGGTGTGGTACTCTGGGAGTGTGTGTGACCAGCTGTTGTACTCTGAGAGTGCAGTGTGAACAGGTGTGGTACTCTGGGAGTGCACTGTGACCTGGTGTGGCACTCTGGGAGTGCAGTGTGACCAGGTTTGGTACTCAGGGAGTGCAGTGTGAGCAGGTGTGGTACTCTGGGAGTGCAGTGTGACCATGTGTGATACTCTGGGAGTGCAGTGTGACCAGGTGTGGTCCTGTGGGTGTGCAGTGTGACCAGGTGTGGTACTCTGGGAGTGTGTGTGATCAGGTGTGGTACTCAGGGAGTGCAGTGTGATCAGGTGTGGTACTCAGGGAGTGCCGTGTGATCAGGTGTGGTACTCAGGGAGTGCAGTGTGATCAGGTGTGGCACTCTGGGAGTGCAGTGTGACCAGGTGTGGTACTCTGGGAGTGCAGTGTGACCAGGTGTGGTACTCAGGGAGTGCCGTGTGACCAGGTGTGGTACTCAGGGAGTGCAGTGTGATCAGGTGTGGTACTCAGGGAGTGCAGTGTGACCAGGTGTGGTACTCTGGGAGTGTGTGTGACCAGGTGTGGTACTCTGGGAGTGTGTGTGACCAGGTCTGGTACTCTTGGAGTGTGTGTGACCAGGTGTGGTACTCTGGGAGTGTGTGTGACCAGGTGTGATACGCTGGGAGCGCAGTGTGACTAGTTGTGGTACTCTGGGAGTGCTTGTGACCAGGTGTGGTACTCTGGGAGTGTGTGTGACCAGGTGTGGTACTCTGGGAGTGTGTGTGACCAGGTGTGGTACTCTTGGAGTGTGTGTGACCAGGTGTGGTACTCCGGGAGTGTGTGTGACCAGGTGTGGTACTCCGGGAGTGTGTGTGACCAGGTGTGGTACTCCGGGAGTGTGTGTGACCAGGTGTGGTACTCCGCGAGTGTGTGAGACCAGGTGTGGTACTCTGGGAGTGTGTGTGACCAGGTGTGGTACTCTGGGAGTGTGTGCGACCAGGTGTGGTAATCTGGGAGTGTTTAAGACCAAGTGTGGTACGATGGGAGCGTGTGTGAGCAGGTGTGGAACGCTCGGTGTGTGTGTGACCAGGTGTGGTACTCTGGGAGTGTTTGTGACCAGGTGTGGTACTCTGCGAGTGTTTGTGACCAGGTGTGGTACTCTGGGAGTGTGTGTGACCAGCTGTGGTACTCTGGGAGTGTGTGCGACCAGGTGTGGTACTCTGGGAATGTTTATGACCAGGTGTGGTACTCTGGGAGTATTTGTGAAAAGGTGTGGTACTCTGAGAGTGCAATGGGACCAGGTGTGGTACTCTGGGAGTGTGTGTGACAAGGTGTGGTACTCTGGGAGAGTGTGTGACCAGGTGTGGTACTCTGGGAGTATTTGTGACCAGGTGTGGTACTCTGGGACTGTGTGTGACCAGGTGTGATACTCTGGGAGTGTGTGTGACCAGGTGTGGTACTCGGGGAATGTGTGTGACCAGGTGTGGTACTCTGGGAGTGTGTGCGAGCAGGTGTGGTACTCTGGGAGTGTGTCAGACCAGGTGTGGTACTCTGGGAGTGTGTGTGACCAGGTGTGGGACTCTTGGAGTGTGTGTGATCAGGTGTGCTACTCTGTGGGTGCAGTGTGACCAGCTGTGGTACAATGGGAGTGTGTGTGATCAGATGTGGTAATCTGCGGGTGCAGTGTGACCAGCTGTGGTACACTTGGGGTGTGTGTGACCAGGTTTGATACTCTAGGAGTGTATGAGACCAGGTGTGGTACTCTGGGAGTGTGTGTGACCAGCTGTGGTACTCTGGGAGTGTGTGCGACCAGGTGTGGTACTCTGGGAATGTTTATGACGAGGTGTGGTACTCTGGGAGTATTTGTGACCAGGTGTGGTACTCTGGGAGTGTGTGTGACCAGGTGTGGTATTCGGGGAGTGTGTGTGATCAGATGTGGTGCTCAGGGGTGCAGTGTTACCAGGTGTGGTACTCTGAGAGTGCTCTGTGAACAGGTGTGGTACTCTGGGAGTGCACTGAGACCAGGTGTGGCACTCTGGAGGTGCACTGTGATGAGGTGTGGTACTCTGGGAGTGTGTGTGACCAGCTGTGGTACTCTGAGAGTGCAGTGTGAACAGGTGTGGTACTCTGGGAGTGCACTGTGACCTGGTGTGGCACTCTGGGAGTGCAGTGTGACCAGGTGTGGTACTCTGGGAGTGCAGTGTGAGCAGGTGTGTTACTCTGGGAGTGCAGTGTGACCAGGTGTGATACTCTGGGAGTGCAGTGTGACCAGGTGTGGTCCTGTGGGTGTGCAGTGTGACCAGGTGTGGTACTCTGGGAGTGTGTGTGATCAGGTGTGGTACTCTGGGAGTGTGTGTGACCAGGTCTGGTACTCTTGGAGTGTGTGTGACCAGGTGTGGTACTCTGGGAGTGTGTGTGACCAGGTGTGATACGCTGGGAGCGCAGTGTGACTAGTTGTGGTACTCTGGGAGTGCTTGTGACCAGGTGTGGTACTCTGGGAGTGTGTGTGACCAGGTGTGGTACTCTGGGAGTGTGTGTGACCAGGTGTGGTACTCTGGGAGTGTGTGTGACCAGGTGTGGTACTCCGGGAGTGTGTGTGACCAGGTGTGGTACTCCGGGAGTGTGTGTGACCAGGTGTGGTACTCCGGGAGTGTGTGTGACCAGGTGTGGTACTCCGCGAGTGTGTGAGACCAGGTGTGGTACTCTGGGAGTGTGTGTGACCAGGTGTGGTACTCCGCGAGTGTGTGTGACCAGGTGTGGTATTCCGGGAGTGTGTGTGACCAGGTGTGGTACTCCGGGAGTGTGTGTGACCAGGTGTGGTACTCCGCGAGTGTGTGAGACCAGGTGTGGTACTCTGGGAGTGTGTGTGAGCAGGTGTGTTACTCTGGGAGTGCACTGTGATCAAGTGTGGTACTCTGGGAGTGCGGTGTGATCAGATGTGGTGCTCTGGGAATGTGTGTGACCAGGTGTGGTACTCTGGGAGTGTGTGTGATCAGGTGTGGTATTCTGGGAGTGTGTGTGACCAGGTGTGGTACTCGGGGAGTGTGTGTGACCAGGTGTGGTACACTGTGAGTGCATGTGACCAGGTGAGTTACTCTGGGTGTGTACGTGACCAGGTGTGGTACTCTGGGAGTGTGTGTGACCAGGTGTGGTACGCTGGGAATGCAGTGTGACCAGGTGTGGTATTTGGGGAGTGTGTGTGATCTGATGTGGTGCTCAGGGGTGCAGTGTTACCAGTTGTGGTACTCTGGGAGTGTGAGTGACCTCGTGTGGCACTCTGGGAGTGCACTGTGACCAGGTGTGGTACTCTGGGAGTGTGTGTGACCAGGTGTGCTTCTCTGGGAGTGTGTGCGACCAGGTGTGGTACTCTGGGAGTGTTAATGACCAGGTGTGGTACTCTGGGAGTATTTGTGACCAGGTGTGGTACTCTGGGTGTATTTGTGACCAGGTGTGGTACTCTGGGAGTGCAATGGGACCAGGTGTGGTACTCTGGGAGTGTGTGTGACCAGGTGTGGTACTCTGGGAGTGTGTGTGATCAGGTGTGGTACTCGGGGAATGTGTGTGACCAGGTGTGGTACTCTGGGAGTGTGTGCGAGCAGGTGTGGTAATCTGGGAGTGTGTCAGACCAGGTGTGGTACTCTGGGAGTGTGTGTAATCAGGTGCGGGACTCTTGGAGTGCAGTGTGACCAGATGTGGTTATCTGTGGGTGCAGTGTGACCAGCTGTGGTACACTGGGTGTGTGTCTTAATAGGTTTGGTACTCTAGTTGTGTGTGTGACCAGATGTGGTACTCTGGGTGTGTGTGTGACCAGGAGCGGTACTCTGGGTGTGCAGTGCGACCAGGTGTGGTACTCTGGGAGTGTTTGTGACCAGGTGTGGTACTCTGGGAGTGTGTGTGACCAGGTGTGGTACTCTGGGAGTGTGTGTGACCAGGTGTGGTACTCTGGGAGTGTGTGCGACCAGGTGTGGTACTCTGGGAGTGTTTATGACCAAGTGTGGTATGATGGGAGCGCGTGTGAGCAGGTGTGGAACGTTCGGTGTGTGTGTGACCAGGTGTGGTGCTCTGGGAGTATTTGTGACCAGGTGTGGGACTCTTGGAGTGCAGTGTGACCAGATGTGGTTATCTGTGGGTGCAGTGTGACCGTCTGTGGTACACTGGGTGTGTGTGTTAACAGGTTTGGTACTCTAGTTGTGTGTGTGACCAGGTGTGGTACTCTGGGAGTGTGTGGGACCATGTGTTATATTCGGGGAGTGTGTGTGACCAGATGTGGTACTCTGGGAGTGTGAGTGACCAGGAGCGGTACTCTGGGTGTGCAGTGTGACCAGGTGCGGTACTCTGGGAGTGTTTGTGACCAGGTGTGGTACTGTGGGAGTGTGAGTGACCAGCTGTGGTACTCTGGGACTGTGTGTGACCAGGTGTGGTACTCTGGCAGTGTGTGTGATCAGGTGTGCTACTTTGTGGGTGCAGTGTGACCAGCTGTGGTACAATGGGAGTGTGTGTGATCAGATGTGGTAATCTGCGGGTGCAGTGTGACCAGCTGTGGTACACTTGGGGTGTGTGTGACCAGGTTTGATACTCTAGGAGTGTGTGAGACCAGGTGTGGTACTCTGGGAGTGTGTGTGACCAGGTGTGGCATTCGGGGAGTGTGAGTGATCAGGTGAGGTACTCTGGGAGTGTGTGAGACCAGGTGTGGTACTCTGGGTGTGTATGTGACTAGGTGTGGTTCCCTGGGAATGCAGTGTGACCAGATGTGTTAACCGGGAGTGCAGTGTGACCAGGTGTGGTACTCTGGGAGTGCAGAGTGACCAGGTGTGGTACTCTGGGAGTGTGTGTGAGCAGGTGTGTTACTCTTAGAGTGCACTGTGATCAAGTGTGGTACTCTAGGAGTGCGGTGTGATCAGATGTGGTGCTCTGGGAATGTGTGTGACCAGCTGTGGTACACTTGGGGTGTGTGTGACCAGGTTTGGTAATCTAGGAGTGTGTGAGACCAGGTGTGGTACTCTGGGAGTGTGTGTGAACAGGTGTGGTATTCAGGGAGTGTGAGTGATCAGGTGTGGTACTCTGGGAGTGTGTGAGAACAGATGTGGTACTCTGGGTGTGTATGTGACTAGGTGTGGTTCCCTGGGAATGCCGTGTGACCAGATGTGTTAACCAGGAGTGCAGTGTGACCAGGTGTGGTACTCTGGGAGTGCAGAGTGACCAGGCGTGGTACTCTGGGAGTCTGTGTGACCAGGTGTGGTACTCGGGGAGAGTGTGTGACCAGGTGTGGTACTCTGGGAGTGTGTGTGAGCAGGTGTGTTACTCTGGGAGTGCACTGTGATCAAGTGTGGTACTCTGGGAGTGCGGTGTGACCAGATGTGGTGCTCTGGGAATGTGTGTGACCAGGTGTGGTACTCTGGGAGTGTGTGTGATCAGGTGTGGTATTCTGGGAGTGTGTGTGACCAGGTGTGGTACTCGGGGAGTGTGTGTGACCAGGTGTGGTACACTGTGAGTGCATGTGACCAGGTGAGTTACTCTGGGTGTGTACGTGACCAGGTGTTGTACTCTGGGAGTGTGTGTGACCAGGTGTGGTACGCTGGGAATGCAGTGTGACCAGGTGTGGTATTTGGGGAGTGTGTGTAATCAGATGTGGTGCTCAGGGGTGCAGTGTTACCAGTTGTGATAATCTGGGAGTATGAGTGACCTCGTGTGGCACTCTGGGAGTGCAGTGTGATCAGGTGTGGTACTCTGGGAGTGCACTGTGACCAGGTGTGGTACTCTGGGAGTGTGTGTGACCAGCAGTTATACTCTGAGAGTGCAGTGTGAACAGATGTGGTACTCTTGAAGTGCACTGTGACCAGGTGTGGTACTGTGGGTGTGTGAGTGACCAGGTGTGGTACTCTGGGAGTGCAGTGTGACCAGGTGTGGTACTCTGGGAATGCAGTGTGACCAGGTGAGTTACTCTGGGCGTGTGCGTGACCAGGTGTGGTACTCTGGGAGTGTGTGTGACCAGGTGTGGTACGCTGGGAATGCAGTGTGACCAGGTATGGTAATCTGGGAGTGTGTGTGACCTGGTGTGCTGGTCTGGGAGTGTGTGAGACCAGGTGTGGTACGCTGGGAGTGTGTGAGAATAGGTGTGGTACTCTGGGAGTATGTGTGATACCAGATGTGGCACTCTGGGAGTATGTGTGATCAGGTGTCATACTCTGGACCTGTGTGTGACCAGGTGTGGTACCTTGGGAGTGTGTGTGACCAGGTGTGGTACTCTGGGAGTGTGTGTGACCAGGTGTGGTACTCTGGGAGTGTGTGTGACCAGGTGTGGTACTCTGGGAGTGTGTGTGACCAGGTGTGGTACTCTGGGAGTGTGTGCGACCAGGTGTGGTACGATGGGAGCGTGTGTGAGCAGGTGTGGAACTCTCGGTGTGTGTGTGACCAGGTGTGGTACTCTGGGAGTGTTTGTGACCAGGTGTGGTACTCTGGGAGTATTTGTGACCAGGTGTGGTACTCTGGGAGTGCAATGGGACCAGGTGTGGTACTCTGGGAGTGTGTGTGACCAGGTGTGGTACTCTGGGTGTGTGTGTGACAAGGTGTGGTACTCTGGGAGTATTTGTGACCAGGTGTGGTACTCTGGGACTGTGTGTGACCAGGTGTGATACTCGGGGAATGTGTGTGACCAGGTGTGGTACTCTGGGAGTGTGTGCGAGCAGGTGTGGTACTCTGGGAGTGTGTCAGACCAGGTGTGGTACTCTGGGAGTGTGTGTGACCAGGTGTGGGACTCTTGGAGTGCAGTGTGACCAGATGTGGTTATCTGTGGGTGCAGTGTGACCAGCTGTGGTACACTGGGTGTGTGTCTTAACAGGTTTGGTACTCTAGTTGTGTGTGTGACCAGATGTGGTACTCTGGGTGTGTGTGTGACCAGGGGCGGTACTCTGGGAGTGTTTGTGACCAGGTGTGGTACTCTGGGAGTGTGAGTGACCAGCTGTGGTACTCTGGGACTGTGTGTGACCAGGTGTGGTACTCTGGCAGTGTGTGTGATCAGGTGTGCTACAATGTGGGTGCAGTGTGACCAGCTGTGGTACACTGGGAGTGTGTGTTAACAGGTTTGGTACTCTAGTTGTGTGTGTGACCAGGTGTGGTATGCTGGGAGTGTGTGAGAATAGGTGTGGTGCTCTGGGAGTGTGTGATACCAGGTGTTGTATTCTGGGAGTGCGTGTGACCAGTTGTGGTACTCTGGGAGTGAATGTGATCAGGTGTGGTACTCTGGGAGTGTGTGTGACCTGGTGCCATATTCTGGAAGTGCGTGTGACCAGGTGTGGTACTCTGGTAGTGTGTGAGACCAGGTGTGGTACTCTGGGAGTGTGTGTGACCAGGTGTGGTACTCTGGGTGTGTGTGTGACCAGGTGTGGTACTCTGGGAGTGTGTGTGACCAGGTGTGGTACTCTGGGAGTGTGTGTGACCAGGTGTGGTACTCTTGGAGTGTGTGCGACCAGGTGTGGTACGATGGGAGCGTGTGTGAGCAGGTGTGGAACTCTCGGTGTGTGTGTGACCAGGTGTGGTACTCTGGGAGTGTGTGTGACCTGGTGCCATATTCTGGAAGTGCGTGTGACCAGGTGTGGTACTCTGGTAGTGTCTGAGTACAGGTGTGGTACGCTGGGAGTGTGTGTGACCAGGTGTGGTATTCGGGGAGTGTGTGTGATCAGATGTGGTGCTCAGGGGTGCAGTGTTACCAGGTGTGGTACTCTGGGAGTGCTCTGTGACGAGGTGTGGTACTCTGGGAGTGTGTGTGACCAGCTGTTGTACTCTGAGAGTGCAGTGTGAACAGGTGTGGTACTCTGGGAGTGCACTGTGACCTGGTGTGGCACTCTGGGAGTGCAGTGTGACCAGGTGTGGTACTCTGGGAGTGCAGTGTGAGCAGGTGTGGTACTCTGGGAGTGCAGTGTGACCATGTGTGATACTCTGGGAGTGCAGTGTGACCAGGTGTGGTCCTGTGGGTGTGCAGTGTGACCAGGTGTGGTACTCTGGGAGTGTGTGTGATCAGGTGTGGTACTTGGGAGTGCAGTGTGACCAGGTGTGGTACTCTGAGAGTGCAGTGTGAGCAGGTGTGGTACTCTGGGAGTGCAGTGTGACCAGGTGTGATACTCTGGGAGTGCAGTGTGACCAGGTGTGGCACTCTGGGAGTGCCGTGTGACAAGGTGTGGTACTCTGCGAGTGTGTGTGATCAGGTGTGGTACTTGGGAGTGCAGTGTGACCAGGTGTGGTATTCAGGGAGTGCCGTGTGATCAGGTTTGGTACTCAGTGAGTGCCGTGTGACCAGGTGTGGTACTCAGGGAGTGCAGTGTGATCAGGTGTGGTACTCTGGGAGTGCTTGTGACCAGGTGTGGCACTCTGGGAGTGCAGTGTGACCAGGTGTGGTACTCAGGGAGTGCAGTGTGATCAGGTGTGGTACTCAGGGAGTGCAGTGTGATCAGGTGTGGTACTCAGGGAGTGCCGTGTGATCAGGTGTGGTACTCAGGGAGTGCAGTGTGATCAGGTGTGGCACTCTGGGAGTGCAGTGTGACCAGGTGTGGTACTCTGGGAGTGCAGTGTGACCAGGTGTGGTACTCAGGGAGTGCCGTGTGACCAGGTGTGGTACTCAGGGAGTGCAGTGTGATCAGGTGTGGTACTCAGGGAGTGCAGTGTGACCAGGTGTGGTACTCTGGGAGTGTGTGTGACCAGGTGTGGTACTCTGGGAGTGTGTGTGACCAGGTCTGGTACTCTTGGAGTGTGTGTGACCAGGTGTGGTACTCTGGGAGTGTGTGTGACCAGGTGTGATACGCTGGGAGCGCAGTGTGACTAGTTGTGGTACTCTGGGAGTGCTTGTGACCAGGTGTGGTACTCTGGGAGTGTGTGTGACCAGGTGTGGTACTCTGGGAGTGTGTGTGACCAGGTGTGGTACTCTGGGAGTGTGTGTGACCAGGTGTGGTACTCCGGGAGTGTGTGTGACCAGGTGTGGTACTCCGGGAGTGTGTGTGACCAGGTGTGGTACTCCGGGAGTGTGTGTGACCAGGTGTGGTACTCCGCGAGTGTGTGAGACCAGGTGTGGTACTCTGGGAGTGTGTGTGACCAGGTGTGGGACTCCGCGAGTGTGTGTGACCAGGTGTGGTATTCCGGGAGTGTGTGTGACCAGGTGTGGTACTCCGGGAGTGTGTGTGACCAGGTGTGGTACTCCGCGAGTGTGTGAGACCAGGTGTGGTACTCTGGGAGTGTGTGTGAGCAGGTGTGTTACTCTGGGAGTGCACTGTGATCAAGTGTGGTACTCTGGGAGTGCGGTGTGATCAGATGTGGTGCTCTGGGAATGTGTGTGACCAGGTGTGGTACTCTGGGAGTGTGTGTGATCAGGTGTGGTATTCTGGGAGTGTGTGTGACCAGGTGTGGTACTCGGGGAGTGTGTGTGACCAGGTGTGGTACACTGTGAGTGCATGTGACCAGGTGAGTTACTCTGGGTGTGTACGTGACCAGGTGTGGTACTCTGGGAGTGTGTGTGACCAGGTGTGGTACGCTGGGAATGCAGTGTGACCAGGTGTGGTATTTGGGGAGTGTGTGTGATCTGATGTGGTGCTCAGGGGTGCAGTGTTACCAGTTGTGGTACTCTGGGAGCGAGTGACCTCGTGTGGCACTCTGGGAGTGCACTGTGACCAGGTGTGGTACTCTGGGAGTGTGTATGACCAGGTGTGCTTCTCTGGGAGTGTGTGTGACCAGGTGTGGTACTCTGGGAGTGTGTGTGATCAGGTGTGGTACTCGGGGAATGTGTGTGACCAGGTGTGGTACTCTGGGAGTGTGTGCGAGCAGGTGTGGTAATCTGGGAGTGTGTCAGACCAGGTGTGGTACTCTGGGAGTGTGTGTAATCAGGTGCGGGACTCTTGGAGTGCAGTGTGACCAGATGTGGTTATCTGTGGGTGCAGTGTGACCAGCTGTGGTACACTGGGTGTGTGTCTTAATAGGTTTGGTACTCTAGTTGTGTGTGTGACCAGATGTGGTACTCTGGGTGTGTGTGTGACCAGGAGCGGTACTCTGGGTGTGCAGTGCGACCAGGTGTGGTACTCTGGGAGTGTTTGTGACCAGGTGTGGTACTCTGGGAGTGTGTGTGACCAGGTGTGGTACTCTGGGAGTGTGTGTGACCAGGTGTGGTACTCTGGGAGTGTGTGCGACCAGGTGTGGTACTCTGGGAGTGTTTATGACCAAGTGTGGTATGATGGGAGCGCGTGTGAGCAGGTGTGGAACGTTCGGTGTGTGTGTGACCAGGTGTGGTACTCTGGGAGTATTTGTGACCAGGTGTGGGACTCTTGGAGTGCAGTGTGACCAGATGTGGTTATCTGTGGGTGCAGTGTGACCGTCTGTGGTACACTGGGTGTGTGTGTTAACAGGTTTGGTACTCTAGTTGTGTGTGTGACCAGGTGTGGTACTCTGGGAGTGTGTGGGACCATGTGTTATATTCGGGGAGTGTGTGTGACCAGATGTGGTACTCTGGGAGTGTGAGTGACCAGGAGCGGTACTCTGGGTGTGCAGTGTGACCAGGTGCGGTACTCTGGGAGTGTTTGTGACCAGGTGTGGTACTGTGGGAGTGTGAGTGACCAGCTGTGGTACTCTGGGACTGTGTGTGACCAGGTGTGGTACTCTGGCAGTGTGTGTGATCAGGTGTGCTACTTTGTGGGTGCAGTGTGACCAGCTGTGGTACAATGGGAGTGTGTGTGATCAGATGTGGTAATCTGCGGGTGCAGTGTGACCAGCTGTGGTACACTTGGGGTGTGTGTGACCAGGTTTGATACTCTAGGAGTGTGTGAGACCAGGTGTGGTACTCTGGGAGTGTGTGTGACCAGGTGTGGCATTCGGGGAGTGTGAGTGAGCAGGTGAGGTACTCTGGGAGTGTGTGAGACCAGGTGTGGTACTCTGGGTGTGTATGTGACTAGGTGTGGTTCCCTGGGAATGCAGTGTGACCAGATGTGTTAACCGGGAGTGCAGTGTGACCAGGTGTGGTACTCTGGGAGTGCAGAGTGACCAGGTGTGGTACTCTGGGAGTGTGTGTGAGCAGGTGTGTTACTCTTAGAGTGCACTGTGATCAAGTGTGGTACTCTAGGAGTGCGGTGTGATCAGATGTGGTGCTCTGGGAATGTGTGTGACCAGCTGTGGTACACTTGGGGTGTGTGTGACCAGGTTTGGTAATCTAGGAGTGTGTGAGACCAGGTGTGGTACTCTGGGAGTGTGTGTGAACAGGTGTGGTATTCAGGGAGTGTGAGTGATCAGGTGTGGTACTCTGGGAGTGTGTGAGAACAGATGTGGTACTCTGGGTGTGTATGTGACTAGGTGTGGTTCCCTGGGAATGCCGTGTGACCAGATGTGTTAACCAGGAGTGCAGTGTGACCAGGTGTGGTACTCTGGGAGTGCAGAGTGACCAGGCGTGGTACTCTGGGAGTCTGTGTGACCAGGTGTGGTACTCGGGGAGAGTGTGTGACCAGGTGTGGTACTCTGGGAGTGTGTGTGAGCAGGTGTGTTACTCTGGGAGTGCACTGTGATCAAGTGTGGTACTCTGGGAGTGCGGTGTGATCAGATGTGGTGCTCTGGGAATGTGTGTGACCAGGTGTGGTACTCTGGGAGTGTGTGTGATCAGGTGTGGTATTCTGGGAGTGTGTGTGACCAGGTGTGGTACTCGGGGAGTGTGTGTGACCAGGTGTGGTACACTGTGAGTGCATGTGACCAGGTGAGTTACTCTGGGTGTGTACGTGACCAGGTGTGGTACTCTGGGAGTGTGTGTGACCAGGTGTGGTACGCTGGGAATGCAGTGTGACCAGGTGTGGTATTTGGGGAGTGTGTGTAATCAGATGTGGTGCTCAGGGGTGCAGTGTTACCAGTTGTGATAATCTGGGAGTATGAGTGACCTCGTGTGGCACTCTGGGAGTGCAGTGTGATCAGGTGTGGTACTCTGGGAGTGCACTGTGACCAGGTGTGGTACTCTGGGAGTGTGTGTGACCAGCAGTTATACTCTGAGAGTGCAGTGTGAACAGATGTGGTACTCTTGAAGTGCACTGTGACCAGGTGTGGTACTGTGGGTGTGTGAGTGACCTGGTGTGGCACTCTGGGAGTGCAGTGTGACCAAGTGTGGTACTCTGGGAGTGCAGTGTGACCAGGTGTGGTACTCTGGGCGTGCAGTGTGACCAGGTGTGGTACTCTGGGAATGCAGTGTGACCAGGTGAGTTACTCTGGGCGTGTGCGTGACCAGGTGTGGTACTCTGGGAGTGTGTGTGACCAGGTGTGGTACGCTGGGAATGCAGTGTGATCAGGTATGGTAATCTGGGAGTGTCTGTGACCTGGTGTGCTGGTCTGGGAGTGTGTGAGACCAGGTGTGGTACGCTGGGAGTGTGTGAGAATAGGTGTGGTACTCTGGGAGTATGTGTGATACCAGATGTGGCACTCTGGGAGTATGTGTGATCAGGTGTCATACTCTGGACCTGTGTGTGACCAGGTGTGGTACCTTGGGAGTGTGTGTGACCAGGTGTGGTACTCTGGGAGTGTGTGTGACCAGGTGTGGTACTCTGGGAGTGTGTGTGACCAGGTGTGGTACTCTGGGAGTGTGTGTGACCAGGTGTGGTAATCTGGGAGTGTGTGCGACCAGGTGTGGTACGATGGGAGCGTGTGTGAGCAGGTGTGGAACTCTCGGTGTGTGTGTGACCAGGTGTGGTACTCTGGGAGTGTTTGTGACCTGGTGTGGTACTCTGGGAGTATTTGTGACCAGGTGTGGTACTCTGGGAGTGCAATGGGACCAGGTGTGGTACTCTGGGAGTGTGTGTAACCAGGTGTGGTACTCTGGGTGTGTGTGTGACAAGGTGTGGTACTCTGGGAGTATTTGTGACCAGGTGTGGTACTCTGGGACTGTGTGTGACCAGGTGTGATACTCGGGGAATGTGTGTGACCAGGTGTGGTACTCTGGGAGTGTGTGCGAGCAGGTGTTGTACTCTGGGAGTGTGTCAGACCAGGTGTGGTACTCTGGGAGTGTGTGTGACCAGGTGTGGGACTCTTGGAGTGCAGTGTGACCAGATGTGGTTATCTGTGGGTGCAGTGTGACCAGCTGTGGTACACTGGGTGTGTGTCTTAACAGGTTTGGTACTCTAGTTGTGTGTGTGACCAGATGTGGTACTCTGGGTGTGTGTGTGACCAGGAGCGGTACTCTGGGAGTGTTTGTGACCAGGTGTGGTACTCTGGGAGTGTGAGTGACCAGCTGTGGTACTCTGGGACTGTGTGTGACCAGGTGTGGTACTCTGGCAGTGTGTGTGATCAGGTGTGCTACACTGTGGGTGCAGTGTGACCAGCTGTGGTACACTGGGAGTGTGTGTTAACAGGTTTGGTACTCTAGTTGTGTGTGTGACCAGGTGTGGTATGCTGGGAGTGTGTGAGAATAGGTGTGGTGCTCTGGGAGTGTGTGATACCAGGTGTTGTATTCTGGGAGTGCGTGTGACCAGTTGTGGTACTCTCGGAGTGAATGTGATCAGGTGTGGTACTCTGGGAGTGTGTGTGACCTGGTGCCATATTCTGGAAGTGCGTGTGACCAGGTGTGGTACTCTGGTAGTGTGTGAGACCAGGTGTGGTACTCTGGGAGTGTGTGTGACCAGGTGTGGTACTCTGGGTGTGTGTGTGACCAGGTGTGGTACTCTGGGAGTGTGTGTGACCAGGTGTGGTACTCTGGGAGTGTGTGTGACCAGGTGTGGTACTCTGGGAGTGTGTGCGACCATGGTGTGGTACGATGGGAGCGTGTGTGAGCAGGTGTGGAACTCTCGGTGTGTGTGTGACCAGGTGTGGTACTCTGGGAGTGTGTGTGACCTGGTGCCATATTCTGGAAGTGCGTGTGACCAGGTGTGGTACTCTGGTAGTGTCTGAGACCAGGTGTGGTACGCTGGGAGTGTGTGTGACCAGGTGTGGTATTCGGGGAGTGTGTGTGATCAGATGTGGTGCTCAGGGGTGCAGTGTTACCAGGTGTGGTACTCTGGGAGTGCTCTGTGACGAGGTGTGGTACTCTGGGAGTGTGTGTGACCAGCTGTTGTACTCTGAGAGTGCAGTGTGAACAGGTGTGGTACTCTGGGAGTGCACTGTGACCTGGTGTGGCACTCTGGGAGTGCAGTGTGACCAGGTGTGGTACTCTGGGAGTGCAGTGTGAGCAGGTGTGGTACTCTGGGAGTGCAGTGTGACCATGTGTGATACTCTGGGAGTGCAGTGTGACCAGGTGTGGTCCTGTGGGTGTGCAGTGTGACCAGGTGTGGTACTCTGGGAGTGTGTGTGATCAGGTGTGGTACTTGGGAGTGCAGTGTGACCAGGTGTGGTACTCTGAGAGTGCAGCGTGAGCAGGTGTGGTACTCTGGGAGTGCAGTGTGACCAGGTGTGATACTCTGGGAGTGCAGTGTGACCAGGTGTGGCACTCTGGGAGTGCCGTGTGACAAGGTGTGGTACTCTGCGAGTGTGTGTGATCAGGTGTGGTACTTGGGAGTGCAGTGTGACCAGGTGTGGTATTCAGGGAGTGCCGTGTGATCAGGTTTGGTACTCAGTGAGTGCCGTGTGACCAGGTGTGGTACTCAGGGAGTGCAGTGTGATCAGGTGTGGTACTCTGGGAGTGCTTGTGACCAGGTGTGGCACTCTGGGAGTGCAGTGTGACCAGGTGTGGTACTCAGGGAGTGCAGTGTGATCAGGTGTGGTACTCAGGGAGTGCAGTGTGATCAGGTGTGGTACTCAGGGAGTGCCGTGTGATCAGGTGTGGTACTCAGGGAGTGCAGTGTGATCAGGTGTGGCACTCTGGGAGTGCAGTGTGACCAGGTGTGGTACTCTGGGAGTGCAGTGTGACCAGGTGTTGTACTCAGGGAGTGCCGTGTGACCAGGTGTGGTACTCAGGGAGTGCAGTGTGATCAGGTGTGGTACTCAGGGAGTGCAGTGTGACCAGGTGTGGTACTCTGGGAGTGTGTGTGACCAGGTGTGGTACTCTGGGAGTGTGTGTTACCAGGTGTGGTACTCTGGGAGTGTGTGTGACCAGGTGTGGTACTCTGGGAGTGTGTGTGACCAGGTGTGATACGCTGGGAGCGCAGTGTGACTAGTTGTGGTACTCTGGGAGTGCTTGTGACCAGGTGTGGTACTCTGGGAGTGTGTGTGACCAGGTGTGGTACTCTGGGAGTGTGTGTGACCAGGTGTGGTACTCTGGGAGTGTGTGTGACCAGGTGTGGTACTCCGGGAGTGTGTGTGACCAGGTGTGGTACTCCGGGAGTGTGTGTGACCAGGTGTGGTACTCCGGGAGTGTGTGTGACCAGGTGTGGTACTCCGCGAGTGTGTGAGACCAGGTGTGGTACTCTGGGAGTGTGTGTGACCAGGTGTGGTACTCTGGGAGTGTGTGTGACCAGGTGTGGTACTCCGGGAGTGTGTGTGACCAGGTGTGGTACTCCGCGAGTGTGTGAGACCAGGTGTGGTACTCTGGGAGTGTGTGTGACCAGGTGTGGTACTCCGGGAGTATGTGTGACCAGGTGTGGTACTCCGCGAGTGTGTGAGACCAGGTGTGGTACTCCGCGAGTGTGTGAGACCAGGTGTGGTACTCTGGGAGTATGAGTGACCTTCATCACCTGCATTCCTTTTTGGTCATCTTGCTGCTGTCAGTGCAGTAGAAAAACTTCCCCTTGAAGAGCTGCACGGCAATTACTGCGAAGATGAACATGAAGAGTTTGTAGACTATCAGAATGTTCAACACATTCTTCAGTGATGTCACCACGCAGTCGAACACCGCCTGAAACCAGAATGTCACAGGATGGTAACACATGCCATGGATACAGAGTCCCCAAACCCACCAGCACTCTCACAGTTACAACATTGTTATTCTGGTTAGTCTCATTTCCCCCGACTGGGAGACCATGGGCGGTGGAGGATGTGACGCAGCCTGAGGGGGATGACGTGAGGGCATAAGAACAAAAGAAATAGGAGCAGGCGTAGGCTCTATGGCCCTTTGAGCCTACTCCGCCATTCAATAAGGTCATGGCTGATCTTCAACCTCATTTCCACTTTCCCGCCCGATCTCTTGATCCCTTAATCTTCAAAAATCCATCGATCTCTGTCTTGAATATACTCAAGGACTGAGCCTCCACAGCCCTCTGGTGAAGAGAATTCCAGAGATTTACCATCCTCTGAGTGAAGACGTTTCTCCTCATCTTGGTCCTAAATGGCCGACCCCTTATTCTGGGATGTGACCCCTGGTTCTCGACTCCCCAGACAGAGGAAACATTCTCCCTGCATCGACTCTGTCAAGCCCTGTCAGAATTTTGTATTTTTCAATAAGATCCCCTCTCATTCTTCTGAACTCCAGAGAATATAGATCCAGTCTACTCAATCCGTCTTCACAGGGCAATCCTTTCATCCCAGGAATCAATCAAATGAACGTCTGTTACACCCCCCACTAACTCAATTATATCGTTACTTAGGTAAGGAGGCAATAATTGTACACAGTACTCTGGGTATGGTCTCACCAAAGCCGTATATAACTGCAGCAAGGCTTCCTTACTCCTGTACTCCAACCCCCTTGTAATAAAGGCTAACATGCTATTTGTCTTCATATTGCTTGCTGTACCTGCATGTTAACCTTGGAACATAAGAACATAAGAAATCGGAGCAGGAGAAGGCCAGATAGCCCCTCGAGCCTGCTCCACCATTTAATACAATCATGGCTGATCTGATCATGGACTCAGATCCACTTCTCTGCCCGCTCCCCATAACCCCTTATTCCCGTACCGGTTAAGAAACTGTCTATTTCTGTCTTAAATATATTCAATGTCTCAACTTCCACAGCTCTCTGAGGCAGCGAATTCCACAGATTTACAATCCTCTGAGATAAGAAATTCCTCCTCATCTCAGTTTTAAATGGGTAGCCCCTTATTCTAAGATTATGCCCCCTAGTTCTCGTCTCCCCCATCAGTGGAAACATCCTCTCTGCATCCACCTTGACAAGCTCCCTCATAATCTTAACTGATAAGATCATCTCTCATTCTTCTGAATTCCAATGAGTAGAGGCCCAACCTACTCAACCTTTCCTCATAAGTCAACCCACTCATCCCCGGAATCAACCGAGTGAACCTTCTCTGAACTGCCTCCAAAGTAAGTACATCCTTTCGTAAATATGGAAACTAAAACTGCACGCAGTATTCCAGGTGAGGCCTCACCAATACCCTGTATAACTGTAGTAAGACTTCCCTGCTTTTATACCTCTGTGCTTTGTTTGCAAAGACCCCCAAACCGCTTTGCATACCAACATTTACTGGTCTCTCACCTTTTAAAAAATAATTCTGCATTTCCATTCTTCCTACCAAACTGGATAATTCCATAGCTCCCCACATTAAACTCCATCTGCCACCTTATTGCCCAATCACTCAACCAACCTGGTTGCCTTTGTATCCTCCTCACAGCTTACTTTCCCACCTTTCTTTGTCTCGTCAGCAAACATGGATACTTTACACTCAATCCTACCATCTAAGTCATTGATCAAGATTATAAATAGTTGAGGCCCAAGCACTGATCCTTGCGGTACCCCATTAGTTACGGTCTGTCTCTCAAAAATGAACCATTTCTTCCTACTCTCTATATTCTCTCCGTTAATCAATCCTCTTTTCACGCTAATATATTACCCCTAATCCCATGAGCCCGACCCTTGTGTAACAACCTCTGGTGTGGCACCTTATCAAATGCCTTCTGAAAATCCAAATACACAACAGCCACTGGTCCCCCCTTAACTATTCTACAAGTTACAACCTAAAAAACTACAACAGATTTGGCAAGCATGATTTCCCTTTCATAAATCCGTGTTGACTCTGCCCAATCCTATTATTATTTTCTAAGTGCCCTGTTACCAACATCCTTAATAATGGATTATAACATTTTCCCGGTTACCGATGTCAGGCTAACCGGTCTGTAATTCCATGATTTCTCTCTCCCTCCTTTCTTCAATAGTAGGGTTACATTTGCTACCTTCCAATCTGTGGGAACCGCTCTAGAATCTATGGAATTTTAGACGATGACAACCAATTCATCCAAATATACTACATCCACTTTTTCTCCCTTATCTACGCTGCTGGTTATAATGATATGAGAGGCAGGGTGTGAGGGGATGATATGAGAGACGGAGTGGGGTGGATGATATGAGAGGCAGAGTGAGGGGGATGATATGAGAGGCAGAGCGGGGGGGGGCTGATATAAGAGGCAGAGTGGGCGGGTGATATAAGAGGCGGGGGGGGGATGATATCATCTCATATCATGTCTGCACACTATCCTTCATATTCTATGAACTGATGAGAGTAGTAAGTGTAGGGGAACATCTAGGCAATAACAACCACAACATAATAAGGTATAAGATAAAGATTGAGAAGGACATATGTAAGACAAAGACCAAAGTAATAAATTGAAATAAAGCTCATTTATGAGTATAAGAATGGAGATCGGGAAAATAAACGGGAAACACTTACTGACAAACATGGAAAGAGGCCGGCAGTGGGAAACATTGTACAATAAAGTCCAGCAAAAATATTTCCCACTAAAAAGCAACAACAAAGTAGCCAGTAATGACACACAATGGATGAATAAAGAAATAAGGTTAAAATTTAAACTAAAGATAAGGCATGCACTAAGTACGTAACCAATAAAGGAAAAGATGACAAAAAGGAATATCAAAACATTAGGAAAGAATTCAAAAAGTAATAAGGAAGGGAAAGAGAAACTACGAAATGACATGATCAAGCAATAGTTATGTATTCTACAGATACATAAACAACAACCGGTTCTGTGGGAGGTGGCACCAGTACAAACCGGACGGTCTGTACCTGGGCAGGACCGGAACCAATGTCCTCGGGGGAGTGTTTGCTAGTGCTGTTGGGGAGGAGTTAAACTAATATGGCAGGGGGTGGGAACCAATGCAGGGAGACAGAGGGAAACAAAAAGGAGACAAAAGCAAAAGACAGAAAGGAGATGAGGAAAAGTGGAGGGCAGAGAAACCCAAGGCAAAGAACAAAAAGGGCCACTGTACAGCAAAATTCTAAAAGGACAAAGGGTGTTAAAAAAACAAGCCTGAAGGCTTTGTGTCTTAATGCAAGGAGTATCCGTAATAAGGTGGATGAATTAACTGTGCAAATAGATGTTAACAAATATGATGTGATTGGGATAACAGAGACGTGGCTCCAGGATGATCAGGGCTGGGAACTCAACATCCAGGGGTATTCAACATTCAGGAAGGATTGAATAAAAGGAAAAGGAGGTGGGGTAGCATTGCTGGTTAAGGAGGAGATTAATGCAATAGTTAGCTTGGATGATGTGGAATCTATATGGTTAGAGCTGCAGAACACCAAAGGGCAAAAAAAGTTAGTGGGAGTTGTGTACAGACCTCCAAAAGTAGTAGTGATGTTGGGGAGGGCATCAAACAGGAAATTAGGTGTGCATGCAATAAAGGTGCAGCAGTTATAATGGGTGACTTTAATATGCACATAGATTGGGCTAACCAAACTGGAAGCAATACGGTGGAGGAGAATTTCCTGGAGTGCATAAGGGATGGTTTTCTAGACCAATATGTCGAGGAACCAACTACGGGGGAGGCCATCTTAGACTGGGTGTTGTGTAATGAGAGAGGATTAATTAGCAATCTCGTTGTGCGAGGCCCCTTGGGGAAGAGTGACCATAATATGGTGGAATTCTACATTAAGATGGAGAATGAAACAGTTAATTCAGAGACCATGGTCCAGAACTTAAAGAAGGGTAACTTTGAAGGTATGTAGCGTGAATTGGCTAGGATAGATTGGTGAATGATACTTAGGGGGTTGACTGTGGATGGGCAATGGCAGACATTTAGAGACTGCATGGATAAAATAAAAAAGGGAAAGTGGCTCAACCGTGGCTATCAAGGGAAATCAGTGATAGTATTAAATCCAAGGAAGTGGCATACAAATTGGCCAGAAATAGCAGCGAACCCGGGGACTGGGAGAAATTTAGAACTCAGCAGAGGAGGACAAAGGGTTTGATTCGGGCAGGGAAAATGGAGTACGAGAAGAAGCTTGCAGGGAACATTAAGACGGATTGCAAAAGTTTCTATAGATATGTAAAGAGAAAAAGGTTAGTAAAGACAAACGTAGGTCCCCTGCAGTCAGAATCAGGGGAAGTCATAACGGGGAACAAAGAAATGGCGGACCAATTAAACAAGTACTTTGGTTCGGTATTCACTAAGGAGGACACAAACAACCTTCCGGATATAAAAGGGGTCAGAGGGTCTTGTAAGAAGGAGGAACTGAGGGAAATCCTTATTAGTCGGGAAATTGTGTTGGGGAAATTGATGGGATTGAAGGCCGATAAATCCCCAGGGCCTGATGGACTGCATCCCAGAGTACTTATGGAGGTGGCCTTGGAAATAGCGGATGCATTGACAGTCATTTTCCAACATTCCATTGACTCTGGATCAGTTCCTATCGAGTGGAGGGTAGCCAATGTAACCCCACTTTTTAAAAAAGGAGGGAGAGAGAAAACAGGGAATTATAGACCGGTCAGCCTGATATTGGTAGTGGGTAAAATGATGGAATCAATTATTAAGGATGTCATAGCAGCGCTTTTGGAAAGAGGTGACATGATAGGTCCAAGTCAGCATGGATTTGTGAAAGGGAAATCATGCTTGTGACAAATCTTCTGGAATTTTTTCAGGATGTTTCCAGTAGAGTGGACAAGGGAGAACCAGTTGATGTGGTGTATTTGGACTTTCAGAAGGCTTTCGACAAGGTCCGACACAAGAGATTAATGTGCAAAGTTAAAGCACATGGGATTGGGGGTAGTGTGCTGACATGGATTGAGAACTGGTTGTCAGACAGGAAGCAAAGAGTAGGAGTAAATGGGGACTTTTCAGAATGGCAGGAAGTGACTAGTGGGGTACCGCAAGGTTCTGTGCTGGGGCCCCAGCTGTTTACACTGTACATTAATGATTTAGACGAGGGGATTAAATGTAGTATCTCCAAATTTGCGGATGACACTAAGTTGGGTGGCAGTGTGAACTGCGAGGAGGATGCTATGAGGCTGCAGAGCGACTTGGATAGGTTAGGTGAGTGGGTAAATGTGTGGCAGATGAAGTATAATGTGGATAAATGTGAGGTTATCCACTTTGGTGGTAAAAACAGAGAACAGACTATTATCTGAATGGTGACAGATTAGGAAAAGGGGAGGTGCAACGAGACCTGGGTGTCATGGTACATCAGTCATTGAAGGTTGGCATGCAGGTACAGCAGGCGGTTAAGAAAGCAAATGGCATGTTGGCCTTCATAGCGAGGGGATTTGAGTACAGGGGCAGGGAGGTGTTGCTACAGTTGTACAGGGCCTTGGTGAGGACACGCCTGGAGTATTGTGTACAGTTTTGGTCTCCTAACCTGAGGAAGGACATTCTTGCTATTGAGGGAGTGCAGCGAAGGTTCACCAGATTGATTCCCGGGATGGCGGGACTGACCTATCAAGAAAGACTGCATCAACTGGGCTTGTATTCACTGGAGTTCAGAAGAATGAGAGGGGACCTTATAGAAACATTTAAAATTCTGACGGGTTTAGACAGGTTAGATGCAGGAATAATGTTCCCAAGGTTGGGGAAGTCTCGAACCAGGGGTCACAGTCTAAGGATAAGGGGTAAGCCATTTAGGACCGAGATGAGGAGAAACGTCTTCACCCAGAGAGTGGTGAACCTGTGGAATTCTCCACCACAGAAAGTTGTTTAGGCCAATTCACTAAATATATTCAAAAAGGAGTTCGATGAAGTACTTACTACTCGGGGGATCAAGTGGTATGGCGAGAAAGCAGGAATGGGGTACTGAAGTTGCATGTTCAGCCATGAACTCATTGAATGGCGGTGCAGACTAGAAGGGCCGAATGGCCTACTCCTGCACCTATTTTCTATGTTTCTATGTTTCTAACAAAGAAAAATCAGAATCGGGATCGGGCCACTAAGAGGTACATACACACGATAAACTCACAACAGCGAAATGGCTGAAATATTAAGTAGTTACTTTGCCTCGGTGTTTATCAGGGAGACTAACAAGGTGCACATGTCATAAACGAACTGATCAAATAACATATAAAGGTATTTAAGATAGAAAGGGAGGCGATAATTGATAAACAGATCAAAGCTAGAGAGAATATAAAACCTCGAGTTCGGATGGATTGCATCCGTGTTTGATAAAGAAAGTGTGGAAAGAGATAGCAGAGACACTGACATATATATAAAAATTCATTAAAAAAAGGAATAGTGCCAGAGGACTGGCGGACAGTTAATGTTTTCGTATATTTAAAAAGGGAGATAGAACATGTCCAAGGCGCTATGGACTAGTTAGCTTAATGTCAGTGGTAGGAAAGATAATGGAATCCTTACTCGAAGATATACTACAGAGTAGTCAGCATGGATTTCAAAAGGGAAGGTCCTGCTTGACCAACCTCATTGAGTTCTTTGAAGGAGTAACAGAAAAGGTAGATAGGGGCGACGCAGGAGACATCATGGCCTGTAATTTTCTGTCAGCGGTGAAGCTCCTGAAGGAGCTGACCACAAAGATTTTGCCATCTCTGTAGGGAGAAGTTTGGCTTTTTCAAGGTGCAGTTGAGTTCAGTGTCGTTTAGTGGCAATTCCATAGCACAAGCTGCTGTGACATCAACAAGCCATCTAAGCAGCCAATCACAATGCAGAATTCTCACACGCACAGAGATAACCAGGAAGTGAGGAAGCTCGTTATTCTGATTTTTTTTTAAATGTTAGAGAGAGCAAAACAATGCTTGAGGCTCTCGCACGGAGAGAGTGCAACCTGAAATAAATAACAAACATTTAAAAAGATATAAGGGCTGAAATCGGCTTGTTCCACGCCTGCCGTTAGCACCTCCGGGGGCCGCTAATGGGACGTGAACCTGTTTTCACCCGGGGTGGGGTGGGGGGGGCACTACTGGCTCCCGTGAAATTGCACGAGAGTTAGCGGAGACACGAAAATGGTAGCGGCTGCCTTGCTGGTAGCGACCCGAGCCGCCGATGACATCATCGCCTTGCGTGGCGACCACTTTCCGCCCCGAGGCGGAAATTGACGAGCGCCTGCATGAGGTTGCCACAGACAACATCCGCGCCAGCCTCGCGGGTCGTGAATTGGGCCGACTTCCGCTCCCGGGACGGGAATTAAAGGGGCCAGTGTGGTCGCTGCGCTGCGCTGTGCGCCCACGCCCCATTTTGTTTCTTCGGCCGACTCACCGGATGGCCCCGCGCCTCCATTGATGTCACGTGGCTCGGGCCGCCATTGCCCTGTGCAGGCTGGCACACTGTTTGGCACCAAGTTGCGGCCCTGGTGGCCCACAGTGGAGGCCCATCGAGGGGCCTGCAGAGTTCGCAGCGGGCCCGCCCCTTTAAGGGAAGTGAAGGCGCCTTGAGAGGCATTAATGCTGCGTGGAGAGGCCGCGTAGCACCCGTGAAGCTCCCCGGACACCGCACCAACAGCAAGTAGAGCGCGACATTGCACCACACTTCCTGTGAGGGGCTATAGCACAAATCACTAAAAGTAGCGACGCAGGTTAATAAGACCATTAAAAACAAACGAAGCACTGGAGTTCAGTTCCAGACGGATAGATTTGTAAAGCAGAGAAGTTGTGTTAAACTTGATTCGATCCCGGGTTAGAACGCATTCCGAGGACTGTGAACAATCCTGGTCTCCATAATATAAAAAGGATATAGAAGTACTGGGAGAAGGTGCGAAAAAGATTTGCTGCAATAAAACCAGAACTGAGAGGTTATACCGATCGGGAAAAATTGAGCAAGTTATGGCTTGTTTCACCAGGAAAAGGAGGACTGAGGGGTGAAAGATTGAAATGTTGAAGATCATGAATAGATTCGATAGGGTTAACGTAGAGAAGATGTTCCCACTTGCGCGCGAGACCAAAAATCAAGGGCCATGAATGTAACGTTAATAAATCCAATCGGGAATTCAGGAGGAACTTTGTTACCCAGAGAGTGGTGAGAATGTGGAAATCTATGCCACAGGAAGTGGTTGAGGTGAATAGTATCGATGCATTTAAGGAAAGGCTGGATAAACACATGAGGGAGAAAGGAATAGAAGGATATGGTGATGGGGTGCGATGAAGAGGGGTGGGAGAAGGTTCGTTTGGAGCAGACATGAAGGCTTGTAGCACCGATTGGCCTGTTTTTGTGCTGTAAATACTTGGTTATAATTTGTAAAATGTGAGGCTGAGGGAGGGGGGTGGTATGTGGGGCAGAGGAAGAGGGATAGATATGGGGCAGAGGGTGAGGGATAGATGTGGGGCAGAGGGAGGGAGGTGGTATGTGGGGCAGAGGGAGGGGGATGGTATGTGGGGCAGAGGGAGGCGGATGGTATGTGGGGCAGAGGGAGGGGGGTGGTATGTGGGGCAGAGGGAGAGGGATGGTATGTGGGGCAGAGGGAGGGGGATGGTATGTGGGGCAGAGGGAGGCGGATGGTATGTGGGGCAGAGGGAGAGGGATGGTATGTGGGGCAGAGGGAGGCGGATGGTATGTGGGGCATAGGGAGGGGGTTGGTATGTGGGGCAGAGGGAGGGGGTTGGTATGTGGGGCAGAGGGAGGGGGATCGTATGTGGGGCAGAGGGAGAGGGATGGTATGTGGGGCAGAGGGAGAGGGATGGTATGTGGGGCAGAGGGAGAGGGATGGTATGTGGGGCAGAGGGAGAGGGGTGGTATGTGGGGCAGAGGGAGGGGGATGGTATGTGGGGCAGAGGGAGGGGGATGGTATGTGGGGCAGAGGGAGAGGGGTGGTATGTGGGGCAGAGGGAGAGGGATGGTATGTGGGGCAGAGGGAGGGGGATGGTATGTGGGGCAGAGGGAGGGGGATGGTATGTGGGGCAGAGGGAGGGGGATGGTATGTGGGCAGAGGGAGGGGGATGGTATGTGGGGCAGAGGGAGGCGGATGGTATGTGGGGCAGAGGGAGGGGGATGGTATGTGGGGCAGAGGGAGGGGGATGGTATGTGGGGCAGAGGGAGGCGGATGGTATGTGGGGCAGAGGGAGGGGGATGGTATGTGGGGCAGAGGGAGGGGGATGGTATGTGCGGCAGAGGGAGGCGGATGGTATGTGGGGCAGAGGGAGGGGGATGGTATGTGGGGCAGAGGGAGGGGGATGGTATGTGGGGCAGAGGGAGGGGGATGGTATGTGGGGCAGAGGGAGGGGGATGGTATGTGGGGCAGAGGGAGGGGGATGGTATGTGGGGCAGAGGGAGGCGGATGGTATGTGGGGCAGAGGGAGGGGGATGGTATGAGAGGCGGAGCCGAATATCATTTTCGAATGCCAGACTTAACCACGCACAGTTGAACATGACGTTAAACAGCAGAAAGAATCCCCTGCCAGCACTGTGTAACGGGAGCAACAATTACCTACACTTCAATTCCTGGATTATTCCTTCTGGCTGCTGGTAAATTTGTACGTGTCGTGGGGGCTTTACTATAAGAACATAGGAACCTAAGAAATAGGAGCAGGAGTAGGCCATATGGCCCCTTGAGCCTGCTCTGCCATTCAATAAGATCATGGCTGATCCGATCATGGACTCAACTCCACTTCCCTGCCCACTCCCCATAACCCCTCATTCCCTTATTGGTTAAGAAACTGTCTATTTCTGTCTTAAATTTATTCAATGTCCCAGCTTCCACAGCTCACTGAGACAGCGAATTCCACAGATTTACAAACCTCTGAGAGAAGAAATTTCTCCTCATCTCAGTTTTAAATAGGCGGCCCCTTATTCTAAGATCGTGCCCTCTAATTCTAGTCTCCCCCACCAGTGGAAACATCCTCTCTGCATCCACCTCGTCAAGCCCCCTCATAATCTTATACGTGTCTACATGTACAAAGTGTGGTCGGGCAGGTGCTGAAGTACTTTTCTGTTCATTTAAAAGCTTGTGCTGAAACAAATTGCTTCCAGATATCGGTGGCTTTCCTCTGGGAATTGAGCATGGCTGAGAGAATGAGCAGAGGCAACGCAGAGCAGGACAAGCTGCTAGAAGAGGGAGGAGGAGGAGGAGGGAGGAGAGGAGGGCTCTCAGCTGGAGGCCATATCCGCCCAGGGTGCTCGGGCAGCAATGCTCTTCCCTCAAATTCAGCGAAGACCAATGCTCGAGATGTCTTCACTTCACAGAAGAGATGAGTGGAAAGCTGCCAACTGCTGCAGCCACCGCTCCAAGTAGTGGGGAGTGAGCACGAGGGTTTTGCTCAAATTGCCGACCTGTCCATATTGCAGGGTGCTATCAACTGCACACATTGTGAACGTGGCGATTTTCATGAGCCGAAAGTGCTTCCACTCCCTCAATATGCAACTGGTGTACACACCATGCAAATGAAGGCCTGGTATCCCGGCAGCAGTCACGAACAACGTTCGCTCTAAGCTGCGCAGTCATGTAGCTGCACGGTTCTCGGCCGGGTCCTGCGTAACTTGGGACCAACTTTCTCAATGTTAAATGTCGCGCATGTGCAAAAGTGTGAATGGGTTGCACAGCCCCTTAAAGGGACCGGCTTCACGGCAAATGAGCCAAAGGGTGGGCAGAGGAAACGCAACATGGACACCCTCAAAGCCTCCCTGATAAAGTGCATCATCCCCACCGACACCTGGGAGTCCCTGGCCAAAGACTGCCCTATGTGGAGGAAGTGCATCTGGGAGGGCACCGAGAGCATGCAGAAAACAAGCATAGGCAGAGGAAAGAGCATGCGGCAAACCTGTCTCACCCTCCCTTTCCCTCAATGACTATCTGCCCCACCTATGACAGAGACTGTGGTTCTCGTATTGGACTGTTCAGCTACCTAAGGACTCATGTTAAGAGTGGAAGCAAGTCTTGCTCGATTCCGAGGGACTGCCTATGATGAAAGCGACTGCACCCCCCTCCCCCAAAATTAGCGGGGGGGGGGGTTTCATTAGTTACGATTCTTTCATTCTGCGGTAGTCCTCTGTACAGCTGTATGTGCCCCACCACAGCAAGTCAAAGGTTCGCTACTAGCCGGCATGGGTTTTCCACTCATTGTCACTGCATTGACTCATTGTCAGCCATGGCTCAGTGGGTAGCACTCTCTCTTGCCTCTGAGTCAGAAGGTTGTTGGTTTGAGTCCCACTCCAAGGACTTGAGCACATAAATCCAGGCTGACACTCTAGTGCAGTGCTGAGGGAGCGCTGCACAGTCAGAGGTACTGTCTTTCGGATGAGATGTTAAACTGAGGCCCCGTCAGCTCTCTCAGGTGGATGTATAAAATCCCTTGGCACTATTTAGAAGAGGAACAGAGTTATCCCCAGTGTCCTGGCCTATATTTATTCCTCAATCAACTTAACAAAAAACAGATTGTATGGTCATTATCACATTGCTGTTGGTGGGAGCTTGCTGTAGACAAGTTGGCTGCCGCATTTCTTACATTATAGCAGTCTTACAAATGTTTTGTATCGGTCTTTCCGGTAAAGGAGTGACTGCTGAAACATTTGTAAGAGCTAGGATCCATTCGCCCTTCTCCAAGTTATCGTCCTCCTGCACCAGCTGGCGCTGCTCCCTGGTGGTCTCCATGCTGCTCAGTCAAGGTCAGTGATTGAAGCGTGGGCAGGTACAGCAGGAGAGGTGGCGAGCGGCAATGTCGGGGCGAAGGAGCGGTGACAGATTGTAGAGTGACGTGATCGGGGCCCAGGAGAGGCGTGTGTTCGGGGCCCAGGGGCAGCACGGGCCAGCCCACACTGTGATATGTGTGCGCACTAGGTTCATGCAGCAGAGCAGGTCTCCAGTCATCCTGGTTAACCCTTGCCACTGGACCAAGACCTAGCTCTGTCAAGCCCGTGTGGTGGCTGGTGTGCAACGGCTACCCCATGTTAAAAAAATCCACGCACAGGAATCTTCCACTCTTCAGGATCTCCAATTTTAGGTCCTTCATTGAAACACCTGTGAACTCAGCCATTTTCGGCATGGAAGCAAGTCATCCTGGATTTGTGGGACCATCTAAGAAGAAAGATTACAACAGTGACTACACTCCAAAAAGTACTTAATTGGCTGTGAAACGCTGTGAGACGTCCAGTGGTCATGAAAGGCGCTATAAAAATCAAAGTCTTTTTATTTTTCTTTATGTCTCAGGACTCGGATCCAGAACCCATGCACACGTACACAGGAGGCCGACAATGAGAGCCATGCTGCCACAAGGAATATGACAGAACGCAATACAGGCTGCCTGCACCACTGTGGATCACTCAGTAATCTGCAGCGGGTAACAAGACTTGTGCTAGTAGGCTGCATGCTGCACAACCTGGCCATCATGAGGGAAGAGCCCTTGCCACCATGTAGTGGTGAGAAGCTGAGGAGCAGGAGCATGCGGAAGAGTAGGAGGAAGAGTAGGAGGAAGAGTAGGAGGAAGAGTAGGAGGAGGAGGAGGAGGAGGAGGAGGAGGAGGATGAGGAGGAGAAGGCGGAGGAGGAGGAAGTGGAGGAATAGGAAGAGGTAGGGAGACAACAAGATAGACAATCCCTTTCTGCCCGGGCTCTACATGATCAAATAATTAATGAGCGATACCAGTAACATCATCCACACCTCCCCATTCACCATCAGTCCCACACTCCTTACCGTCACAGCGGAAACTCTCTCACTAACCATCACATCGTCCTCTATCCGACAACTCAACAATAACAACGACCATAAAATGCACATTCCAATCCAAATTTATAACTTTATACTGCATATTCATAATGCATACAAAAAATAAACTACTCACCCTGTGCATTCCCTCAGTGCCTGTCCCAGTGCCCCAACAAGGTGCTTACGCAGGGGCTGCAGCATGGCTGGCAGATGGCCTCGAGCAGCTCTGGGCCTGGAAGGCCTGGCTGTGGACTATTCCACCTTGGTCTGGGCTGGAGCAGTCTGGGCCGGGGCAGTCTGGGCCGGGGTAGTCTGGGCAAGGGTAGTCTGGGATGTGGTAGTCTGGGCTGGGGCAGTCTGGGCTAGGGCAGACTGGGCTGGGGCAGTCTGGGCTAGGGCACACTGGGCTAGGGCAGACTTGGCTGGGGCAGTCTGGGCTGGGGCAGTCTGGGCTGGGGCACACTGGGCTAGGGCAGTCTGGGCGAGGGCACACTGGGCTAGGGCAGACTGGGCTGGGGCAGTCTGGGCTGGGGCAGTCTGGGCTGGGGCAATCTAGGCTGGGGCAGTCTAGGCTTGGGCAGTCTGGGCTGTGGCAGTCTGGGCTGGGGCAATCTAGGCTGGGGCAGACTGGGCCGGGGCAGTCTGGGCCGGGGTAGTCTGGGATGTGGTAGTCTGGGCTGGGGCAGTCTGGGATGTGGCAGACTGGGCTGGGGCAGTCTGGGCTGGGGCAATCTGGGCTGGGGCAATCTAGGCTTGGGCAGTCTAGGCTTGGGCAGTCTGGGCTGGGGCAGACTGGGCTGGAGCAGTCTGGGCTGGGGCAGTCTGGGCTGGGGCAGACTGGGCTGGAGCAGTCTGGGCTGGGGCAGACTGGGCTGGGGCAGTCTGGGCTGGGGCAGTCTGGGCTGGGGCAGTCTAGGCTTGGGCAGTCTAGGCTTGGGCAGACTGGGCTGGGGCAGTCTGGGCTGGGGCAATCTAGGCTTGGGCAGTCTGGGCTTGGGCAGTCTGGGCTGGGGCTGTCTGGGCTGGGGCAGTCTAGGCTTGGGCAGACTGGGCTGGGGCAGTTTGGGCTGGGGCAGTCTGGGCTGGGGCAATCTAGGCTTGGGCAGTCTAGGCTTGGGCAGTCTGGGCCGGGGTAGTCTGGGCTGGAGCAGTCTGGGCTGGGGCAGACTGGGCTGGGGCAGTCTGGGCTGGGGCAGTCTAGGCTTGGGCAGTCTAGGCTTGGGCAGAATGGGCTGGAGCAGTCTGGGCTGGGGTAGTCTGGGCTGGGGCAGTGTAGGCTTGGGCAGTCTAGGCTTGGGCAGACTGGGCTGGGGCAGTCTGGGCTGGGGCAGTCTAGGCTTGGGCAGTCTAGGCTTGGGCAGACTGGGCTGGGGCAGTCTGGGCTGGGGTAGTCTGGGCTGGGGCAGTCTAGGCTTGGGCAGTCTAGGCTTGGGCAGACTGGGCTGGGGCAGTCTGGGCTGGGGCAGTCTAGGCTTGGGCAGACTGGGCTGGGGCAGTCTGGGCTGGGGCAGTCTCTGCTGGGGCAGTCTAGGCTTGGGTAGACTGGGCTGGGGCAGTCTGGGCTGGGGCAGTCTGGACTGGGGCAGTCTGGGCTGGGGCAATCTGGGCTGGGGCAGTCTGGGCTGGGGCAATCTAGGCTTGGGCAGTCTAGGCTTGGGCAGTCTGGGCCGGGGTAGTCTGGGCTGGAGCAGTCTGGGCTGGGGCAGACTGGGCTGGGGCAGTCTGGGCTGGGGCAATCTAGGCTTGGGCAGTCTAGGCTTGGGCAGACTGGGCTGGGGCAGTCTGGGCTGGGGCAATCTAGGCTTGGGCAGTCTGGGCTTGGGCAGTCTGGGCTGGGGCAGTCTAGGCTGGGGCAGTCTAGGCTTGGGCAGTCTGGGCCGGGGTAGTCTGGGCTGGGGCAGTCTGGGCTGGGGCAATATGGGCTGGGGCAGTCTGGGCTGGGGCAATCTAGGCTTGGGCAGTCTAGGATTGGGCAGTCTAGGCTTGAGCAGACTGGGCTGGGGCAGTCTGGGCTGGGGCAATCTAGGCTTGGGCAGTCTGGGCTGGGGCAGTCTGGGCTGGGGCAGTCTGGGCTGGGGCAGTCTAGGCTTGGGCAGACTGGGATGGGGCAGTTTGGGCTGGGGCAGTCTAGGCTGGGGCAGTCTGGGCTGGGGCAGTCTAGGCTGGGGCAGTCTAGGCTTGGGCAGACTGGGATGGGGCAGTTTGGGCTGGGGCAGTCTAGGCTGGGGCAGTCTAGGCTGGGGCAGTCTAGGCTTGGGCAGACTGGGCTGGGGCAGTCTGGGCTGGGGCAGTCTGGGCTGGGGCAGTCTGGGCTGGGGATCTCTGGGCTGGGGCAGTCTGGGGTGGGGCAATCTAGGCTTGGGCAGTCTAGGCTTGGGCAGTCTGGGCCGGGATAGTCTGGGCTGGAGCAGTCTGGGCTGGGGCAGACTGGGCTGGGGCAGTCTGGGCTGGGGCAGTCTAGGCTTGGGCAGTCTAGGCTTGGGCAGACTGGGCTGGAGCAGTCTGGGCTGGGGTAGTCTGGGCTGGAGCAGTCTAGGCTTGGGCAGTCTAGGCTTGGGCAGACTGGGCTGGGGCAGTCTGGGCTGGGGCAGTCTGGGCTGGGGCAGTCTAGGCTTGGGCAGACTGGGCTGGGGCAGTCTGGGCTGGGGCAGTCTAGGCTGGGGCAGTCTAGGCTTGGGCAGACTGGGCTGGGGCAATCTAGGCTTGGGCAGTCTGGGCTGGGGCAGACTGGGCTGGGGCAGTCTGGGCTGGGGCAGTCTAGGCTTGGGCAGTCTAGGCTTGGGCAGACTGGGCTGGGGCAGTCTGGGCTGGGGTAATCTGGGCTGGGGCAATCTAGGCTTGGGCAGTCTGGGCTGGGGCAGACTGGGCTGGAGCAGTCTCAGCTGGGGCAGTATTGGCTGGGGCAGACTGGTTTGGAGCAGTCTCGGCTGGGGCAGTCTGATGGGGCAGTCTGGGCTGGGGCTGGCTGGGCTGGGGCTGGCTGGGCTGGCTGCCTGACAGGCAGCAACATCGACACTGGTGGAGTGGCAGGGGTGGTAGCAGGAATTCTGTTATCCTGACAGAGGACAGCAGGGTTTGGGTTCCATGGACACCAGCCACCACACGGGCTTGACAGAGCTGGGCTGGCCACATGGTCCACACGCCAGACACGAGACTCCCAAAGCAAGCGCTCTACTTGGAACTCCTTCATGGCAAACGAGCCAAAGGTGGGCAGAGGAAATGTTACAAGGACACCCTCAAAGCCTCCCTGATAAAGTGCAACATCCCCACCGACACCTGGGAGTCCCTGGCCAAAGACTGCCCTAAGTGGAGGAAGTGCATCCGGGAGGGCGCTGAGCACCTCGAGTCTCATCGCTGAGAGCATGCAGAAACCAAGCAAAGGTAGTGGAAAGAGCGTGAGGCAAACCAGTCCCACCCACCCGTTCCCTCAATGACAACCTGTCCCACCTGTGACAGGGACTGTGGCTCTTGTATTGGACTGTTCAGCCACCTGAGAACTTACTTTAAGAGTGGAAGCCAAGTCTTTCTCGATTCCGAGGGACTGCCTATGATAATGATTGACAGAACTAGTTGGAGAAGAGATTGCTGGACTGCTGTGACACCCTGCGAGCCCCTTTGAACACTGGAATCTGCAGCCATGATGGCAGCAGTCTGAGCTTGCATGGCGTTGGGTGGCTGCTGCTTGTGCTGCAATGGAAGCCGAGACATCGGCCATCAGATGCTACATCATGGCCGGGTCCACAAGGGCCCTAATGGAGTGGGCCACCATTCCGTGCTGGAAAAGATGGGCTCCAAGCTCTGCACAAAGCCCTGTGCCAAGCTGGTGCCCGACTCCTCCGTGCTCCTTGACATTGAGCGCAGCCTTTCTGACAGGGTTCCCAATGCACCAAGCATTTCATTGGACATACCCATCAGCCTTCTTCTGTAGCCCACCCATCGAAATCCTCATCTGAGTCCTCTACACCAGAACCCGTGTGTGACCTCACCCTCCAGCGAGCTGGCACCTGCACCAGCCTTGCCCTCTGCCCGGGCTGCAGGCCCCTCGTGCCCGGTGTCTCACCACATGCCGATCCCTCCTCTATCCCAGCCTCTAAAATATGCACAGTGACAGTCTCTGAGCTGGTGTAAAATCGAGTGACGGTGTTTCTCTTCATCTTCACTATCTTCTTCCTCTTCCTCCTCTGACTGTGAAGGCTCCAGTTCATGTGTACACAAAATGACAAAGGGACAAGAGTTGGGTTGTGGTGATTGGGAGAGGAGACAGTAAGAAGTGCGTGCATATGCCCTCTGCAGCTTGTGAGTGAGAAGAGATTGCGGGATGAGGGAGAAGTGGGATTAGAGGATGAGGAATTTGTTTGCGGATACCCTCATCATCAATCCCTCCAGCCCTGCCAGTGGCCACAGCCTCAGCGATGCCCCTTCCCATGATGGCCAGCACCGTCTCCTCCATGGGGGCGAGAACACGCAGGTGTACTTGTCCTCCTCCAGTTCTGGGCTGCTGCCTCTTGTTATGCCCCACCTTCTCCTGCAAGACCGAGAGAAGTGTGCCAGTGAGTGTCCTGCAATATGTTTGGGTGATGTGGCTGTCATGGTTGAATAGCTACCCGTGTGTGCAAGCTATGAGTTGTGGGTGCGAGACTTGTAACAGTGCTACATGTGTGAGGGTGAGGTAAACCATATGAATTGAAGGGTTGAGTGCTGGTTGATAGAAATTGTTGGATGTGAGTAACGGGGGTGTAGAGAATTAAACAGTGGTCAGCCCACACTAGGTCCATGCAGCAGAGCTGGTCTCCAGTCATCATGGATAACCCTTGCCACTGGACCAAGGTCTAGTTCTGTCAAGCCCGTGTGGTGGCTGGTGTGCAATGTCTACCACACGTTAAGAAAAATCCACGAACAGGCATCTTCCACTCTTGAGGATGTAGTTCAGGTCCTTCATTGAAACACCTGTGAACTCATCCTTTTTTGGCATGGAAACGAGTCATCCTCGTTTCGAGGGACTGCCTATGATGATGATGGGGTTGAGACTATTGGTGCAGTGGTAGGATGTGCCATTTGAAGATGAATTCACTGATCTTGACAACTTGTCCGAGATCACTAAGCTTCTTTCTGCATTGCATTCATTTCCTTGGAGCAACGCTCCTAGCATTGACATCTGTCTTCCTCTCTGCTGGGGTAAAAAGACTTCTCTTCTTCAAGGTGGACTCCCTGATATAAGGAATCGGCACCCGCCTGTATCCCTGCCCATATAGTGATCACGGAATCTCTCAGACCAAACCTCAGTTCAACCGGTCTTTATTCAAGCATGCAGGGGATGTGTTCATGGATGAACCTTCGAAGACAGAAATTTTATATCTACAGTTATACAGTTTCCGAGGTGTGCGACCCTCCTACAAACCCACCAATTGTCCGACTGCTATCAGCGAAGTTACATCAGACTGGCTCTGTGTAGTTCCTCCCACCTGTCCATCTCCCATCACATGTCACCCTCCCGGAATGTGTTCAGAGGGGTCAACTTTGCCTCAGTTCCTCATGATGTGTGAATTAACCTTGTTTCCCAAAGTTTGCCATCTATGTTTCCAAACATGCCTTCAGATGTTGCTGCGATAGATTGTTGACTCCCTCCTGTCCTTGTGGATGTGTTATTCAGTACTGAATATAAGTTTCCCTCAGTCTGTATTAAGGTTAACACAACGGATGGTTCATTAACCATCAAGCTTTGCTGTGTAGCAAGCTTTGCTGCTTCCCCTTCTTAAAACCCATTGTAAGCAAGTGTATAAGCGTGCATTACATACATCGATCAATTTATGATATATTACAATCCTTACCGTAAGACAGAGGGACTCCCAATTCCTCAGAACCTCCTAATAATTGTAAGCCCTACAATCTGGACCATGTGTCAGATCCATTCACTACCTTCAGTATCCACTTTAGTGACCATCTGTCTGTCTGTCTACTTCCACTTTAGTGACCGGATTTTATCCCCTTACACTCTCACTGCCTCCTGACCTTGGGTCTGGATGACCTCCTGCCCACCCTGAGAACACAGGATCTCTCTGCTTCTTTCCACCTCTTACAACAAGACCAGCCATTGCTCAAGGTATCACAGCACAGATTATTTAAAAGAAAAACTCCTGCCACTCCTTTAAGAGGTGCAGGCTGCCTTTAAGCAGCATTAGCCACTCACAATATCACACGCCCTTCTGATGCATGCAGTCAATGACCATTGCAGGAGCGCTGGCTACAGGCCACAATCATGAAAAGCAGCAGGCAGCACAGTTCAATAGGTTGCTTGCAATGCAATGAATGCAAGGATTAATCGTGGAGCAAAAGCTCCTTACCCATTTTCGGGGGTTAGCCAATTTCACCCCCAGAGTGAGAGGCAGAGTGAGAGGCAATGATTGTGAGGCAGAATGAGAGGCACAGTGAGGAGCAATGATTGAGAGACAGACTGAGAGGCAGAGTGAGGGGCAATGATTGAGAGGCAGAGTGAGAGGCAGAGTGAGAGGAAGAGTGAGGGGCGATGATTGAGGGATAGAATCAGGGGCAGAGTGAGAGGCAATGATTGAGAGGCAGAGTGAGAGGCAATGATTGAGAGGCAGAGTGAGAGGCAGAGTGAGGGGCAGAGTGAGGGGCAGAGTGAGGGGCAATGATTGAGAGGCAGAGTGAGAGGCAGAGTGAGAGGCAGAGTGAGGGGCAATGATTGAGAGGCAGAGTGAGAGGCAGAGTGAGGGGCAATGATTGAGAGGCAGAGTGAGAGGCAGAGTGCGAGGCAGATTGACGGGTAGAGTGAGGGGCAATGATTGAGAGGCAGAGTGAGAGGCAGAGTGAGAGGCAGAGTGAGAGGCAGAGTGAGGGGCAGAGTGAGGGGCAGAGGGAGAGGCAGAGTGAGGGGTGATGATTGAGGGACAGAGTGAGCGGGAAAATGAAAGGCAGAGTGAGAGGCAGAGTGAGGGGCAATGACTGAGAGGCAGAGTGAGGGGCAATGATTGCGAGGCAGAGTGAGAGGGAATGAGGTATGATACCAGAGGTAGAATGAGAGCGATGATGATAGAGACGGAGTAGGGGTTGATGATATGAGAGGCAAAGTGAGGGCTGGGAAGGAGACGATGAGTGAGGGGGGATGATGTGTGAAGTTCAAGGGAAAACAAAGGTAATATTTCAGCCATACAATGGATCAAAAGCAAATCTTGTGAAATCTGAGTATGCCTCCTTCCACAAACTGGCAGCATACAGGTTGAACTTCTGGACCAACCAATTACATCAGTGTTTCGAATAAGATGAAAGCAATCCTACAGTAGAAACTGTTTGCAGATGCATTGGCTGGAGTTGGGGGTGTGAGGATGGATGTTAGACAGAAGGGAATGATTGTTAGAATGAGGAATAGTTGTGAGAATGTAGAAAGGAGGCAAGAATGGGGAATGGATGTTAGAATGAGGAATGGATGTTAGAATGGGAAATGGATATTAGAATGAGGGGAATGGATGTTAGAATGAGAAATATATGTTCGAATGCGGGATGGATGTTAGAATAAGGGGAAAGGATGTAAGAATGGGGAATGGATGTGAGAATGAGGGCAATTGAGGTTAGAATGAGGGCAATCGATGTTAGAATGGGGAATGGATGTTAGAATGAGGGGAATGGGTGTTAAAATGGGAAATATATGTTCAAATGCGGAATGGATGTTAGAATAAGGGGAAAGGATGTAAGAATGGGGAATGGATGTGAGCATGAGGGCAATTGATGTTAGAATGAAGGCAATGGATGTTAGAATGGGGAAAGGATGTTAGAATGAGGGGAATGGATGTTAGAATGGGGAATGAATGTTAGAATGAGGGGAATGGATGTTAGAATGGGAAATATATGTTCGAATGCGGAATGTATGTTAGAATGGGGAATGGATGTGAGAATGGGGAATGGATATTAGAATGAGGGGAATGGATGTTAGAATGGGAAATATATTTTCGAATGCGGAATGGATGTTAGAATAAGGGGAAAGGATGTAAGAATGGGGAATGGATGTGAGAATGAGGACAATTGATGTTAGAATGAGGGCAATGGATGTTAGAATGGGGAATGGATGTTAGAATGGAGATTGGATGTTAGAATGAGGGGAATGGATGTTAGAATGGGGAATGGATGTAAGAATGGGGAATGGATGTTAGAATGGGGAATGGATGTTGAAATGAGGGGAATGGATCTTAGAATGAGGGAAATGGATGTTACAATGAGTGAAATGCAGGTTGTAATGAGGGGAATGGGAGTTAGAATGAGGGAAATTGATGTTAGAAAAGGGAATGGATGTTAGAATGAGGAATTGATGTTAGAATGGGGAATGGATGTTAGAATGGGGAATGGATGTTAGAATGGGGAACGGGTGTTAGAATGAGGGGAATGGATGTTTGAATGATGAAGGATGTTAGAATGAGGGTAATGGAAGTTAGAATGAGGAAGGGTTGGTGGACTGAGGAATGGATTTTAGAATGGGGAATGGATGTAAGAATGAAGAATGGTGAATGGAAGTAAGAATGGTGAATAGATGTTAGAATGGGGAATGGATGTTAGAATGAGGAATGGATGTTAGAAATGGAAATGGATGTTAGAAAGTGGAATGGATGTTAGAAAGGGGAGTGGATGTTCGAAAGGGGATTGGATGTTAGAATGTGGAATGGATTTTAGAATGATGAATGGATGTTAGAATGGGGAATGAATGGTAGAATGGGGAATAATTGTTAGAATGGGGAATGGATGTTAGAATGGGGAATGGATGTTAGAATGGGGAAGGGATGTTAGAATGAGGGAAATGGATGTTCAAATGGGGAATGGAAGTGAATGATGGAAATGGATGTCAGAATGGGAAACGGATGTTAGAATGAGGGGAATGGATGTTAGAGTGAGGGGAATGGATGTTCGAATGAGGAATGGAGCTTAGAAAGGGAAATGGATGTCAGAATGAGAGGAATGGATGTTTGAATGATGAAAGAGGTTAGAATGAGGGGAATGGATGTTAGAATGGGGAATGGATGTTAGAATGGGGAATGGATATTAGAATGAGGGGAATGGATGTTAGAATGGGAAATATATGTTCGAATGTGGAATGGATGTTAGAATAAGGGGAAAGGATGTAAGAATGGGGACTGGATGTGCGAATGAGGGCAATTGATGTTAGAGTGAGGGCAATGGATGTTAGAATGGGAAATATATGTTCGCATGCGGAATGGATGTTAGAATAAGGGGAAAGGATGTAAGAATGGGGAATGGATGTGAGAATGAGGGCAATGGACGTTAGAATGAGGGGAATGGATGTTAGAATGGGGAATGGATGTTAGAATGAGGGGAATGGATGTTAGAAAGGGGAATGGATGTTAGAATGTGGAATGAATGTTAGAATGGGGAATGGATGTTAGAATGAGGGGAATGGATGTTAGAATGGGGAATGGATGTTAGAATGGGGAATGGATGTTAGAATGGGGAATGGATGTTAGAATGGGGAATGGATGTTGAAATGAGGGGAATGGATGTTGAAATGAGGGGAATGGATCTTAGAATGAGGGAAATGGATATTAGAATGAGGGAAATGCAGGTTGTAATGAGGGGAATGGAAGTTAGAATGAGGAAATTGACGTTAGAAAAGGGAATGCATGTTACAATGAGGAATTGATGTTAGAATGGGGAATGGATGTTAGAATGGGGAATGGATGTTAGAATGAGGGGAATGGATGTTTGAATGATGAAGGATGTTAGAATGAGGGTAATGGAAGTTAGAATGAGGAAGGGTTGGTGGAATGAGGAATGGATGTTAGAATGGGGAATGGATGTAAGAATGAAGAATGGTGAATGGAAGTAAGAATGGTGAATAGATGTCAGAATGGGGAATGGATGTTAGAATGAGGAATGGATGTTAGAAAGGGGAATGGATGTTAGAAAGGGGAGTGGATGTTCGAAAGGGGAATGGATGTTCGAATGGGGAATGGATGTTAGAATGTGGAATGTATTTTAGAATGAGGAATGGAAGTTAGAATGAGGAATGGATGGTAGAATGGGGAAAGAATGTTAGAATGGGGAATGGATGTTAGAATGGGGAATGGATGTTCGAATGGGGAATTGATGTTACAATGGGGAATGGATGTTAGAATGGGGAATGGATGTTAGAATGTGGAATGGATGTTAGAATGAAGGGAATCGATGATAGATTGGGAAATGCATGTTTGAATGGGGAATGGATGTTAGAATGAGGGGAATGGATGCTAGAATGGGGAATGGATGTCAGAATGGGGAATTGATGTTACAATGTGGAATGGATGTTGGAATGAGGGGAATGGATGTTTGAATTAGGGGAATGGATGTTCAAATGGGGAATGGATGTTAGAATGATGGAAATGGATGTCAGAATGGGAAACGGATGTTAGAATGAGGGGAATGGATGTTGAAATGAGGGGAATGGATCTTAGAATGAGGGAAATGGATATTAGAATGAGGGAAATGCAGGTTGTAATGAGGGGAATGGAAGTTAGAATGAGGAAATTGACGTTAGAAAAGGGAATGCATGTTACAATGAGGAATTGATGTTAGAATGGGGAATGGATGTTAGAATGGGGAATGGATGTTAGAATGAGGGGAATGGATGTTTGAATGATGAAGGATGTTAGAATGAGGGTAATGGAAGTTAGAATGAGGAAGGGTTGGTGGAATGAGGAATGGATGTTAGAATGGGGAATGGATGTAAGAATGAAGAATGGTGAATGGAAGTAAGAATGGTGAATAGATGTTAGAATGGGGAATGGATGTTAGAATGAGGAATGGATGTTAGAAAGGGGAATGGATGTTAGAAAGGGGAGTGGATGTTCGAAAGGGGAATGGATGTTCGAATGGGGAATGGATGTTAGAATGTGGAATGTATTTTAGAATGAGGAATGGAAGTTAGAATGAGGAATGGATGGTAGAATGGGGAAAGAATGTTAGAATGGGGAATGGATGTTAGAATGGGGAATGGATGTTCGAATGGGGAATTGATGTTACAATGGGGAATGGATGTTAGAATGGGGAATGGATGTTAGAATGTGGAATGGATGTTAGAATGAAGGGAATCGATGATAGATTGGGAAATGCATGTTTGAATGGGGAATGGATGTTAGAATGAGGGGAATGGATGCTAGAATGGGGAATGGATGTCAGAATGGGGAATTGATGTTACAATGTGGAATGGATGTTGGAATGAGGGGAATGGATGTTTGAATTAGGGGAATGGATGTTCAAATGGGGAATGGATGTTAGAATGATGGAAATGGATGTCAGAATGGGAAACGGATGTTAGAATGAGGGGAATGGATGTTAGAGTGAGGGGAATGGATGTTAGAATGGAGAATGGACGTTAGAATGAGGAATTAATGTTCGAAAGGGAAATGGAGGTGAGAATGGGGAATTGATGTTCGAATGAGGAATGGAGCTTAGAAAGGGAAATGGATGTCAGAATGAGACGAATGGATGTTTGAATGATGAAGGATGTTAGAATGAGGGGAATGGAAGTTAGAATGGGGGAATGGAAGTTAGAATGGGGGAATGGAAGTTAGAATGAGGGGAGTGGATGTTAGAATGCGGAATGGATGTCAGAATGCGGAATGGATGTTGACAAGGGGATTGGATGTTAGAATGAGGAAGGGATGTTAGAATGAGGGGAATGGAAGTGAGAATGAGGAAGGGATGTTAAAATGGTTAATGGATGTTAGAATGTGGAATGGTTGTTAGAATGGTGATTGGATGTTAGAATGGGGAGTGGATGTTAGAATGAGGGTAGTGGATGTTACTATGCGGAATGACTGTCAGAATGCGGAATGGATGTTAGAATGAGGAAGGGATGTTAGAATGGGGAATAGATGTTAGAATGAGGGGAATGGTTTTGGAATGGGGAATGGATGTTAGAATGTGGAATGGATGTTAGAATGGAGAATGGATGTTCGAATGCGGAATGGATGTGAGAATTGGGAATGGATGTTCGAATGAGGAATGGAGCTTAGAAAGGAAAATGGATGTTCGAATGGGAAATGGATGTTAGAATGGGGAATGGGGACTGGATGTAAGAATGGGGAATGAATGTTAGAATGAGGAATGGATGTTAGAATGGGAAATGGATGTCAGAATGACGGGAATGGATGTTTGAATGATGAAGGATGTTAGAATGAGGGGAATGGAAGTTAGAATGAGGAAGGGTTGTTGGAATGAGGAATGGATGTTCGAATGGGGAATGGATGTTAGAATGAAGAATGGTGAATGGAAGTAAGAATGGTGAATGGATGTTAGAATGGGGAATGGATGTTAGAATGAGGAATGGATGTTAGAAAGGGGAATGAATGTTAGAAAGGGGAAAGGATGTTCGAAAGGTGAATGGATGGTAGAATGGGGAATGGATGGTAGAATGGGGAAAGAATGTTAGAATGGGGAACGGATGTTAGAATGAGGGGAATGGATGATAGAATTTGAAATGGATGTTAGAATGAGGGGAATCGAAGTTAGAATGTGGAACAGATGTTAGAATGGGGAATGGATGTTAGAATGGGGAATGGATGTTAGAATGGGGAAGGGATGTTAGAATGAGGGGAATGGATGTTCGAATGTGGGGAATGGATGTTTGAATTAGGGAAATGGATGTTCAAAAGGGGAATGGATGTTAGAATGATGGAAATGGATGTCAGAATGGGAAGCGGATGTTAGAATGAGGGGAATGGATGTTAGAATGAGGGGAATGGATGTTAGAATGGAGAATGGATGTTAGAATGAGGAATTAATGTTGGAAAGGGAAATGGATGTTAGAATGGGTAATGGATGTTAGAATGGGGAATGGATGTGAGAATGGGGAATGGATGTTCGAATGAGGAATGGATGCTTCGAAAGGGAAATGGATGTTCAAATGGGAAATGGATGTCAGAATAGGAATGGGAACTGGATGTAAGGCTGGGGAATGGATGTTAGAATGGGGAATGGATGTTAGAATGAGGAATGGATGTCAGAATGAGGGGAATGGATGTTTGAATGATGAAGGAAGTTAGAATGAGGGGAATGGAAGTTAGAATGAGGAAGGTTTGTTAGAATGAGGAATGGATGTTAGAATGGGGAATGGGGAATGGAAGTAAGAATGGGGAATGGATGTTAGAATGAAGAATGGATGTTAGAATGGGGAATGTATGTTCGAAAGGGGAATGGATGTTAGAATGGGGAATGGATGTTAGAATGGGGAATGGATGGTAGAATGGGGAATGGATGGTAGAATGGGGAATGGATGTTAGAATGAGGAATGGAGGTTAGAATTTTGATATGGATGTTGGAATGAGGGGAATGGATATAGAATGTGGAATGGATGTTAGAATGGGGATTGGTTGTTAGAATGAGGGGAATGGATGTTCGAATGTGCGGAATGGATGTTTGAATGATGGGAATGGATGTCAGAATGGGGAATGGATGATAGAATGAGGGGAATGGATGTTAGAATGGGGAATGGATGTTAGAATCAGGAATTAATGTTCGAAAGGGAAATGTATGTTAGAATGGGTAATGGATGTTAGAATGGGGCATGGATGTGTGAATGGGCAATGGATGTTCGAATGAGGAATGGAGCTTAGAATGGGAAATGGATGTTCGAATGGGAAATGGATGTTAGAATGAGGAATGGGGACTGGATGTAAGAATGGGGAATGGATGTTATAATGAGGAATGGATGTTAGAATGGGAAATGGATGTCAGAATGAGGGGAATGGATGTTTGAATGATGAAGGATAATAGAATGAGGGGAATGGAAGTTAGAATGAGGGGAGTGGATGTTAGAATGCGGAATAGATGTCAGAATGCGGAATGGATGTTGACAAGGGGAATGGATGTTAGAATGAGGAATGGATGTTAGAATGAGGGCAATTGATGTTAGAATGAGGGCAATTGATGTTAGAATGAGGACAATGGATGTTAGAATGGGGAATGGATGTTAGAATGAGGGGAATGGATGTTAGAATGGGAAATATATGTTCGAATGCAGAATGGATGTTAGAATAAGGGGAAAGGATGAAAGAATGAGGAATGGATGTGAGAATGAGGGCAATTGATGTTAGAATGAGGGCAATGGAAGTTAGAATGGGGAATGGATGTTAGAATGGGGAATGAATGTTAGAATGGGGAATGGATGTTAGAATGAGGGGAATGGATGTTAGAATGGGGAATGGATGTTAGAATGGGGAATGGATGTTAGAATGGGGAATGGATGTTGAATTGAGGGGAATGGATGTTGAAATGAGGGGAATGGATGTTCGAATGAGGGGAATGGATCTTAGAATGAAGGACATGGATGTTAGAATGAGGGAAATGCAGGTTGTAATGAGGGGAATGGAAGTTAGAATGAGGGAAATTGATGTTAGAAAAGGGAATGGATGTTAGAATGAGGAATTGATGTTAGAATGGGTAATGGATGTTAGAATGGGGAATGGATGTTAGAATGGGGAGTGGATGTTAGAATGGGGAATGGATGTTAGAATTAGGAATGTATGTCAAAATGGGGAATGGATTTTAGAATGGTGAATGGATGTTGGAAAGGGGAATGGATGTGAAAATGGTGAATGGATCTTAGAATGGGGAATGGCTGTTAGAATGAGGGGAATGGATGCAAGAATGGGGAATGGATGTTAGAATTGGCAATGGGTGTTAGAATTAGGAATGGGTGTGAGAATGGGGAAAGGTGTTCGAATGAGAAATGGATGTTAGAATTGGAAATGGAAGTTAGAATGGGGAATGGATGTTAGAATGAGGAATGTATGTGAGAATGGCGAATGGATGTTAGAAAGAGGGGAATGGATGTTAGAATGAGGGGAATGGATATTACAATGTGAAATGGATGTTGGAATGGAGAATAGATGTTAGATTGAGGGGGATGGATGTTAGAATGGAGATGGATGTTAGAATGAGGGGAATGGATGTTAGAATGGAGAATGGATGTTAGATTGAGGGGAATGACTGTTAGAATGGTAAAATGGAAGTAAGAATGAGGGGAGTCGATGTTAGAATGTGGAATGGATGTCAGAATGCGGAATGGATGTTAACAAGGGGAATGGATGTTAGAATGAGGAAGGGATGTTAGAATGAGGGGAATGGAAGTGAGAATGAGAAGAGATGTTAAAATAGTTAATTGATGTTAGAATGTGGAATGGATTTTAGAATGTGGAATGGATGTTAGAATGTGGAATGGTTGTTCGAATGGTGATTGGATGTTCGAATGGGGAGTGGATGTTAGAATGAGGGGAGTGGATGTTACGATGCGGAATGGATGTCAGAATGCGGAATGGATGTTGACAAGGGGAATGGATGTTAGAATGAGGAAGGGATGTTAGAATGTGGAATGGATGTTAAAATGAGGAATGGATGTTAGAATAAGGGGAATGGAAGTTAGAATGAGGAAGGGATGTTAGAATGGGGAATGGATTTTAGAATGAGGGGAATGGATGCTAGAATGAGGGGAATGGATATTACAATGTGGAATGGATGTTGGAATGGAGAATGGATGTTAGATTGAGGGGGATGGAAGTAAGAATGGTGAATGGATGTTAGAATGAGGAATGGATTTTGGAAAGGGGAATGGATGTTCGAAAGTGGAATGGATGTTAGAATGAGGAATGAATGTTAGAAAGGGGAATGGATGTTAGAATGGGGAATGGATGTTAGAATGGGGAATGGATGGTAGAATCGGGAATGGATGGTAGAATGGGGAATGGATGGTCGAATGGGGAATGGATGTTCGAATGAGGAATGGAGGTTAGAATTTGAAATGGATGTTAGAATGAGGGGAATGGATAATAGAATGTGGAATGGATGTTAGAATGGGGGGAATGGATGTTTGAATTAGGGAAATGGATGTTCGAATGGGGAATGGATATTACAATGATGGGAATGGATGTGAGAATGAGGGGAATGGATGTTAGAATGGGTCATGGATATTAGAATGGGCAATGGATGTTCGAATGAGGAATGGAGCTTAGAAAGCGAAATGGATATTCGAATGGAAATGGATGTTAGAATGGGGAATTGGGACTGAATGTAAAAATGGGGAATGGATGTTGGAATGAGGAATGGATGTTAGAATGGGGAATGGATGTCAGAATAAGCGAAATGGATGTTTGAATAATGAAGGATGTTAGAATGAGGGGAATGGAAGTTAGAATGAGGAAGGGATGTTAGAATGGGGAATGGGGAATGGAAGTAAGAATGGGGAATGGATGTTAGAATGGGAAATGGATGTCAGAATGAGGAATGGATGTTAGAATGAGGGAATGGATGTTCGTATGGGGAATGGATGTTAGAATAATGGGAATGAGGTCAGAATGGGGAAAGTTGTTAGAATGAGGGGAATGGATGTTAGAATGAGGGGAATGGATGTTAGAATGAATGGAATGGATGTGAGAATGCGGAATGAATGTTGGAATGAGGGGAATGGATGTTAGAATGAGAAGAAGGGATGTTAGAATGTGGAATGGATGTAAGAATGTGGAATGGATGTTAGAATGTGGAATGGTTGTTAGAATGGGGAATGGATGTTAGAATGGGGAATGGATGTTAGAATTTGGAATGGGTGTTAGAATGGGGAATGGATGTGAGAATGGGGAATGGATGTTAGAATGAGGGTAATGGAAGTTAGAACGAGGGGAGTGGTTGTTAGAATATGGAATGGATGTCAGAATGCGGAATGGATGTTGACAAGGGGAATGGATGTTAGAATGAGGAAGGGATGTTAGAATGAGGGAAATGGAAGTGAGAATGAGGAAGGGATGTTAGAATGGGGGGAATGGAAGTGAGAATGAGGAAGGGATGTTAGAAAGGGGAATGGATGTTAGAATGAGGGGAATGGAAATCAGAATGAGGGGAATGGAAGTTCGAATGTGGGGAATGGATGTTTGAATTAGGGAAATGGATGTTCGAATGGGGAATGGATGTTAGAATGATGGGAATTAATGTTCGAAAGGGAAATGGATGTTTGAATGGGTAATGGATATTCGAATGGGGAATGGATGTCTGAATGGGGGATATCGACTGGATGTAAGAATGGGGAATGAATGTTAGAATGGGAAATGGATGTCAGAATGAGGGGAATGGGGAATGAAAGTCAGAATGGGGAATCGATGTTCGAATGGGGAAATTATGTTAGAATGAGGAATGGATGTTAGAAAGCGGAATGGATGTTAGAAAGGGGAATGGATGTTAAAAAGGGGAATGGATGTTAGAATGGGGAATGGATGTTAGAATGAGGAATGGATGTTCGAATGGGGAATGGATGCAGAATGGGGAACGGATGTTAGAATGGGGAATGGATGTTAGAATGGGGAATGGATGTTAGAATGGGGAATGAATGTGAGAATGTGGAATGGATGTTAGAATGTGGAATGGATGTTAGAATGGGGAATGGATGTTAGAATGGGGAAAGGATGTGAGTATGGGGAATGGATGTTCGAATGAAGAATGGAGCTTAGAAAGGGAAATGCATGTTCGAATGGGAAATGGATGTTAGATTGGGAATGTGGACTGCATGTAAGAATGGGGAATGGATGTTAGAATGAGGAATGGATGTGAGAATGGGGAATGGATGTTCGAATGAGGAATGTATGTTCGAAAGGGGAATGGATGTTAAAAAGGGGAATGGATGTTTGAATGGGGAATGGATGTTAGAATGAGGAATGGATGTTCGATTGGGGAATCGATGGTAGAATGGGGAATGGATGGCAGAATGAGGACTGGATGTATAGAATGGGAAATGGATGTAATAATTTCGAATTGGTATTAGAACGCAGAATGGATGTCAGAATGGGAAATGCATGTTAGAATACGGAATGGATGTTAGAATGAGGGGATAGGATGTTAGAATGTGGGGAATGGATGTTTTAATTAGGGAAATGGATGTTCGAACGGGGAATGTATGTTGGAATGATGGGAATGGATGTTATAATGGGGAATGGATGTTAGAATGTGGAATGGATGTTAGAATGGTGAATGGATGTTAGAATGGGGAATGGATGTTAGAATGGGGAATGGATGTTAGAATGTGGAATGGATGTTAGAATGTGGAATGTCTGTTAGAATGGGGAATGGATGTTAGAATGGGGAACGGATGTTAGAATGGGGAATGGATATTAGAATGAGGAATGGATGTTAGAATGGGGAATGGATATTAGAATTAGGAATGGATGTTAGAATGAGGGAAATTGATGTTAGAAAAGGGAATGGATGTTAGAATGAGGAATTGATGTTAGAATGGGTAATGGATGTTAGAATGGGGAATGGATGTTAGAATGGGGAGTGGATGTTAGAATGGGGAATGGATGTTAGAATTAGGAATGTATGTCAAAATGGGGAATGGATTTTAGAATGGTGAATGGATGTTGGAAAGGGGAATGGATGTGAAAATGGTGAATGGATCTTAGAATGGGGAATGGCTGTTAGAATGAGGGGAATGGATGCAAGAATGGGGAATGGATGTTAGAATTGGCAATGGGTGTTAGAATTAGGAATGGGTGTGAGAATGGGGAAAGGTGTTCGAATGAGAAATGGATGTTAGAATTGGAAATGGATGTTAGAAAGAGGGGAATGGATGTTAGAATGAGGGGAATGGATATTACAATGTGAAATGGATGTTGGAATGGAGAATAGATGTTAGATTGAGGGGGATGGATGTTAGAATGGAGATGGATGTTAGAATGAGGGGAATGGATGTTAGAATGGAGAATGGATGTTAGATTGAGGGGAATGACTGTTAGAATGGTAAAATGGAAGTAAGAATGAGGGGAGTCGATGTTAGAATGTGGAATGGATGTCAGAATGCGGAATGGATGTTAACAAGGGGAATGGATGTTAGAATGAGGAAGGGATGTTAGAATGAGGGGAATGGAAGTGAGAATGAGAAGAGATGTTAAAATAGTTAATTGATGTTAGAATGTGGAATGGATTTTAGAATGTGGAATGGATGTTAGAATGTGGAATGGTTGTTCGAATGGTGATTGGATGTTCGAATGGGGAGTGGATGTTAGAATGAGGGGAGTGGATGTTACGATGCGGAATGGATGTCAGAATGCGGAATGAATGTTGACAAGGGGAATGGATGTTAGAATGAGGAAGGGATGTTAGAATGTGGAATGGATGTTAAAATGAGGAATGGATGTTAGAATAAGGGGAATGGAAGTTAGAATGAGGAAGGGATGTTAGAATGGGGAATGGATTTTAGAATGAGGGGAATGGATGCTAGCATGAGGGGAATGGATATTACAATGTGGAATGGATGTTGGAATGGAGAATGGATGTTAGATTGAGGGGGATGGAAGTAAGAATGGTGAATGGATGTTAGAATGAGGAATGGATTTTGGAAAGGGGAATGGATGTTCGAAAGTGGAATGGATGTTAGAATGAGGAATGAATGTTAGAAAGGGGAATGGATGTTAGAATGGGGAATGGATGTTAGAATGGGGAATGGATGGTAGAATCGGGAATGGATGGTAGAATGGGGAATGGATGGTCGAATGGGGAATGGATGTTCGAATGAGGAATGGAGGTTAGAATTTGAAATGGATGTTAGAATGAGGGGAATGGATAATAGAATGTGGAATGGATGTTAGAATGGGGGGAATGGATGTTTGAATTAGGGAAATGGATGTTCGAATGGGGAATGGATATTACAATGATGGGAATGGATGTGAGAATGAGGGGAATGGATGTTAGAATGGGTCATGGATATTAGAATGGGCAATGGATGTTCGAATGAGGAATGGAGCTTAGAAAGCGAAATGGATATTCGAATGGAAATGGATGTTAGAATGGGGAATTGGGACTGAATGTAAAAATGGGGAATGGATGTTGGAATGAGGAATGGATGTTAGAATGGGGAATGGATGTCAGAATAAGCGAAATGGATGTTTGAATAATGAAGGATGTTAGAATGAGGGGAATGGAAGTTAGAATGAGGAAGGGATGTTAGAATGGGGAATGGGGAATGGAAGTAAGAATGGGGAATGGATGTTAGAATGGGAAATGGATGTCAGAATGAGGAATGGATGTTAGAATGAGGGAATGGATGTTCGTATGGGGAATGGATGTTAGAATAATGGGAATGAGGTCAGAATGGGGAAAGTTGTTAGAATGAGGGGAATGGATGTTAGAATGAGGGGAATGGATGTTAGAATGAATGGAATGGATGTGAGAATGCGGAATGAATGTTGGAATGAGGGGAATGGATGTTAGAATGAGAAGAAGGGATGTTAGAATGTGGAATGGATGTAAGAATGTGGAATGGATGTTAGAATGTGGAATGGTTGTTAGAATGGGGAATGGATGTTAGAATGGGGAATGGATGTTAGAATTTGGAATGGGTGTTAGAATGGGGAATGGATGTGAGAATGGGGAATGGATGTTAGAATGAGGGTAATGGAAGTTAGAACGAGGGGAGTGGTTGTTAGAATATGGAATGGATGTCAGAATGCGGAATGGATGTTGACAAGGGGAATGGATGTTAGAATGAGGAAGGGATGTTAGAATGAGGGAAATGGAAGTGAGAATGAGGAAGGGATGTTAGAATGGGGGGAATGGAAGTGAGAATGAGGAAGGGATGTTAGAAAGGGGAATGGATGTTAGAATGAGGGGAATGGAAATCAGAATGAGGGGAATGGAAGTTCGAATGTGGGGAATGGATGTTTGAATTAGGGAAATGGATGTTCGAATGGGGAATGGATGTTAGAATGATGGGAATTAATGTTCGAAAGGGAAATGGATGTTTGAATGGGTAATGGATATTCGAATGGGGAATGGATGTCTGAATGGGGGATATCGACTGGATGTAAGAATGGGGAATGAATGTTAGAATGGGAAATGGATGTCAGAATGAGGGGAATGGGGAATGAAAGTCAGAATGGGGAATCGATGTTCGAATGGGGAAATTATGTTAGAATGAGGAATGGATGTTAGAAAGCGGAATGGATGTTAGAAAGGGGAATGGATGTTAAAAAGGGGAATGGATGTTAGAATGGGGAATGGATGTTAGAATGAGGAATGGATGTTCGAATGGGGAATGGATGGCAGAATGGGGAACGGATGTTAGAATGGGGAATGGATGTTAGAATGGGGAATGGATGTTAGAATGGGGAATGAATGTGAGAATGTGGAATGGATGTTAGAATGTGGAATGGATGTTAGAATGGGGAATGGATGTTAGAATGGGGAAAGGATGTGAGTATGGGGAATGGATGTTCGAATGAAGAATGGAGCTTAGAAAGGGAAATGCATGTTCGAATGGGAAATGGATGTTAGATTGGGAATGTGGACTGCATGTAAGAATGGGGAATGGATGTTAGAATGAGGAATGGATGTGAGAATGGGGAATGGATGTTCGAATGAGGAATGTATGTTCGAAAGGGGAATGGATGTTAAAAAGGGGAATGGATGTTTGAATGGGGAATGGATGTTAGAATGAGGAATGGATGTTCGATTGGGGAATCGATGGTAGAATGGGGAATGGATGGCAGAATGAGGACTGGATGTATAGAATGGGAAATGGATGTAATAATTTCGAATTGGTATTAGAACTCAGAATGGATGTCAGAATGGGAAATGCATGTTAGAATACGGAATGGATGTTAGAATGAGGGGATAGGATGTTAGAATGTGGGGAATGGATGTTTTAATTAGGGAAATGGATGTTCGAACGGGGAATGTATGTTGGAATGATGGGAATGGATGTTATAATGGGGAATGGATGTTAGAATGTGGAATGGATGTTAGAATGGTGAATGGATGTTAGAATGGGGAATGGATGTTAGAATGGGGAATGGATGTTAGAATGTGGAATGGATGTTAGAATGTGGAATGTCTGTTAGAATGGGGAATGGATGTTAGAATGGGGAACGGATGTTAGAATGGGGAATGGATATTAGAATGAGGAATGGATGTTAGAATGGGGAATGGATATTAGAATTAGGAATGGATGTTAGAATGGGGAATGGATGTCAGAATGAGAGGAATGGATGGTTGAAGGATGAAGGATGTTAGAATGAGGGGAATGTAAGTTCGAATGAGGAAGGAATGTTAGAATGGGGAATGGATATCAGAATGAGAGGAATGGATGTTTGAAGGATGAAGGATGATAGAATGAGGGGAATGTAAGTTCGAATGAGGAAGGAATGTTAGAATGAGGAATGGATGTTAGAGTGGGGAATGGAAGTATGAATGGGGAATGGATGTTACAATGAGGAATGGATGTTAGAAAGTGGAATGGATGTTAGAATGTGGAATGGATGTTAGAATGGGGAATGGATGTGAGAATGGGGAATGGATGTTCGAATGAGGAATGGATGCTTCGAAAGGGAAATGGATGTTCAAATGGGAAATGGATGTCAGAATAGGAATGGGAACTGGATGTAAGGCTGGGGAATGGATGTTAGAATGGGGAATGGATGTTAGAATGAGGAATGGATGTCAGAATGAGGGGAATGGATGTTTGAATGATGAAGGAAGTTAGAATGAGGGGAATGGAAGTTAGAATGAGGAAGGTTTGTTAGAATGAGGAATGGATGTTAGAATGGGGAATGGGGAATGGAAGTAAGAATGGGGAATGGATGTTAGAATGAAGAATGGATGTTAGAATGGGGAATGGATCGTAGAATGGGGAATGGATGGTAGAATGGGGAATGGAATGTTAGAATGAGGAATGGAGGTTAGAATTTTGAAATGGATGTTAGAATGAGGGGAATGGATATAGAATGTGGAATGGATGTTAGAATGGGGATTGGTTGTTAGAATGAGGGGAATGGATGTTGGAATGTGCGGAATGGATGTTTGAATGATGGGAATGGATGTCAGAATGGGGAATGGATGATAGAATGAGGGGAATGGATGTTAGAATGGTGATTGGATGTTAGAATGGGGAGTGGATGTTAGAATGAGGGAAGTGGATGTTACAATGTGGAATGACTGTCAGAATGCGGAATGGATGTTAGAATGAGGAAGGGATGTTAGAATGGGGAATAGATGTTAGAATGAGGGGAATGGTTTTGGAATGGGGAATGGATGTTAGAATGTGGAATGGATGTTAGAATGGAGAATCGATGTTCGAATGCGGAATGGATGTGTGAATGGGCAATGGATGTTCGAATGAGGAATGGAGCTTAGAATGGGAAATGGATGTTCGAATGGGAAATGGATGTTAGAATGAGGAATGGGGACTGGATGTAAGAATGGGGAATGGATGTTATAATGAGGAATGGATGTTAGAATGGGAAATGGATGTCAGAATGAGGGGAATGGATGTTTGAATGATGAAGGATAATAGAATGAGGGGAGTGGATGTTAGAATGCGGAATAGATGTCAGAATGCGGAATGGATGTTGACAAGGGGAATGGATGTTAGAATGAGGAATGGATGTTAGAATGAGGGCAATTGATGTTAGAATGACGGTAATTGATGTTAGAATGAGGACAATGGATGTTAGAATGGGGAATGGATGTTAGAATGAGGGGAATGGATGTTAGAATGGGAAATATATGTTCGAATGCAGAATGGATGTTAGAATAAGAGGAAAGGATGTAAGAATGAGGAATGGATGTGAGAATGAGGGCAATTGATGTTAGAATGAGGGCAATGGAAGTTAGAATGGGGAATGGATGTTAGAATGGGGAATGAATGTTAGAATGGGGAATGGATGTTAGAATGAGGGGAATGGATGTTAGAATGGGGAATGGATGTTAGAATGGGGAATGGATGTTAGAATGGGGAATGGATGTTGAATTGAGGGGAATGGATGTTGAAATGAGGGGAATGGATGTTCGAATGAGGGGAATGGATCTTAGAATGAAGGAAATGGATGTTAGAATGAGGGAAATGCAGGTTGTAATGAGGGGAATGGAAGTTAGAATGAGGGAAATTGATGTTAGAAAAGGGAATGGATGTTAGAATGAGGAATTGATGTTAGAATGGGTAATGGATGTTAGAATGGGGAATGGATGTTAGAATGGGGAGTGGATGTTAGAATGGGGAATGGATGTTAGAATTAGGAATGGACGTCAAAATGGGGAATGGATTTTAGAATGGTGAATGGATGTTGGAAAGGGGAATGGATGTGAAAATCGTGAATGGATCTTAGAATGGGGAATGGCTGTTAGAATGAGGGGAATGGATGCAAGAATGGGGAATGGATGTTAGAATTGGCAATGGGTGTTAGAATTAGGAATGGGTGTGAGAATGGGGAAAGGTGTTCGAATGAGAAATGGATGTTAGAATTGGAAATGGAAGTTAGAATGGGGAATGGATGTTAGAATGAGGAATGGATGTGAGAATGGGGAATGGATGTTAGAATGAGGGGAATGGATGTTAGAATGAGGGGAATGGATATTACAATGTGAAATGGATGTTGGAATGGAGAATAGATGTTAGATTGAGGGGGATGGATGTTAGAATGGAGAATGGATGTTAGAATGAGGGGAATGGATGTTAGAATGGAGAATGGATGTTAGATTGAGGGGAATGACTGTTAGAATGGTAAAATGGAAGTAAGAATGAGGGGAGTGGATGTTAGAATGTGGAATGGATGTCAGAATGCGGAATGGATGTTGACAAGGGGAATGGATGTTAGAATGAGGAAGGGATGTTAGAATGAGGGGAATGGAAGTCAGAATGAGAAGAGATGTTAAAATAGTTAATTGATGTTAGAATGTGGAATGGATTTTAGAATGTGGAATGGATGTTAGAATGTGGAATGGTTGTTCGAATGGTGATTGGATGTTCGAATGGGGAGTGGATGTTCGAATGAGGGGAGTGGATGTTACGATGCGGAATGGATGTCAGAATGCGGAATGGATGTTGACAAGGGGAATGGATGTTAGAATGAGGAAGGGATGTTAGAATGTGGAATGGATGTTAAAATGAGGAATGGATGTTAGAATAAGGGGAATGGAAGTTAGAATGAGGAAGGGATGTTAGAATGGGGAATGGATTTTAGAATGAGGGGAATGGATGCTAGAATGAGGGGAATGGATATTACAATGTGGAATGGATGTTGGAATGGAGAATGGATGTTAGATTGAGGGGGATGGAAGTAAGAATGGTGAATGGATGTTAGAATGAGGAATGGATTTTGGAAAGGGGAATGGATGTTCGAAAGTGGAATGGATGTTAGAAAGGGGAATGGATGGTAGAATGGGGAATGGATGGTAGAATGGGGAATGGATGTTCGAATGATGAATGGAGGTTAGAATTTGAAATGGATGTTAGAATGAGGGGAATGGATAATAGAATGTGGAATGGATGTTAGAATGGGGGGAATGGATGTTTGAATTAGGGAAATGGATGTTCGAATGGGGAATGGATATTACAATGATGGGAATGGATGTGAGAATGAGGGGAATGGATGTTAGAATGGGTCATGGATATTAGAATGGGCAATGGATGTTCGAATGAGAAATGGAGCTTAGAAAGCGAAATGGACATTCGAATGGAAATGGATGTTAGAATGGGGAATTGGGACTGAATGTAAAAATGGGGAATGGATGTTAGAATGAGGAATGGATGTTAGAATGGGGAATGGATGTTAGAATGGGGAATGGATGTCAGAATGAGCGAAATGGATGTTTGAATAATGAAGGATGTTAGAATGAGGGGAATGGAAGTTAGAATGAGGAAGGGATGTTAGAATGGGGAATGGGGAATGGAAATAAGAATGGGGAATGGATGTTAGAATGGGGAATGGATGTCAGAAAGAGGAATGGATGTTAGAATGAAGGAATGGATGTTCGTATGGGGAATGGATGTTAGAATAATGGGAATGAGGTCAGAATGGGGAAAGTTGTTAGAATGAGGGGAATGGATGTTAGAATGAGGGGAATGGATGTTAGAATGAGGGGAATGGATGTTAGAATGCGGAATGAATGTTGGAATGAGGGGAATGGATGTTAGAATGAGAAGAATGGATGTTAGAATATGGAATGTATGTAAGAATGTGGAATGGATGTTAGAATGTGGAATGGTTGTTAGAATTTGGAATGGGTGTTAGAATGGGGAATGGATGTGAGAATGGGGAATGGATGTTAGAATGAGGGTAATGGAAGTTAGAACGAGGGGAGTGGTTGTTAGAATATGGAATGGATGTCAGAATGCGGAATGGATGTTGAGAAGGGGAATGGATGTTAGAATGAGGAAGGGATGTTAGAATGAGGGAAATGGAAGTGAGAATGAGGAAGGGATGTTAGAATGGGGGGAATGGAAGTGAGAATGAGGAAGAGATGTTAAAAAGGGGAATGGAAGTTCGAATGTGGGGAATGGATGTTTGAATTAGGGAAATGGATGTTCGAATGGGGAATGGATGTTAGAATGATGGGAATGGATGTTAGAATGAGTAATTAATGTTCGAAAGGGAAATGGATGTTTGAATGGGTAATGGATGTCTGAATGGGGGATATCGACTGGATGTAAGAATGGGGAATGAATGTTAGAATGGGGATTGGATGTCAGAATGAGGGGAATGGGGAATGGAAGTCAGAATGGGGAATCGATGTTCGAATGGGGAATGGATGTTAGAATGAGGAATGGATGTTAGAAAGCGGAATGGATGTTAGAAAGGGGAATGGATGTTAAAAAGGGGAATGGATGTTAGAATGGGGAATGGATGTTAGAATGAGGAATGGATGTTCGAATGGGGAATGGATGGCAGAATGGGGAATGGATGTTAGAATGGGGAATGAATGTGAGAATGTGGAATGGATGTTAGAATGTGGAATGGATGTTAGAATAGGGAATGGATGTTAGAATGGGGAACGGATGTTAGAATGGGGAATGGATGTTAGAATGGGGAATGGATGTTAGAATGGGGAAAGGATGTGAGTATGGGGAATGGATGTTCGAATGAGGAATGGAGCTTAGAAAGGGAAATGCATGTTCGAATGGGAAATGGATGTTAGATTGGGAATGGGGACTGCATGTAAGAATGGGGAATGGATGTTAGAATGAGGAATGGATGTTAGAATGGGGAATGGATGTTCGAATGAGGAATGTATGTTAGAAAGGGGAATGGATGTTAAAAAGGGGAATGGATGTTAGAATGGGGAATGGATGTTAGAATGAGGAATGGATGTTCGATTGGGGAATGGATGGTAGAATGGGGAATGGATGGCAGAATGAGGACTGGATGTATAGAATGGGAAATGGATGTTATAATTTCGAATTGGTATTAGAACGCAGAATGGATGTCAGAATGGGAAATGCATGTTAGAATACGGAATGGATGTTAGAATGAGGGGATAGGATGTTAGAATGTGGGGAATGGATGTTTTAATTAGGGAAATGAATGTTCGAACGGGGAATGTATGTTGGAATGATGGGAATGGATGTTATAATGGGGAATGGATGTTAGAATGTGGAATGGATGTTAGAATGGGGAATGGATGTTAGAATGCGGAATGGATGTTAGAATGTGGAATGTCTGTTAGAATGGGGAATTGATGTTAGAATGGGGAACGGATGTTAGAATGGGGAATGGATATTAGAATGAGGAATGGATGTTAGAATGGGGAATGGATGTCAGAATGAGAGGAATGGATGTTTGAAGGATGAAGGATGTTAGAATGAGGGGAATGTAAGTTCGAATGAGGAAGGAATGTTAGAATGGGGAATGGATGTCAGAATGAGAGGAATGGATGTTTGAAGGATGAAGGATGTTAGAATGAGGGGAATGTAAGTTCGAATGAGGACGGAATGTTAGAATGAGGAATGGATGTTAGAGTGGGGAATGGAAGTATGAATGGGGAATGAGGAATGGGGAATGGAAGTATGAATGGGGAATGGATGTTAGAATGAGGAATGGATGTTAGAAAGTGGAATGGATGTTAGAATGACGAATGAATGTTAGAATGAGGAATGGATGTTAGACTGAGGAATGGATGTTAGAATGGGGAATGGATGTTAGAATGAGGAATGGATGTTAGAATGGGGAATGGATGTTATAATTTCGAATTGGTATTAGAACGCAGAATGGATGTTAGAATGGGAAATGGATGTTAGAATGTGGAATGGATGTTAGAATGTGGGGAATGGATGTTAGAATGTTGGGAATGGATGTTTTAATTTGGGAAATGGATGTTCGAATGGGAAATGGATGTTAGAATGATGGGAATGGATGTTAGAAAGGGGAATGGATGTTAGAATGTGGAATGGATGTTAAAGTGAGGAATGGATGTTCGAATGGGGAATTGATGTTAGAATGAGGGAATGGATGTTAGAATGGGGAATTGATGTTAGAATGAGCGAATTGATGTTAGAATGCGGAATGGATGTTAGAATGAGGGGAATGGATGTTTGAATGGGGAATGGGGAATGGAAGTAAGAATGGGGAATCGATGTTAGAATGGGGAATGGATGTTAGAATGAGAAATGTATGTTCGAAAGGGGAATGGATGTTAGAATGGGGAATGGATGTTAGAATGGGAAACGGTTGTTAGAATGGGAAATGGATGTTAGAATGTGGAATGGATGTTCGAATGGGGAATTGATGTTCGAATGAGGGAATGGATGTTAGGATGTGGAATGGATGTTAGAATGAGGGGAATGGATGTTCGAATGTGGAATGGATGTTAGAATGGGGAAAGGATGTTAGAATGAGGGGAATGGAAGTTAGAATGAGGAAGGGATGTTAGAATGGGGAATGGATGTTAGAATGAGGGGAATGGATATTAGAATAGGGAATGGATGTTAGAATGGGAAACGGTTGTTAGAATGGGGAATGGATGTTAGAATGTGGAATGGATGTTAGAATGGGGAAAAGATGTGAGTATGGGGAATGGATTTTCGAATGAGGAATGGAGCTCAGAATGGGAAATGCATGTTCGAATGGGAAATGGATGTTAGAATAGGAATGGGGACTGGATGGAAGAATGGGGAATGGAAGTTAGAATGAGGAATGGATGTTAGAATGGGGAATGGATGTTAGAATATGGAATGGGTGTTAGAATGTGGATTGGATATTAGAATGGGGAAACATAGAAACATAGAAACATAGAAACATAGAAAATATGTGCAGGTGTAGGCCATTCGGCCCTTCTATACTGCACTGCCATTCAATGAGTTCATGGCTGGACATGCAACTTCAGTACCCCATTCCTGCTTTCTCACCATACCCCTTGATTCCCTCAGTAGTAAGGAATACATCTAACTCCTTTTTGAATATATTTAGTGAATTGGCCTCAACAACTTTCTGTGGTAGAGAATTCCACAGGTTCACCACTCTCTGGGTGAAGAAGTTCATCCTCATCTCGGTCCTAAATGGCTTTCCCCTTATCATTAGACTGTGACCCCTGGTTCTGGACTTCCCCAACATTGGGAACATTCTTCCTGCATCTAACCTGTCTAAACCCATCAGAATTTTAAACGTTTCTATGAGGTCCCCTCTCATTCTTCTGAACTCCAGTGAATACAAGCCCAGTTGATCCAGTCTTTCTTGATAGGTCAGTCCCGCCATCCCGGGAATCAGTCTGGTGAACCTTCGCTGCACTCCTCAATAGCAAGAATGTCCTTACTCAGGTTAGGGACCAACACTGTACACAATACTCCAGGTGTGGCCTCACCAATGCCCTGTACAACTGTAGCAATACCTCCCTGCCCCTGTACTCAAATCCCCTCGCTATGAAGGCCAACATGCCATTTGCTTTCTTAACCGCCTGCTGTACCTGCATGCCAACCTTCAATGACTGATGTACCATGACACCCAGGTCTCGTTGCACCTCCCCTTTTCCTAATCTGTCACCATTCAGATAATAGTCTGTCTCTCTGTTTTTACCACCAAAGTGGATAACCTCACATTTATCCACATTATACTTCATCTGCCATGCATTTGCCCACTCACCTAACCTATCCAAGTCGCTCTGCAGCCTCATAGCATCCTCCTCACAGCTCACACTGCCACCTAACTTAGTGTCATCCGCAAATTTGTAGATACTACATTTAATCCCCTCGTCTAAATCATTAATGTACAGTGTAAACAGCTGGGGCCCCAGCACAGAACCTTGCGGTACCCCACTAGTCACCGCCTGCCATTTTGAAAACTACCCATTTACTCCTACTCTTTGCTTCCTGTCTGACAATCAGTTCTCAATCCATGTCAACACACTACTCCCAATCCCATGTGCTTTAACTTTGCACATTAATCTCTTGTGTGGGACCTTGTCGAAAGCCTTCTGAAAGTCCAAATATACCACATCAACTGGTACTCCCTTGTCCACTCTACTGGAAACATCCTCAAAAAATTCTAGAAAATTTGTCAAGCATGATTTCCTTTTCACAAATCCACGCTGACTTGGACCTATCATGTCACCTCTTTCCAAATGCGCTGCTATGACATCCTTAATAATTGATTCCATCATTTTACCCACTACCGATGTCAGGCTGACCGGTCTATAATTCGCTGTTTTGTCTCTCCCTCCTTTTTTAAAAAGTGGGGTTACATTGGCCACCCTCCTCTCGATAGGAACTGATCCAGAGTCAATGGAATGTTGGAAAATGACTGTCAATGCATCCGCTATTTACAAGGCCACCTCCTTACGTACTCTGGGATGCAGTCCATCAGGCCCTGGGGATTTACCGGTCTTCAATCCCATCAATTTTCCCAACACAATTTCCCGACTAAGAAGGATTTCCCTCAGTTCCTCCTCCTTACTAGACCCTCTGACCCCTCTTATATCCGGAAAGTTGTTAATGTCCTCCTCAGTGAATACCGAACCAAAGTACTTGTTTAATTGGTCCGCCATTTCTTTGTTCCCCGTTATGACTTCCCCTGATTCTGACTGCAGGGGACCTACGTTCGTTTTTACTAACCTTTTTCTCTTTACATATCTATAGAAACTTTTGCAATCTGTCTTAATGTTCCCTGCAAGCTTTTTCTCGTAATCCATTTTCCCTGCCCTAATCAAACCCTTTGTCCTCCTCTGCTGAGTTATAAATTTCTCCCAGTCTCCGGGTTCACTGCTATTTCTGGCCAATTTGTGTGCCACTTCCTTGGATTTAATACTATCCCTGATTTCCCTTGATAGCCACGGTTGAACCACCTTCCCTTTTTTATTTTTACGACAGACAGGAATGTCCAATTGTTGTCGTTCATCCATGCGATCTCTAAATGTCTGCCATTGCCCATCCACAGTCAACCCCTTAAGTATCATTCGCCAAGCTGTCCTAGCGAATTCACGCCTCATACCTTCAAAGTTACCCTTCTTTAAGTTCTGGACCTTGGGAATGGATGTTAGAATGGGGAATGGATGTTAGAATGAGGGGAATGGAAGTTAGAATGAGGAAGGAATGTTAGAATGGGAAATGGATGTTAGAATGAGGGGAATGGATGTTAGAATGCGGAATGGATGTTGAAAAGGGAAATGGATGTTCGAATGAGGAAGGTATGTTAGCATGTGGAATGTATGTTAGAATGAGGAATGTTTGTTAGAATGAGGAGAATGGAAGTTAGAATGAGGAAGGAATGTTAGAATGGGAAATGGATGTTAGAATGAGGGGAATGGATGTTAGAAAGGGAAATGGATGTTGGAATGGGGAATGGATCTAAGAATGGGGAATGGATATTAGAATGGGGAATGGATGTTAGAATGGTGAATGGATGATAGAATGGGGAATGGATGTTAGAATGGGGAATGGATGTTAGAATGGGGAATGGATGTTAGAATGGGGAATGGATATTAGAATGGGGAATGGAAGTTAGAATGGGGAATGGATGTTAGAATGGGGAATGGATGTTAGAATGGGGAATGGATGTTAGAATGGGGAATGGAAGTTAGAATGGGGAATGGATGTTAGAATGAGGGGAATGGAAGTTAGAATGAGGAAGGAAAGTTAGAATGGGGAATGGATGTTAGAATGTGGAATGGATGTTAGAATGTGGAATGGATGTTAGAATGCGAGAAATGGATGTTCGAATGGGGAAAGTATGTTATAGTGAGGAATGGATGTTAGAATGGCGAATGCATGTCAGAATGAGGGAATGGATGTTAGAATGAGGGGAATGGATGTTAAAATGAGGGGAATGGATGTTAGAAAGTGGGGAATGGATGTTAGAATTAGGGAAATGGAAGTTAGAATGAGAAAAATGTCGTTTCGAATGAGGGAAAAGGATGTCAGAATGAGGGAAATGGATGTTCGAATGGGGAATGGATGTAGAATGGGGAATCTATGTTAGAATGGGGAATGGATGTTAGAATGGGGAATTGATGTTAGAATGGGGAATGGTTGTTAGAATGGGAATGGATGTTAGAATGGGGAATGGATGGTAAAATAGGGAATGGATGTTAGAATAGGGAATGGATGTTAGAATTGGGAATGGATGTCAGAATGGGGAATGTGTGCTGCAATGAGGGGAATGGAAGTTAGAATTAGGGATATGGATGTTAGAATGGGGAATGGATGTTAGAATGGGGAATGGATGTTAGAATGAGGGAAATGGATTTCAGAATGCGGAAGGATGTAAGAATGAGCAATAGATTTTAGAATGCGGAATAGATGTTAACAAGGGGAATGGATGTTAAAATGGGAATGGATGTTAGACTGAGTAAGGGGTGCTAGAATGTGGAATGCATGTTAGAATGGGGAATGGATGTCAGAATCAGGGAAATGGATGTTAGAATGACGAATGGATGTTAGAAAGGGGAATGGATGTCAGAATGGGGATTGGATGTAAGAATGAGGAATGGATGTTGGAATGGGGAATGGAAAGTAGAATGGGGAAAGGATTGTAGAATGAGGGAAATGGATGTTAGAATGAGTGGAATGGAGGTTGGAATGGGGAATGGATGTTCGAATGAGGAATTAATGTTCGAAAGGGAAATGGACGTTAGAATGGGTAATGGATGTTAGAATGGGGAATGGTTGTTAGAATGGGGAATGGATGTTTGAATGGGGAATGGATGGTAAAATAGGGAATGGATGTTAGAATAGGGAATGGATGTTAGAATTGGGAAAGGATGTCGGAATGGGGAATGTGTGCTAGAATGAGGGGAATGGAAGTTAGAATTAGGGGTATGGATGTTAGAATGGGGAATGGATGTTAGAATGGGGAATGGATGTTAGAATAAGGGAAATGGATTTCAGAATGCGGAAGGGATGTAAGAATGTGGAATAGATTTTAGAATGCGGAATAGATGTTAACAAGGGGAATGGATGTTAAAATGGGAATGGATGTTAGAATGAGTAAGGGATGTTGGAATATGGAATGGATGTTAGAATGGGGAATGGAAGTCAGAATGAGAGGAATGGAAGTTTGAATGATGAAGGATGTTAGAATGAGGGGAATGGAAGTTCGAATGAGGAAGGGATGTTAGAACGAGGAATGGATGTTAGAATGGGGAATGGATGTTAGAATGGGGAATGGGGAATGGAAGTATGAGTGGGGAATGGGGAATGGAAGTATGAATGGGGAATAGATGTTAGAATGAGGAATGGATGTTCGAAAGGGGAATGTATGTTAAAATGAGGAAGGGATGTTAGAATGGTTAATGGATGTTAGAATGCAATGGATTTTAGAATGACGAATGAATGTTAGAATGTGGAATGGATGTTCGAATGTGGAATGGATGTTCGAATGGGGAATGGATGTTGGAATGAAGAATGGATGTTAGACTGAGGAATGGATGTTAGAATGGGGAATGGATGTTGGAATGAGGAATGAATGTTAGAATGTGGAATGGATGTTAGAATGTGGAATGGATGTTCTAATTGGGAATGGATGTTAGAATGAGGAATGTATGTTAGAATGAGGAATGGATGTTAGAATGGGGAATGGATGTTATAATTTCGAATTGGTATTAGAACGCAGAATGGAGGTTAGAATGGGAAATGGATGTTCGAATGGGGAATGGATGTTGGAATGATGGGAATGGATGTTGGAATGGGGAATGGATGTTAGAATGTGGAATGGATGTGAGAATGAGAGGAATGGATGTTCGAATGGGGAATGGATGTTAAAGTGAGGAATGGATGTTCAAATGGGAATTGATGTTCGACTGAGGGAATGGATGTTAGAATGTGGAATGGATGTTAGAATGAGGGGAATGGATGTTCGAATGTGGAATGGATGTTAGAATGGGGAAAGGATGTTAGAATGAGGGGAATGGAAGTTAGAATGAGGAAGGGATGTTAGAATGGGGAATGGATGTTAGAATGAGGGGAATGGATATTAGAATGGGGAATGGATGTTAGAATGGGGAACGGTTGTTAGAATGGGGAATGGATGTTAGAATGTGGAATGGATGTTAGAATGGGGAAAGGATGTGAGTATGGGGAATGGATGTTCGAATGAGGAATGGAGCTCAGAATGGGAAATGCATGTTCGAATGGGAAATGGATGTAAGAGTAGGAATGGGTACTGGATGGAAGAATGGGGAATGGAAGTTAGAATGAGGTAGGGATGTTAGAATGAGGAATGGATGTTAGAATGGGGAATGGATGTTAGAATGGGGAATGGGGAATGGATGTAAGAATGGGGAATCGATGTTAGAATGGGGAATGGATGTTAGAATGAGAAATGGATGTTCGAAAGGGGAATGGATGTTAGAATGGGGAATGGATGTTAGAATATGGGATGGGTGTTAGAATGTGGAATAGATGTTAGAATGGGGAAACATAGAAAAATAGAAACATAGAAACATAGAAAATATGTGCAGGTGCAGGCCATTCGGCCCTTCTAGACTGCACTGCCATTCAATGAGTTCATGGCTGGACATGCAACTTCAGTACCCCATTCCTGCTTTCTCACCATACCCCTTGATCCCCTCAGTCGTAAGGAATACATCTAACTCCTTTTTGAATATATTTAGTGAATTGGCCTCAACAACTTTCTGTGGTAGAGAATTCCACAGGTGCACCACTCTCTGGGTGAAGAAGTTCATCCTCATCTCGGTCCTAAATGGCTTACCCCTTATCCTTAGACTGTGACCCCTGGTTCTGGACTTCCCCAACATTGGGAACATTCTTCCTGCATCCAACCTGTCTTAACCCATCAGAATTTTAAACGTTTCTCTGAGGTCCCCTCTCATTCTTCTGAACTCCAGTGAATACAAGCCCAGTTGATCCAGTCTTTCTTGATAGGTCAGTCCCGCCATCCCGGGAATCAGTCTGGTGAACCTTCGCTGCACTCCTCAATAGCAAGAATGTCCTTACTCAGGTTAGGGACCAACACTGTACACAATACTCCAGGTGTGGCCTCACCAATGCCCTGTACAACTGTAGCAACACCTCCCTGCCCCTGTACTCAAATCCCCTCGCTATAAAGGCCAACATGCCATTTGCTTTCTTAACCGCCTGCTGTACCTGCATGCCAACCTTCAATGACTGATGTACCATGACACCCAGGTCTCGTTGCACCTCCCCTTTTCCTAATCTGTCACCATTCAGATAATAGTCTGTCTCTCTGTTTTTACCACCAAAGTGGATACCTCACATTTATCCACATTATACTTCATCTGCCTTGCATTTTCCCACTCACCTAACCTATCCAAGTCGCTGTGCAGCCTCATAGCATCCTCCTCGCAGCTCACACTGCCACCTAACTTAGTGTCATCCGCAAATTTGTAGATACTACATTTAATCCCCTCGTCTAAATCATTAATGTGCAGTGTAAACAGCTGGGGCCCCAGCACAGAACCTTGCGGTACCCCACTAGTCACCGCCTGCCATTTTGAAAACTACCCATTTACTCCTACTCTTTGCTTCCTGTCTGACAATCAGTTCTCAATCCATGTCAACACATTACCCCCAATCCCATGTGCTTTAACTTTGCACATTAATCTCTTGTGTGGGACCTTGTCGAAAGCCTTCTGAAAGTCCAAATATACCACATCAACTGGTTCTCCCTTGTCCACTCTACCTGGAAACATCCTCAAAAAATTCTAGAAGATTTGTCAAGCATGATTTCCTTTTCACAAATCCACGCTGACTTGGACCTATCATGTCACCTCTTTCCAAATGCGCTGATATGACATCCTTAATAATTGATTCCATCATTTTACCCACTACCGATGTCAGGCTGACCGGTCTATAATTCCCTGTTTTGTCTCTCCCTCCTTTTTTAAAAAGTGGGGTTACATTGGCTACCCTCCACTCGATAGGAACTGATCCAGAGTCAATGGAATGTTGGAAAATGACTGTCAATGCATCCGCTATTTACAAGGCCACCTCCTTACGTACTCTGGGATGCAGTCCATCAGGCCCTGGGGATTTACCGGCCTTCAATCCCATCAATTTTCCTAACACAATTTCCCGACTAAGAAGGATTACCCTCAGTTCCTCCTCCTTACTAGACCCTCTGACCCCTCTTATATCCGGAAAGTTGTTAATGTCCTCCTCAGTGAATACCGAACCAAAGTACTTGTTTAATTGGTCCGCCATTTCTTTGTTCCCCGTTATGACTTCCCATGATTCTGCCTGCAGGGGACCTACGTTCATTTTTACTAACCTTTTTCTCTTTACATATCAATAGAAACTTTTGCAATCTGTCTTAATGTTCCCTGCAAGCTTTTTCTTGTAATCCATTTTCCCTGCCCTAATCAAACCCTTTGTCCTCCTCTGCTGAGTTCTAAATTTCTCCCAGTCTCTGGGTTCACTGCTATTTCTGGCCAATTTGTATGCCACTTCCTTGGATTTAATACTATCCCTGATTTCCCTTGATAGCCACGGTTGAGCCACCTTCCCTTTTTTATTTTTACGACAGACAGGAATGTACAATTGTTGTCGTTCATCCATGCGATCTCTAAGTGTCTGCCATTGCCCATCCACAGTCAACCCCTTAAGCATCATTCGCCAAGCTGTCCTAGCCAATTCACGCCTCATACCTTCAAAGTTACCCTTCTTTAAGTTCTGGACCTTGGGAATGGATGTTAGAATGGGGAATGGATGTTAGAATGAGGGGAATGGAAGTTAGAATGAGGGGAGTGGATGTTCGAATGTGGAATAGATGTCAGAATGCGGAATGGATGTTGAAAAGGGAAATGGATGTTCGAATGAGGAAGGGATGTTAGAATGAGGAATGGATGTTAGAATGGGGAATGGATGTTAGAATGAGGGTAATGGAAGTTAGAACGAGGGGAGTGGATGTTAGAATGCGGAATGGATGTCACAATGCGGAATGGATGTTGACAAGTGGAATGTATGTTAGAATGTGGAATGTTTGTTAGAATGGGGAATGGATGTTCGAATGAGGGTAATGGAAGTTAGAACGAGGGGAGTGGATGTTAGAATGCGGAATGGATGTCACAATGCGGAATGGATGTTGACAAGGGGAATGGATGTTAGAATGAGGAAGGGATGTTAGAATGAGGGAAATGGAAGTTAGAATGGGGAATGGATGTTAGAATGAGGCGAATGGAAGTTAGAATGAGGAAGGGATGTTAGAATGGGGAATGGATGTTAGAATGAGCAGAATGGATGTTAGAATGGGGAATGGATGTTAGAATGGGGAATGGATGTAAGAATGGGGAATGGATGTTAGAATGGGGAAGGGATGTTAGAATGGGGATTGGATGTTAGAATGTGGAATGGATGTTAGAATGTGGAATGGAAGTTAGAATGAGGGAAATGGATGTTCGAATGGGGAAAATATGTTAGAGTGAGGAATGGATGTTAGAATGGGGAATGCATGTCAGAATGAGGGAATGGATGTTAGAATGAGGGGAATGGATGTTAAAATGAGGGGAATGGATGTTAGAAAGTGGCGAATGGATGTTAGAATTAGGGAAATGGAAGTTAGAATGAGGGAAATGTCGTTTCGAATGAGGGAAATGGATGTTAGAATGAGGGAAATGTCGTTTCGAATGATGGAAAAGGATGTCAGAATGAGGGGAATGGATGTTCGAATGCGGAATGGATGTTAGAATGGGGAATGGATGTTAGAATGGGGAATGGTTGTTAGAATGGGGAATGGATATTAGAATGGGGAATGGTTGTTAGAATGGGAATGGATGTTAGAATGGGGAATGGATGGTAAAATAGGGAATGGATGTTAGAATAGGGAATGGATGTTAGAATAGGGAATGGATGTTAGAATTGGGAATGGATGTCAGAATGGGGAATGTGTGCTAGAATGAGGGGAATGGAAGTTAGAATTAGGGGTATGGATGTTAGAATGGGGAATGAATGTTAGAATGGGGAATGGATGTTAGAATGAGGGAAATGGATTTCAGAATGCTGAAGGGATGTAAGAATGAGGAATAGATTTTAAAATGCGGAATAGATGTTAACAAGGGGAATGGATGTTAAAATGGGAATGCATGTTAGAAAGGGGAATGGATGTCAGAATCAGGGGAATGGATGTCAGAATGACGAATGGATGTTAGAAAGGGGAATGGATGTCAGAATGGGGATTGGATGTAAGAATGAGGAATGGATGTTAGAATGGGGAATGGAAAGTAGAATGGGGAAAGGATGGTAGAATGAGGGAAATGGATGTTAGAATGAGTGGAATGGAGGTGCGAATGGGGAATGGATGTTCGAATGAGGAATTAGTGTTCGAAAGGGAAATGGACGTTAGAATGGGTAATGGATGTTAGAATGGGGAATGGATGTTCGAATGCGGAATGGATGTTAGAATGGGGAATGGTTGTTAGAATGGGAATGGATGTTAGAATGGGGAATGGATGGTAAAATAGGGAATGGATGTTAGAATAGGGAATGGATGTTAGAATGGGGAATGGATGTTAGAATAAGGGAAATGGATTCCAGAATGCGGAAGGGATGTAAAAATGTGGAACAGATTTTAGAATGCGGAATAGATGTTAACAAGGGGAATGGATGTTAAAATGGGAATGGATGTTAGAATGAGTAAGGGATGTTGGAATGTGGAATGGATGTTAGAATGGGGAATGGATGTCAGAATCAGCTGAATGGATGTTAGAATGACGAATGGATATTAGAATGGGGAATGGACAGTAGAATGGGGAAAGGATTGTAGAATGAGGGAAATGGATGTTAGAATGAGTGGAATGGAGGTTAGAATGGGGAATGGATGTTAGAACGAGGAATTAATGTTCGAAAGGGAAATGGACGTTAGAATGGGTAATGGATGTTAGAATGGGGAATGGATGTGAGAATGGGGATTGGGTGTTCAAATGAGGAATGGAGCTTAGAAAGAAAATGGATGTTCGAATGGGAAATGGATGTTATAATGGGGAATGGATGTGAGAATGAGGGGAATGGATGTTTGAATGATGAAGAATGTTAGAATGAGGGGAATAGAAGTTAGAATGAGGACGGAATGTTAGAATGAGGAATGGATGTTAGAATGGGGAATGGATGTTAAAATGCGGAATGGGGAATGCAAGTATGAATGGGGAATGGATGTTGGAATGGGGAATGGATGTTGGAATGGGGAATGGATGTTGGAATGGGGAATGGATGTTAGAATGAGGAATGGATGTTAGAATGGGGAATGGATGTTAGAATGAGGGTAATGGAAGTTAGAACGAGGGGAGTGGATGTTAGAATGCGGAATGGATGTCACAATGCGGAATGGATGATGACAAGGGGAATGGATGTAAGAATGAGGAAGGGATGTTAGAATGAGGGAAATGGAAGTGAGAATGAGGAAGGAATGTTAGAATCGGGGGAATGGAAGTGAGAATGAGGAAGGGATGTTAGAATGGGGAATGGATGTTATAATGAGGGGAATGGAAGTTAGAATGAGGGGAATGGAAGTTCGAATGTGGGGAATGGATGTTTGAATTAGGGAAATGGATGTTCGAATGGGGAATGGATGTTAGAATGATGGGAACGAATGTCAGAATGGGGAAAGGATGATAGAATGAGGGGAATGGATGTTAGAATGAGGAATTAATGTTCGAAAGGGAAATGGATGTTTGAATGGGTAATGCATGTTCGAATGGGGAATGGATGTGTGAATGGGGAATGGGGACTGGATGTAAGAATGGGGAATGGATGTTAGAATGGGGAATGGATGTCAGAATGAGCGGAATGGATGTTTGAATAATGAAGGATGCTAGAATGAGGGGAATGGAAGTTAGAATAAGTAAGGGGTGTTAGAATGGTGAATGGGGAATGGAAGTCAGAATGGGGAATCAATGTTAGAATGGGGAATGGATGTTAGAATGAGGAATGGATGTTAGAAAGGGGAATGGATGTTAAAAAGAGGAATGGATGTTAGAATAGGGAATGGATGTTAGAATGGGGAATGGATGTTAGAATGAGGGGAATGGAAGTTAGAATGAGGGGAATGGAAGTTAGATTGAGGAAGGGATGTTAGAATGGGGAATGGATGTTCGAATGAGCAGAATGGATGTTAGAATGGGGAATGAATGTTAGAATGGGGAATGGATGTAAGAATGGGGAATGGATGTAAGAATGGGGAATGGATGTCAGAATGGGGAATGGTTGTTCGAATGGGGAATGGTTGTTCGAATGGGGAATGGATTTTAGAAGGGGAAATGGCTGTTAGAATGGGGAATGGATGTTAGAATGGGGAATGGTTGTTAGAATTGGGAATGGATGTCAGAATGGGGAATGTGTGCTAGAATGAGGGGAATGGAAGTTAGAATTAGGGATATGGATGTTAGAATGGGGAATGGATGTTAGAATGGGGAATGGATGTTAGAATGAGGGAAATGGATTTCAGAATGCGGAAGGGATGTAAGAATGAGGAATAGATTTTAGAATGCGGAATAGATGTTAACAAGGGGAATGGATGTTAAAATGGGAATGGATCTTAGACTGAGCAAGGGAGGTTAGAATGTGGAATGGATGTTAAAATGGGGAATGGATGTCAGAATCAGGGAAATGGATGTTAGAATGACGAATGGATGTTAGAAAGGGGAATGGATGTCAGAATGGGGATTGGATGTAAGAAAGAGGAATTGATGTTAGAATGGTGAATGGAAAGTACAATGGGGAAAGGATTGTTGAATGAGGGAAATGGATGTTATAATGGGGAATGGGGACTGGATGTAAGAATGGGGAATGGATGTTAGAAAGGGGAATGGATGTTAGTAAGGGGAAGGGATGTTAGAATGAGGAATGGATGTTAGAAAGGGGAATAGATGTTTGAAAGGGGAATGGATGTTCGAAAGGGGAATAGATGTTATAATTTCGAATTGGTGTTGGAACGCAGAATGAATGTTAGAATGGGGAATGGATGTTAGAATGCGGAATGGATGTTAGAATGAGCGGAATGGATGTTATAATGAGGAGAATTGAAGTTAGAATGCGGAATGGATGTTAGAATGAGCGGAATGGATGTTAGAATGAGGAGAATTGAAGTTAGAATGGGGAATGGATGTAAGAATGAGGAATGGATGGAAGAATGAGGAATGGATGGAAGAATGAGGAATGGGTGTTAGAATGGGGAATGGAAAGTAGAATGGGGAAAAGATTGTAGAAGGAGGGATATGGATGTTTGAATGAGTGGAATGGAGGTTAGAATGGGGAATGGATTTTAGAATGAGGAATTAATGTTCGAAAGGGAAATGGACATTAGAATGGATAATGGATGTTAGAATGGGGAATGGATGTGAGATTGGGGATTTGATGTTCGAATGAGGAATGGAGCTTAGAAAGGAAAATGGATGTTCGAATGGGAAATGGATGTTATAATGGGGAATGGGGACTGGATGTAAGAATGGGGAATGGATGTTAGAATGAGGAATGGATGTTAGAAAGGGGAATGGATGTGAGAATGAGGGGAATGCATGTTATAATGAGGAATGGATGTTAGAATGAGGAATGGATGTTCGAATGAGGAATGGATGTTCGAATGAAGAATGGCTGTTAGAATGAGGGGAATGGATGTTAGAATGAGGAATGGATGTGAGAATGGGGAATGGATGTTAGAATGAGGGGACTGGATTGTAGAATGCGGAATGGAAGTTAGAATGGGGAATGCACTTTAGAATGGGGAATGGATGTTCGAATGGGGAATGGATGTGAGAATGGGGAATCGATGTATGTTGGAATGGGGAATGGATGTTAGAATGAGGAATGGATGTTAGAATGGGGAATGGATGTCAGAATGGGGAATGGATGTTAGAATGGAGAATGGATGTAGAATGAGGGGAATGGATGGTCGAATGGGGAATGGATTTTAGAATGAGGAATGAAGGTTAGAATGGGGAATGGATGTTAGAATGGGGAATAGATGTTAGAATGGGCAATGGATGGTAGAATGGGGAAAGGATGTTAGAATGAGGGGAATGGCAGTGAGAATGAGGGGAACGGATGTTAGAATGGGGAATGGATGTTAGAATTCTGAATGGTGTTAGAATGAGGAACAGATGTTCGAATGGGGAATGGATGTTAGAATGAGGGAATGGATGTTAGAATGAGGGGAATGGATGTTAGAATGGGGAATGGACGTTACAATGGGGAAGTGATGTTAGAATGGGGAATGGATGTTACAATGGGGAAGTGATGTTAGAATGGGGAATGGATGTTAGAATGGGGAATGGCTGATAGAATGGGAAAGTGATGTTAGAATGGGGAATGGATGTTAGAATGGGGAATGGATGATAGAATGGGGAATGTATCTTAGAATGGGGAATGTATCTTAGAATGGGGAATGAATGTTAGAATGATGGGAATGGATTTTAGAAATGGGAATGTATATTAGAAAGGGGATTGGATATGAGAATGCGGAAAGGATGTTAGAATGAGGTAAATGGATGTGAGAATGAGGAATGGTGTTAGAATGAGGGGAATGGTGTTAGAATGGGAAATAGATGGTAGAATGGGGAATGGATGTTAGAAAGGGGAAAGGATGTTAGAATGGGGAATGGATATCAGAATGGTAAATGGATGTCAGAATGGGGAATGGATGTCAGAATGGGGAATGGATGTCAGAATGAGGGGAATGGATGTTAGAATGAGGGGAATGGATGTTTGAATGGGGAATGGATTTTAGAATGAGGAATGAAGGTTAGAATGGGGTTTGTACATTAGAATGTGAATTGGATGTTAGAATGGGGAATGGATTTTAGAATGGGGACCGATGTAAGTTAGAAAGGGAATGGATGTTGGAATGAGGGAAATTAATGTTAGAATGAGGAATGGATGTTCGAATGAGGAATGGATGTTCGAATGAGGAATTGATGTTAGAATGAGGAATAGATGTCAGAGTGGGGAATGGATGTCAGAATGGGGAAAGGATGTTAGAATGGGGAATGGATGTTAGAATGGGGAATGGATGTTAGAATGGGGAATGGATGTTAGATTGGGGAATCGATGTTAGAATGAAGAATAGATTTTAGAAAGAGGGGAATGGATTTTAGAATGGGGAATGGATGTGAGAATGGGGAATGGATGTTAGAATAGGGAATGGATGGTAGAATGGGGAATGGATGTTTGAATGGGGAATGGATGTTAGAATGAGGGAATGTATGTTCGAATGGGGAATGAATGCTAGAATGAGGGGAATGCATGTTATAATGAGGAATGGATGTTAGAATTGGGAATGGTGTTAGAATGAGGAATGGATATTTGAATGGGGAATGGATGTTCGAATGAGGGAATGGATGGTAGAATGTGGAATGGTTGCCGGAATGAAGGGAATGACTGTTAGAATGAGGGGAATGAATGTTAGAAAGGGGAATGGATGTTAGAATGGGGAATGGATGTTACAATGGGGAATGGATGTTAGAATGAGGGAATGGATGTTAGAATGCGGGGAATGGATGTTAGAATGAGGGGAATGAATGTTAGAATGGGTAATGGATGTTACAATGGGGAAGTGATTTTAGAATGGGGAATGGATGTTACAATGGGGAAGTGATGTTAGAATGGGGAATTGATGTTAGAATGGGGAATGGATGTTACAATGGGGAAGTGATGTTAGAATGGGGAATTGATGTTAGAATGGGGAATGGCTGATAGAATGGGAAAGTGATGTGAGAATGGGGAATGGATTTTAGAATGAGGAATGAAGGTTAGAATGGGGTTTGTACATTAGAATGTGAATTGGATGTTAGAATGGGGAATGGATTTTAGAATGGGGAATCGATGTAAGTTAGAAAGGGAATGGATGTTGGAATGAGGGAAATGAATGTTAGAATGAGGAATGGATGTTTGAATGATGAATGGATGTTCGAATGAGGAATTGATGTTAGAATGAAGAATGGATGTCAGAGTGGGGAATGGATGTCAGAATGGGGAAAGGATGTCAGAATGGGGAATGGATGTTAGAATGGGGAATGGATGTGAGATTGGGGAATCGATGTTAGAATGAAGAATAGATTTTAGAAAGAGGGGAATGGATTTTAGAATGGGGAATGGATGTGAGAGTGGGAATGAATGTTAGAATCGGGAATGGTTGGTAGAATGGGGAATGGATGTTAGAATGGGGAATGGATGGTAGAATGAGCGAATGGATGTTCGAATGGGGAATGGATGCTAGAATGAGGGAATGGATGGTAGAATGTGGAATGGTTGCCAGAATGAAGGGAATGGCTGTTAGAATGAGGGGAATGAATTTTAGAAAGGGGAATGGATGTTAGAATGGGGAATGAATGTTACAATGGGGAATGGATGTTAGAATGAGGGAATGCATGTTAGAATGAGGGGAATGGATGTTAGAATGAGGGGAATGGATGTTAGACTGGGGAAGTGATGTTAGAATGGGGAATGGATGTTACAATGGGGAAGTGATGTTCGAATGGGGAATGGATGTTTGAATGGGGAATGGCTGATAGAATGGGAAAGTGATGTTAGAATGGGGAATGGATGTTAGAATGGGGAATGGATGATAGAATGGGGAATGTATATTAAAATGGGGAATGTATCTTAGAATGGGGAATGAATGTTAGAATGATGGGAATGGATTTTAGAAAGGGGAATGTATATTACAAAGGGGATTGGATGTGAGAATGCAGAAAGGATGTTAGAATGAGGTGAATGGATGTGAGAATGAGGAATGGTGTTAGAATGAGGGGAATGGTGTTGGAATGGGATATAGATGTTCGAATGGGGAATGGATGTTAGAATGGGGAAAGGATGTTAGAATGGGGAATGGATATCAGAATGGTAATGGATGTCAGAATGGGGAATGCATGTTAGAATGGCGAATGGTTGTTTGAATGAGGGGCATGGATGTTCGAATGGGGAATGGATTTTAAAATGAGGAATGAAGGTTAGAATGGGGAATGGATGTTCGAATGATGAATGGATGTTCGAATGAGGAATTGATGTTAGAATGAGGAATGGATGTCAGAGTAGGGAATGGATGTCAGAATGGGGAAAGGATGTTAGAATGGGGAGTGGATGTTAGAATGAGGGAAGTGGATGTTACTATGCGGAATGACTGTCAGAATGCGGAATGGATGTTAGAATGAGGAAGGGATGTTAGAATGGGGAATAGATGTTAGAATGAGGGGAATGGTTTTGGAATGGGGAATGGATGTTAGAATGTGGAATGGATGTTAGAATGGAGAATGGATGTTCGAATGCGGAATGGATGTGAGAATTGGGAATGGATGTTCGAATGAGGAATGGAGCTTAGAAAGGAAAATGGATGTTCGGATGGGAAATGGATGTTAGAATGGGGAATGGGGACTGGATGTAAGAATGGGGAATGAATGTTAGAATGAGGAATGGATGTTAGAATGGGAAATGGATGTCAGAATGACGGGAATGGATGTTTGAATGATGAAGAATGTTAGAATGAGGGGAATGGAAGTTAGAATGAGGAAGGGTTTTTGGAATGAGGAATGGATGTTCGAATGGGGAATGGATGTTAGAATGAAGAATGGTGAATGGAAGTAAGAATGGTGAATGGATGTTAGAATGGGGAATGGATGTTAGAATGAGGAATGGATATTAGAAAGGGGAATGAATGTTAAAAAGGGGAATGGATGTTCGAAAGGGGAATGGATGTTAAAATGTGGAATGGATTTTAGAATGAGGAATGGATGTTAGAATGGGGAATGGATGGTAGAATGGGGAATGGATGGTTGAATGGGGAAAGAATGTTAGAATGGGGAACGGATGTTAGAATGAGGGGAATGGATGATAGAATTTGAAATGGATGTTAGAATGAGGGGAATCGAAGTTAGAATGTGGAACAGATGTTAGAATGGGGAATGGATGTTAGAATGGGGAATGGATGTTAGAATGGGGAAGGGATGTTAGAATGAGGGGAATGGATGTTCGAATGTGGGGAATGGATGTTTGAATTAGGGAAATGGGAGTTCAAATGGGGAATGGATGTTAGAATGATGGAAATGGATGTCAGAATGGGAAGCGGATGTTAGAATGAGGGGAATGGATGTTAGAATGAGGGGAATGGATGTTAGAATGGAGAATGGATGTTAGAATGAGGAATTAATGTTTAAATGGGAAATGGATGTCAGAATGGGTAATGGATGTTAGAATGGGGAATGGATGTTCGAATGAGGAATGGATGCTTCGAAAGGGAAATGGATGTTCAAATGGAAAATGGATGTCAGAATAGGAATGGGAACTGGATGTAAGACTGGGGAATGGATGTTAGAATGGGGAATGGATGTTAGAATGAGGAATGGATGTCAGAATGAGGGGAATGGATGTTTGAATGATGAAGGAAGTTAGAATGAGGGGAATGGAAGTTAGAATGAGGAAGGTTTGTTAGAATGAGGAATGGATGTTAGAATGGGGAATGGGGAATGGAAGTAAGAATGGGGAATGGATGTTAGAATGAAGAATGGATGTTAGAATGGGGAATGTATGTTCGAAAGGGGAATGGATGTTAGAATGGGGAATGGATGTTAGAATGGGGAATGGATGGTAGAATGGGGAATGGATGGTAGAATGGGGAATGGAATGTTAGAATGAGGAATGGAGGTTAGAATTTTGAAATGGATGTTAGAATGAGGGGAATGGATATAGAATGTGGAATAGATGTTAGAATGGGGATTGGTTGTTAGAATGAGGGGAATGGATGTTCGAATGTGCGGAATGGATGTTTGAATGGGGAATGGATGTTAGAATCAGGAATTAATGTTCGAAAGGGAAATGTATGTTAGAATGGGTAATGGATGTTAGAATGGGGCATGGATGTGTGAATGGGCAATGGATGTTCGAATGAGGAATGGAGCTTAGAATGGGAAATGGATGTTCGAATGGGAAATGGATGTTAGAATGAGGAATGGGGACTGGATGTAAGAATGGGGAATGGATGTTATAATGAGGGGAATGGATGTTTGAATGATGAAGGATAATAGAATGAGGGGAATGGAAGTTAGAATGAGGGGAGTGGATGTTAGAATGCGGAATAGATGTCAGAATGCGGAATGGATGTTGACAAGGGGAATGGATGTTAGAATGAGGAATGGATGTTAGAATGAGGGCAATTGATGTTAGAATGAGGGTAATTGATGTTAGAATGAGGACAATGGATGTTAGAATGGGGAATGGATGTTAGAATGAGGGGAATGGATGTTAGAATGGGAAATATATGTTCGAATGCGGAATGGATGTTAGAATAAGGGGAAAGGATGTAAGAATGAGGAATGGATGTGAGAATGAGGGCAATTGATGTTAGAATGAGGGCAATGGAAGTTAGAATGGGGAATGGATGTTAGAATGGGGAATGAATGTTAGAATGAGGGGAATGGATGTTAGAATGGGCAATGGATGTTAGAAAGGGGAATGGATGTTAGAATGGGGAATGGATGTTAGAATGGGGAATGGATGTTGAATTGAGGGGAATGGATGTTGAAATGAGGGGAATGGATGTTCGAATGAGGGGAATGGATCTTAGAATGAAGGAAATGGATGTTCGAATGAGGGAAATGCAGGTTGTAATGAGGGGAATGGAAGTTAGAATGAGGGAAATTGATGTTAGAAAAGGGAATGGATGTTAGAATGAGGAATTGATGTTAAAATGGGTAATGGATGTTAGAATGGGGAATGGATGTTAGAATGGTGAGTGGATGTTAGAATGGGGAATGGATGTTAGAATTAGGAATGGACGTCAAAATGGGGAATGGATTTTAGAATGGTGAATGGATGTTGGAAAGGGGAATGGATGTGAAAATGGTGAATGGATCTTAGAATGGGGAATGGCTGTTAGAATGAGTGGAATGGATGCAAGAATGGGGAATGGATGTTAGAATTGGCAATGGGTGTTAGAATTAGGAATGGTTGTGAGAATGGGGAAAGGTGTTCGAATGAGAAATGGATGTTAGAATTGGAAATGGAAGTTAGAATGGGGAATGGATGTTAGAATGAGGAATGGATGTGAGAATGGGGAATGGATGTTAGAATGAGGGGAATGGATGTTAGAATGAGGGGAATGGATATTACAATGTGAAATGGATGTCAGAATGCGGAATGGATGTTGACAAGGGGAATGGATGTTAGAATGAGGAAAGGATGTTAGAATGAGGGGAATGGAAGTGAGAATGAGAAGAGATGTTAAAATAGTTAATTGATGTTAGAATGTGGAATGGATTTTAGAATGTGGAATGGATGTTAGAATGTGGAATGGTTGTTAGAATGGTGATTGGATGTTCGAATGGGGAGTGGATGTTAGAATGAGGGGCGTGGATGTTACGATGCGGAATGGATGTCAGAATGCGGAATGGATGTTAAAATGAGGAATGGATGTTAGAATAAGGGGAATGGAAGTCAGAATGAGGAAGGGATGTTAGAATGGGGAATGGATTTTAGAATGAGGGGAATGGATGCTAGAATGAGGGGAATGGATATTACAATGTGGAATGGATGTTGGAATGGAGAATGGATGTTAGACTGAGGGGGATGGAAGTAAGAATGGTGAATGGATGTTAGAATGAGGAATGGATTTTGGAAAGGGGAATGGATGTTCGAAAGTGGAATGGATTTTAGAATGAGGAATGAATGTTAGAAAAGGGAATGGATGTTAGAATGGGGAATGGATTTTAGAATGGGGAATGGATGGTAGAATCGGGAATGGATGGTAGAATGGGGAATGGATGGTAGAATGGGGAATGGATTTTCGAATGAGGAATGGAGGTTAGAATTTGAAATGGATGTTAGAATGAGGGGAATGGATAATAGAATGTGGAATGGATGTTAGAATGGGGGGAATGGATGTTTGAATGAGGGAAATGGATGTTCGAATGGGGAATGGATATTACAATGATGGGAATGGATGTGAGAATGAGGGGAATGGATGTTAGAATGGGTCATGGATATTAGAATGGGCAATGGATGTTCGAATGAGAAATGGAGCTTAGAAAGCGAAATGGATATTCGAATGGAAATGGATGTGAGAATTGGGAATTGGGACTGAATGTAAAAATGGGGAATGGATGTTAGAATGAGGAATGGATGTTAGAATGGGGAATGGATGTCAGAATGAGCAAAATGGATGTTTGAATAATGAAGGATGTTAGAATGAGGGGAATGGAAGTTAGAATGAGGAAGGGATGTTAGAATGGGGAATGGGGAATGGAAGTAAGAATGGGGAATGGATGTTAGAATGGGGAATGGATGTCAGAATGAGGAATGGATGTTACAATGAGGGAATGGATGTTCGTATGGGGAATGGATGTTAGAATAATGGGAATGAGGTCAGAATGGGGAAAGTTGTTAGAATGAGGGGAATGGATGTTAGAATGAGGGGAATGGATGTTAGAATGCAGAATGAATGTTGGAATGAGGGGAATGGATGTTAGAATGAGAAGAATGGATGTTAGAATGTGGAATGGATGTAAGAATGTGGAATGGATGTTAGAATGTGGAATGGTTGTTAGAATGGGGAATGGATGTTAGAATGGGGAATGGATGTTAGAATTTGGAATGGGTGTTAGAATAGGGAATGGATGTTAGAATGGGGAATGGATGTTAGAATGGGGAATGGATGTTAGAATGTGGAATGTCTGTTAGAATGGGGAATGGATGTTAGAATGGGGAACGGATGTTAGAATGGGGAATGGATATTAGAATGAGGAATGGATGTTAGAATGGGGAATGGATATTAGAATAAGGAATGGATGTTAGAATGGGGAATGGATGTCAGAATGAGAGGAATGGATGTTTGAAGGATGAAGGATGTTAGAATGAGGGGAATGTAAGTTCGAATGAGGAAGGAATGTTACAATGGGGAATGGATGTCAGAATAAGAGGAATGGATGTTTGAAGGATGAAGGATGTTAGAATGAGGGGAATGTAAGTTCGAATGAGGACGGAATGTTAGAATGAGGAATGGATGTTAGAGTGGGGAATGGAAGTATGAATGGGGAATGGGGAATGGGGAATGGAAGTATGAATGGGGAATGGATGTTAGAATGAGGAATGGATGTTAGAATGAGGAATGAATGTTAGAAAGGGGAATGGATGTTAGAATGGGGAATGGATTTTAGAATGGGGAATGGATGGTAGAATCGGGAATAGATGATAGAATGGGGAATGGATGGTAGAATGGGGAATGGATGTTCGAATGAGGAATGGAGGTTAGAATTTGAAATGGATGTTAGAATGAGGGGAATGGATAATAGAATGTGGAATGGAGGTTATAATGGGGGGAATGGATGTTTGAATTAGGGAAATGGATGTTTGAATGGGGAATGGATATTACAATGATGGGAATGGATGTGAGAATGAGGGGAATGGATGTTAGAATGGGTCATGGATATTAGAATGGGCAATGGATGTTCGAATGAGAAATGGAGCTTAGAAAGCGAAATGGATATTCGAATGGAAATGGATGTTAGAATGGGGAATTGGGACTGAATGTAAAAATGGGGAATGGATGTTAGAATGAGGAATGGATGTTAGAATGGGGAATGGATGTCAGAATGAGCAAAATGGATGTTTGAATAATGAAGGATGTTAGAATGAGGGGAATGGAAGTTAGAATGAGGAAGGGATGTTAGAATGGGGAATGGGGAATGGAAGTAAGAATGGGGAATGGATGTTAGAATGGGGAATGGATGTCAGAATGAGGAATGGATGTTACAATGAGGGAATGGATGTTCATATGGGGAATGGATGTTAGAATAATGGGAATGAGGTCAGAATGGGGAAAGTTGTTAGAATGAGGGGAATGGATGTTAGAATGAGGGGAATGGATGTTAGAATGAGGGGAATGGATGTTAGAATGCGGAATGAATGTTGGAATGAGGGGAATGGATGTTAGAATGAGAAGAATGGATGTTAGAATGTGGAATGGATGTAAGAATGTGGAATGGATGTTAGAATGTGGAAGCGTTGTTAGAATGGGGAATGGATGTTAGAATGGGGAATGGATGTTAGAATTTGGAATGGGTGTTAGAATGGGGAATGGATGTTAGAATGGGGAATGGATGTTAGAATGGGGAATGGATGTTAGAATGTGGAATGTCTGTTAGAATGGGGAATGTATGTTAGAATGGGGAACGGATGTTAGAATGGGGAATGGATATTAGAATGGGAAATGGATGTTAGAATGGGGAATGTCCGTTAGAATGGGGAATGGATGTTAGAATGGGGAACGGATGTTAGAATGGGGAATGGATATTAGAATGAGGAATGGATGTTAGAATGGGGAATGGATATTAGAATGAGGAATGGATGTTAGAATGGGGAATGGATGTCAGAATGAGAGGAATGGATGTTTGAAGGATGAAGGATGTTAGAATGAGGGGAATGTAAGTTCGAATGAGGACGGAATGTTAGAATGAGGAATGGATGTTAGAGTGGGGAATGGAAGTATGAATGGGGAATGGGGAATGGGGAATGGAAGTATGAATGGGGAATGGATGTTAGAATGAGGAATGGATGTTAGAAATGGAAATGGATGTTAGAATGTGGAATGGATGTTAGAATGACGAATGAATGTTAGAATGAGGAATGGATGTTAGACTGAGGAATGGATGTTAGAATGGGGAATGGATGTTAGAATGGGGAATGGATGTTAGAATGTGGAATGGATGTTAGAATGACGAATGAATGTTAGAATGAGGAATGGATGTTAGACTGAGGAATGGATGTTAGAATGGGGAATGGATGTTAGAAAGTGGAATGGATGTTAGAATGTGGAATGGATGTTAGAATGACGAATGAATGTTAGAATGAGGAATGGATGTTAGACTGAGGAATGGATGTTAGAATGGGGAATGGATGTTAGAATGGGGAATGGATGTTATAATTTCGAATTGGTATTAGAACGCAGAATGGATGTTAGAATGGGAAATGGATGTTAGAATGTGGAATGGATGTTAGAATGTGGGGAATGGATGTTAGATTGTTGGGAATGGATGTTTTAATTTGGGAAATGGATGTTCGAATGGGGAATGGATGTTGGAATGATGGGAATGGATGTTAGAATGGGGAATGGATGTTAGAATGTGGAATGGATGTTAAAGTGAGGAATGCATGTTCGAATGGGGAATTGATGTTAGAATGAGGGAATGGATGTTAGAATGGGGAATTGATGTTAGAATGAGCGAATTGATGTTAGAATGCGGAATGGATGTTAGAATGAGGGGAATGGATGTTTGAATGGGGAATGGGGAATGGAAGTAAGAATGGGGAATCGATGTTAGAATGGGGAATGGATGTTAGAATGAGAAATGTATGTTCGAAAGGGGAATGGATGTTAGAATGGGGAATGGATGTTAGAATGGGAAACGGTTGTTAGAATGGGGAATGGATGTTAGAATGTGGAATGGATGTTCGAATGGGGAATTGATGTTCGAATGAGGGAATGGATGTTAGAATGGGGAAAGGATGTTAGAATGAGGGGAATGGAAGTTAGAATGAGGAAGGGATGTTAGAATGGGGAATGGATGTTAGAATGAGGGGAATGGATATTAGAATGGGGAATGGATGTTAGAATGGGAAACGGTTGTTAGAATGGGGAATGGATGTTAGAATGTGGAATGGATGTTCGAATGAGGAATGGAGCTCAGAATGGGAAATGCATGTTCGAATGGGAAATGGATGTTAGAATAGGAATGGGGACTGGATGGAAGAATGGGGAATGGAAGTTAGAATGAGGAATGGATGTTAGAATGGGGAATGGATGTTAGAATATGGAATGGGTGTTAGAATGTGGATTGGATATTAGAATGGGGAAACATAGAAACATAGAAACATAGAAACATAGAAAATATGTGCAGGTGTAGGCCATTCGGCCCTTCTAGACTGCACTGCCATTCAATGAGTTCATGGCTGGACATGCAACTTCAGTACCCCATTCCTGCTTTCTCACCATACCCCTTGATTCCCTCAGTAGTAAGGAATACATCTAACTCCTTTTTGAATATATTTAGTGAATTGGCCTCAACAACTTTCTGTGGTAGAGAATTCCACAGGTTCACCACTCTCTGGGTGAAGAAGTTCATCCTCATCTCGGTCCTAAATGGCTTTCCCCTTATCATTAGACTGTGACCCCTGGTTCTGGACTTCCCCAACATTGGGAACATTCTTCCTGCATCTAACCTGTCTAAACCCATCAGAATTTTAAACGTTTCTATGAGGTCCCCTCTCATTCTTCTGAACTCCAGTGAATACAAGCCCAGTTGATCCAGTCTTTCTTGATAGGTCAGTCCCGCCATCCCGGGAATCAGTCTGGTGAACCTTCGCTGCACTCCTCAATAGCAAGAATGTCCTTACTCAGGTTAGGGACTAACACTGTACACAATACTCCAGGTGTGGCCTCACCAATGCCCTGTACAACTGTAGCAATACCTCCCTGCCCCTGTACTCAAATCCCCTCGCTATGAAGGCCAACATGCCATTTGCTTTCTTAACCGCCTGCTGTACCTGCATGCCAACCTTCAATGACTGATGTACCATGACACCCAGGTCTCGTTGCACCTCCCCTTTTCCTAATCTGTCACCATTCAGATAATAGTCTGTCTCTCTGTTTTTACCACCAAAGTGGATAACCTCACATTTATCCACATTATACTTCATCTGCCATGCATTTGCCCACTCACCTAACCTATCCAAGTCGCTCTGCAGCCTCATAGCATCCTCCTCACAGCTCACACTGCCACCTAACTTAGTGTCATTCGCAAATTTGTAGATACTACATTTAATCCCCTCGTCTAAATCATTAATGTACAGTGTAAACAGCTGGGGCCCCAGCACAGAACCTTGCGGTACCCCACTAGTCACCGCCTGCCATTTTGAAAACTACCCATTTACTCCTACTCTTTGCTTCCTGTCTGACAATCAGTTCTCAATCCATGTCAACACACTACTCCCAATCCCATGTGCTTTAACTTTGCACATTAATCTCTTGTGTGGGACCTTGTCGAAAGCCTTCTGAAAGTCCAAATATACCACATCAACTGGTACTCCCTTGTCCACTCTACTGGAAACATCCTCAAAAAATTCTAGAAAATTTGTCAAGCATGATTTCCTTTTCACAAATCCACGCTGACTTGGACCTATCATGTCACCTCTTTCCAAATGCGCTGCTATGACATCCTTAATAATTGATTCCATCATTTTACCCACTACCGATGTCAGGCTGACCGGTCTATAATTCCCTGTTTTGTCTCTCCCTCCTTTTTTAAAAAGTGGGGTTACATTGGCCACCCTCCTCTCGATAGGAACTGATCCAGAGTCAATGGAATGTTGGAAAATGACTGTCAATGCATCCGCTATTTACAAGGCCACCTCCTTACGTACTCTGGGATGCAGTCCATCAGGCCCTGGGGATTTACCGGCCTTCAATCCCATCAATTTTCCCAACACAATTTCCCGACTAAGAAGGATTACCCTCAGTTCCTCCTCCTTACTAGACCCTCTGACCCCTCTTATATCCGGAAAGTTGTTAATGTCCTCCTCAGTGAATACCGAACCAAAGTACTTGTTTAATTGGTCCGCCATTTCTTTGTTCCCCGTTATGACTTCCCCTGATTCTGACTGCAGGGGACCTACGTTCGTTTTTACTAATCTTTTTCTCTTTACATATCTATAGAAACTTTTGCAATCTGTCTTAATGTTCCCTGCAAGCTTTTTCTCGTAATCCATTTTCCCTGCCCTAATCAAACCCTTTGTCCTCCTCTGCTGAGTTATAAATTTCTCCCAGTCTCCGGGTTCACTGCTATTTCTGGCCAATTTGTGTGCCACTTCCTTGGATTTAATACTATCCCTGATTTCCCTTGATAGCCACGGTTGAACCACCTTCCCTTTTTTATTTTTACGACAGACAGGAATGTCCAATTGTTGTCGTTCATCCATGCGATCTCTAAATGTCTGCCATTGCCCATCCACAGTCAACCCCTTAAGTATCATTCACCAATCTATCCTAGCGAATTCACGCCTCATACCTTCAAAGTTACCCTTCTTTAAGTTCTGGACCATGGGAATGGATGTTAGAATGAGGGGAATGGAAGTTAGAATGAGGAAGGTATGTTAGCATGTGGAATGTATGTTAGAATGAGGAATGTTTGTTAGAATGAGGAGAATGGAAGTTAGAATGAGGAAGGAATGTTAGAATGGGAAATGGATGTTAGAATGAGGGGAATGGATGTTAGAATGGGAAATGGATGTTGGAATGGGGAATGGATCTAAGAATGGGGAATGGATATTAGAATGGGGAATGGATGTTAGAATGGTGAATGGATGATAGAATGGGGAATGGATGTTAGAATGGGGAATGGATCTAAGAATGGGGAATGGATATTAGAATGGGGAATGGATGTTAGAATGGGGAATGGATGTTAGAATGGGGAATGGATGTTAGAATGTGGAATGGATGTTAGAATGCGAGAAATGGATGTTCGAATGGGGAAAGTATGTTAGAGTGAGGAATGGATGTTAGAATGGTGAATGCATGTCAGAATGAGGGAATGGATGTTAGAATGAGGGGAATGGATGTTAAAATGAGGGGAATGGATGTTAGAAAGTGGGGAATGGATGTTAGAATTAGGGAAATGGAAGTTAGAATGAGAAAAATGTCGTTTCGAATGAGGGAAATGGATCTTAGAATGAGGGAAATGTCGTTTCGAATGAGGGAAAAGGATGTCAGAATGAGGGAAATAGATGTTCGAATGGGGAATGGATGTAGAATGGGGAATCTATGTTAAAATGGGGAATGGATGTTAGAATGGGGAATTGATGTTAGAATGGGGAATGGTTGTTAGAATGGGAATGGATGTTAGAATGGGGAATGGATGGTAAAATAGGGAATGGATGTTAGAATAGGGAATGGATGTTCGAATTGGGAATGGATGTCAGAATGGGGAATGGGTGCTAGAATGAGGGGAATGGAAGTTAGAATTAGGGGTATGGATGTTAGAATGGGGAATGGATGTTCGAATGGGGAATGGATGTTAGAATGAGGGAAATGGATTTCAGAATGCGGAAGGATGTAAGAATGAGGAATAGATTTTAGAATGCGGAATAGATGTTAACAAGGGGAATGGATGTTAAAATGGGAATGGATGTTAGACTGAGTAAGGGATGCTAGAATGTGGAATGCATGTTAGAATGGGGAATGGATGTCAGAATCAGGGAAATGGATGTTAGAATGACGAATGGATGTTAGAAAGGGGAATGGATGTCAAAATGGGGAATGGCTGTTTGAATGGGGAATGGATGTTCGAATGCAGAATGGATGTTAGAATGGGGAATGGATGGTAAAATAGGGAATGGATGTTAGAATAGGGAATGGATGTTAGAATTGGGAAAGGATGTCGGAAGGGGGAATGTGTGCTAGAATGAGGGGAATGGAAGTTAGAATTAGGGGTATGGATGTTAGAATGGGGAATGGATGTTAGAATGGGGAATGGATGTTAGAATAAGGGAAATGGGTTTCAGAATGCGGAAGGGATGTAAGAATGTGGAATAGATTTTAGAATGCGGAATAGATGTTAACAAGGGGAATGGATGTTAAAATGGGAATGGATGTTAGAATGAGTAAGGGATGTTGGAATATGGAATGGATGTTAGAATGGGGAATGGATGTCAGAATGAGAGGAATGGAAGTTTGAATGATGAAGGATGTTAGAATGAGGGGAATGGAAGTTCGAATGAGGAAGGGATGTTAGAACGAGGAATGGATGTTAGAATGGGGAATGGATGTTAGAATGGGGAATGGGGAATGGAAGTATGAGTGGGGAATGGGGAATGGAAGTATGAATGGGGAATAGATGTTAGAATGAGGAATGGATGTTCGAAAGGGGAATGGATGTTAAAACGAGGAAGGGATGTTAGAATGGTTAATGGATGTTAGAATGCAATGGATTTTAGAATGACGAATGAATGTTAGAATGTGGAATGGATGTTCGAATGTGGAATGGATGTTCGAATGGGGAATGGATGTTAGAATGAGGAATGGATGTTGGAATGAAGAATGGATGTTAGACTGAGGAATGGATGTTAGAATGGGGAATGGATGTTAGAATGAGGAATGAATGTTAGAATGTGGAATGGATGTTAGAATGTGGAATGGATGTTCTAATTGGGAATGGATGTTAGAATGGGGAATGGATGTTATAATTTCGAATTGGTATTAGAACGCAGAATGGATGTTAGAATGGGAAATGGATGTTCGAATGGGGAATGGATGTTGGAATGATGGGAATGGATGTTGGAATGGGGAATGGATGTTAAAGTGAGGAATGGATGTTCAAATGGGAATTGATGTTCGACTGAGGGAATGGATGTTAGAATGTGGAATGGATGTTAGAATGAGGGGAATGAATGTTCGAATGTGGAATGGATGTTAGAATGGGGAAAGGATGTTAGAATGAGGGGAATGGAAGTTAGAATGAGGAAGGGATGTTAGAATGGGGAATGGATGTTAGAATGAGGGGAATGGATATTAGAATGGGGAATGGATGTTAGAATGGGGAACGGTTGTTAGAATGGGGAATGGATGTTAGAATGTGGAATGGATGTTAGAATGGGGAAAGGATGTGAGTATGGGGAATGGATGTTCGAATGAGGAATGGAGCTCAGAATGGGAAATGCATGTTCGAATGGGAAATGGATGTAAGAATAGGAATGGGTACTGGATGGATGAATGGGGAATGGAAGTTAGAATGAGGTAGGGATGTTAGAATGAGGAATGGATGTTAGAATGGGGAATCGATGTTAGAATGGGGAATGGATGTTAGAATGAGAAATGGATGTTCGAAAGGGGAATGGATGTTAGAATGGGGAATGGATGTTAGAATATGGAATGGGTGTTAGAATGTGGAATGGATGTTAGAATGGGGAAACATAGAAAAATAGAAACATAGAAACATAGAAAATATGTGCAGGTGCAGGCTATTCGGCCCTTCTAGACTGCACTGCCATTCAATGAGTTCATGGCTGGACATGCAACTTCAGTACCTCATTCCTGCTTTCTCACCATACCCCTTGATCCCCTCAGTCGTAAGGAATACATCTAACTCCTTTTTGAATATATTTAGTGAATTGGCCTCAACAACTTTCTGTGGTAGAGAATTCCACAGGTGCACCACTCTCTGGGTGAAGAAGTTCATCCTCATCTCGGTCCTAAATGGCTTACCCCTTATACTTAGACTGTGACCCCTGGTTCTGGACTTCCCCAACATTGGGAACATTCTTCCTGCATCCAACCTGTCTTAACCCATCAGAATTTTAAACGTTTCTCTGAGGTCCCCTCTCATTCTTCTGAACTCCAGTGAATACAAGCCCAGTTGATCCAGTCTTTCTTGATAGGTCAGTCCCGCCATCCCGGGAGTCAGTCTGGTGAACCTTCGCTGCACTCCTCAATAGCAAGAATGTCCTTACTCAGGTTAGGGACCAACACTGTACACAATACTCCAGGTGTGGCCTCACCAATGCCCTGTACAACTGTAGCAATACCTCCCTGCCCCTGTACTCAAATCCCCTCGCTATAAAGGCCAACATGCCATTTGCTTTCTTAACCGCCTGCTGTACCTGCATGCCAACCTTCAATGACTGATGTACCATGACACCCAGGTCTCGTTGCACCTCCCCTTTTCCTAATCTGTCACCATTCAGATAATAGTCTGTCTCTCTGTTTTTACCACCAAAGTGGATACCTCACATTTTTCCACATTATACTTCATCTGCCTTGCATTTTCCCACTCACCTAACCTATCCAAGTCGCTGTGCAGCCTCATAGCATCCTCCTCGCATCTCACACTGCCACCTAACTTAGTGTCATCCGCAAATTTGTAGATACTACATTTAATCCCCTCGTCTAAATCATTAATGTGCAGTGTAAACAGCTGGGGCCCCAGCACAGAACCTTGCGGTACCCCACTAGTCACCGCCTGCCATTTTGAAAACTACCCATTTACTCCTACTCTTTGCTTCCTGTCTGACAATCAGTTCTCAATCCATGTCAACACATTACCCCCAATCCCATGTGCTTTAACTTTGCACATTAATCTCTTGTGTGGGACCTTGTCGAAAGCCTTCTGAAAGTCCAAATATACCACATCAACTGGTTCTCCCTTGTCCACTCTACCTGGAAACATCCTCAAAAAATTCTAGAAGATTTGTCAAGCATGATTTCCTTTTCACAAATCCACGCTGACTTGGACCTATCATGTCACCTCTTTCCAAATGCGCTGCTATGATATCCTTAATAATTGATTCCATCATTTTACCCACTACCGATGTCAGGCTGACCGGTCTATAATTCCCTGTTTTGTCTCTCCCTCCTTTTTTAAAAAGTGGGGTTACATTGGCTACCCTCCACTCGATAGGAACTGATCCAGAGTCAATGGAATGTTGGAAAATGACTGTCAATGCATCCGCTATTTACAAGGCCACCTCCTTACGTACTCTGGGATGCAGTCCATCAGGCCCTGGGGATTTACCGGCCTTCAATCCCATCAATTTTCCCAACACAATTTCCCGACTAAGAAGGATTTCCCTCAGTTCCTCCTCCTTACTAGACCCTCTGACCCCTCTGATATCCGGAAAGTTGTTAATGTCCTCCTCAGTGAATACCGAACCAAAGTACTTGTTTAATTGGTACGCCATTTCTTTGTTCCCCGTTATGACTTCCCCTGATTCTGCCTGCAGGGGACCTACGTTCATTTTTACTAACCTTTTTCTCTTTACATATCAATAGAAACTTTTGCAATCTGTCTTAATGTTCCCTGCAAGCTTTTTCTTGTAATCCATTTTCCCTGCCCTAATCAAACCCTTTGTCCTCCTCTGCTGAGTTCTAAATTTCTCCCAGTCTCTGGGTTCACTGCTATTTCTGGCCAATTTGTATGCCACTTCCTTGGATTTAATACTATCCATGATTTCCCTTGATAGCCACGGTTGAGCCACCTTCCCTTTTTTATTTTTACGACAGACAGGAATGTACAATTGTTGTCGTTCATCCATGCGATCTCTAAATGTCTGTCATTGCCCATCCACAGTCAACCCCTTAAGCATCATTCGCCAAGCTGTCCTAGCCAATTCACGCCTCATACCTTCAAAGTTACCCTTCTTTAAGTTCTGGACCTTGGGAATGGATGTTAGAATGGGGAATGGATGTTAGAATGAGGGGAATGGAAGTTAGAATGAGGGGAGTGGATGTTCGAATATGGAATAGATGTCAGAATGCGGAATGGATGTTGAAAAGGGAAATGGATGTTCGAATGAGGAAGGGATGTTAGAATGAGGAATGGATGTTAGAATGGGGAATGGATGTTAGAATGAGGGTAATGGAAGTTAGAACGAGGGGAGTGGATGTTAGAATGCGGAATGGATGTCACAATGCGGAATGGATGTTGACAAGTGGAATGTATGTTAGAATGTGGAATGTTTGTTAGAATGGGGAATGGATGTTCGAATGAGGGTAATGGAAGTTAGAACGAGGGGAGTGGATGTTAGAATGCGGAATGGATGTCACAATGCGGAATGGATGTTGACAAGGGGAATGGATGTTAGAATGAGGAAGGGATGTTAGAATGAGGGGAATGGAAGTTAGAATGGGGAATGGATGTTAGAATGGGGAATGGAAGTTAGAATGAGGAAGGGATGTTAGAATGGGGAATGGATGTTAGAATGAGCATAATGGATGTTAGAATGGGGAAATTGATGTGAGAATGGGGAATGGATGTAAGAATGGGGAATGGATGTTAGAATGGGGAAGGGATGTTCGAATGGGGATTGGATGTTAGAATGTGGAATGGATGTTAGAATGTGGAATGGAAGTTAGAATGAGAGAAATGGATGTTCGAATGGGGAAAATATGTTAGAGTGAGGAATGGATGTTAGAATGGGGAATGCATGTCAGAATGAGGGAATGGATGTTAGAATGAGGGGAATGGATGTTAAAATGAGGGAAATGAATGTTAGAAAGTGGCGAATGGATGTTAGAATTCGGGAAATGGAAGTTAGAATGAGGGAAATGTCGTTTCGAATGAGGGAAATGGATGTTAGAATGAGGGAAATGTCGTTTCGAATGGGGAATGGATTTTAGAAGGGGAAATGGCTGTTAGAATGGGGAATGGATGTTAGAATGGGGAATGGATGTTAGAATGGGGAATGGTTGTTAGAATGGGGAATGGATATTAGAATGGGGAATGGTTGTTAGAATGGGAATGGATGTTAGAATGGGGAATGGATGGTAAAATAGGGAATGGATGTTAGAATAGGGAATGGATGTTAGAATAGGGAATGGATGTTCGTATTGGGAATGGATGTCAGAATCGGGAATGTGTGCTAGAATGAGGGGAATGGAAGTTAGATTAGGGTTATGAATGTTAGAATGGGGAATGGATGTTAGAATGGGGAATGGATGTTAGAATGAGGGAAATGGATTTCAGAATGCTGAAGGGATGTAAGAATGAGGAATAGATTTTAGAATGCGGAATAGATGTTAACAAGGGGAATGGATGTTAAAATGGGAATGCATGTTAGAATGGGGAATGGATGTCAGAATCAGGGAAATGGATGTTCGAATGACGAATGGATGTTAGAAAGGGGAATGGATGTCAGAATGACGAATGGATGTTAGAAAGGGGAATGGATGTCAGAATGGGGATTGGATGTAAGAATGAGGAATGGATGTTAGAATGGGGAATGGAAAGTAGAATGGGGAAAGGATTGTAGAATGAGGGAAATGGATGTTAGAATAGTAGAATGGAGGTGCGAATGGGGAATGGATGGTCGAATGAGGAATTAATGTTCGAAAGGGAAATGGACGTTAGAATGGGTAATGGATGTTAGAATGGGGAATGGCTGTTAGAATGGGGAATGGATGTTAGAATGGGAATGGATGTTAGAATGGGGAATGGATGGTAAAATAGGGAATGGATGTTAGAATAGGGAATGGATGTTAGAATAAGGGAAATGGATTTCAGAATGCGGAAGGGATGTAAGAATGTGGAACAGATTTTAGAATGCGGAATAGATGTTAACAAGGGGAATGGATGTTAAAATGGGAATGGATGTTAGAATGAGTAAGGGATGTTGGAATGTGGAATGGATGTTAGAATGGGGAATGGATGTCAGAATCAGCGGAATGGATTTTAGAATGACGAATGGATATTAGAAAGGGGAATGAATGTCAGAATGGGGAATGGATGTAAGAATGAGGAATGGATGTTAGAATGGGGAATGGAAAGTGGAATGGGGAAAGGATTGTAGAATGAGGGAAATGGATGTTAGAATGAGTGGAATGGAGGTTAGAATGGGGAATGGATGTTAGAACGAGGAATTAATGTTCGAAAGGGAAATGGACGTTAGAATGGGTAATGGATGTTAGAGTGGGGAATGGATGTGAGAATGGGGATTGGGTGTTCAAATGAGGAATGGAGCTTAGAAAGAAAATGGATGTTCGAATGGGAAATGGATGTTATAATGGGGAAGGGGCACTGGATGTAAGAATGGAGAATGGATGTTAGAATGAGGAATGGATGTTAAAATGGGGAATGGATGTGAGAATGAGGGGAATGGATGTTTGAATGATGAAGAATGTTAGAATGAGGGGAATAGAAGTTAGAATGAGGACGGAATGTTAGAATGAGGAATGGATGTTAGAATGGGGAATGGATGTTAAAATGCGGAATGGGGAATGGAAGTATGAATGGGGAATGGATGTTGGAATGGGGAATGGATGTTGGAATGGGGAATGGATGTTAGAAAGGGGAATGGATGTTAGAAAGGGGAATGAATGTTCGAAAGGGGAATGGATGTTAGAATGAGGAATGGATGTTAGAATGGGGAATGGATGTTAGAATGAGGGTAATGGAAGTTAGAACGAGGGGAGTGGATGTTAGAATGCGGAATGGATGTTACAATGCGGAATGGATGTTGACAAGGGGAATGGATGTTAGAATGAGGAAGGGATGTTAGAATGAGGGAAATGGAAGTGAGAATGAGGAAGGAATGTTAGAATGGGGGAAATGGAAGTGAGAATGAGGAAGGGATGTTAGAATGGGGAATGGATGTTATAATGAGGGGAATGGAAGTTAGAATGAGGGGAATGGAAGTTCGAATGTGGGGAATGGATGTTTGAATTAGGGAAATGGATGTTCGAATGGGGAATGGATATTAGAATGATGGGAACGAATGTCAGAATGGGGAAAGGATGATAGAATGAGGGGAATGGATGTTAGAATGAGGTGAATGGATGTTAGAATGGGGAATGGATGTTAGAATGAGGAATTAATGTTTTAAAGGGAAATGGATGTTTGAATGGGTAATGCATGTTCGAATGGGGAATGGATGTGTGAATGGGGAATGGGGACTGGATGTAAGAATGGGGAATGGATGTTAGAATGGGGAATGGATGTCAGAAAGAGCGGAATGGATGTTTGAATAATGAAGGATGCTAGAATGAGGGGAATGGAAGTTAGAATAAGTAAGGGGTGTTAGAATGGTGAATGGGGAATGGAAGTCAGAATAGGGAATCAATGTTAGAATGGGGAATGGATGTTAGAATGAGGAATGGATGTTAGAATAGGGAATGGATGTTAGAATGGGGAATGGATGTTAGAATGAGGGGAATGGAAGTTAGAATGAGGGGAATGGAAGTTAGATTGAGGAAGGGATGTTAGAATGGGGAATGGATGTTCGAATGAGCAGAATGGATGTTAGAATGGGGAATGAATGTTAGAATGGGGAATGGATGTAAGAATGGGGAATGGATGTCAGAATGGGGAATGGATGTCAGAATGGGGAATGGTTGTTCGAATGGGGAATGGTTGTTCGAATGGGGAATGGATTTTAGAAGGGGAAATAGCTGTTAGAATGGTGAATGGATGTTAGAATGGGGAATGGATGTTAGAATGGGGAATGGTTGTTAGAATGGGAATAGATGTTAGAATGGGGAATGGATGGTAAAATAGGGCATGGATGTTAGAATAGGGAATGGTTGTTAGAATTGGGAATGGATGTCAGAATGGGGAATGTGTGCTAGAATGAGGGGAATGGAAGTTAGAATTAGGGATATGGATGTTAGAATGGGGAATGGATGTTAGAATGGGGAATGGATGTTAGAATGAGGGAAATGGATTTCAGAATGCGGAAGGGATGTAAGAATGAACAATAGATTTTAGAATGCGGAATAGATGTTAACAAGGGGAATGGATGTTAAAATGGGAATGGATCTTAGACTGAGCAAGGGATGTTAGAGTGTGGAATGGATGTTAAAATGGGGAATGGATGTCAGAATCAGGGAAATGGATGTTAGAATGACGAATGGATGTTAGAAAGGGGAATGGATGTCAGAATGGGGATTGGATGTAAGAAAGAGGAATTGATGTTAGAATGGTGAATGGAAAGTACAATGGGGAAAGGATTGTTGAATGAGGGAAATGGATGTTATAATGGGGAATGGGGACTGGATGTAAGAATGGGGAATGGATGTTAGAAAGGGGAATGGATGTTAGAAAGGGGAAGGAATGTTAGAATGAGGAATGGATGTTAGAATGGGGAATAGATGTTTGAAAGGGGAATGGATGTTCGAAAGGGGAATAGATGTTAGAATGAGGAATGGATGTTAGAATGGGGAATGGATGGTAGAATGGGGAATGGATGGTAGAATGGGGAATGGATGTGAGAATGGGAAATGGATGTTATAATTTCGAATTGGTGTTAGAACGCAGAATGAATGTTAGAATGGGGAATGGATGTTAGAATGCGGAATGGATGTTAGAATGAGCGGAATGGATGTTAGAATGAGGAGAATTGAAGTTAGAATGGGGAATGGATGTAAGAATGAGGAATGGATGTTAGAATGAGGGACATGTCGTTTCGAATCAGCGGAATGGATGTTAGAAAGGGGAATGGATGTCAGAATGGGGAATGGATGGAAGAATGAGGAATGGATGTTAGAATGGGGAAAAGATTGTAGAATGAGGGATATGGATGTTTGAATGAGTGGAATGGAGGTTAGAATGGGGAATGGATTTTAGAATGAGGAATTATTGTTCGAAAGGGAAATGGACATTAGAATGGATAATGGATGTTAGAATGGGGAATGGATGTGAGAATGGGGATTTGATGTTCGAATGAGAAATGGAGCTTAGAAAGGAAAATGGATGTTCGAATGGTAAATGGATGTTATAATGGGGAATGGGGACTGGATGTATGAATGGGGAATGGATGTTAGAATGAGGAATGGATGTTAGAAAGGGGAATGGATGTGAGAATGAGGGGAATGCATGTTATAATGAGGAATGGATGTTAGAATGAGGAATGGATGTTCGAATGAGGAATGGATGTTCGAATGAAGAATGGCTGTTAAAATGAGGGGAATGGATGTTAGAATGAGGAATGGATGTGAGAATGGGGAATGGATGTTAGAATGAGGGGACTGGATTGTAGAATGCGGAATGGAAGTTAAAATGGGGAATGTACTTTAGAATGGGGAATGGATGTTCGAATGGGGAATGGATGTGAGAATGGGGAATCGATGTATGTTGGAATGGGGATTGGATGTTAGAATGAGGAATGGATGTTAGAATGGGGAATGGATGTCAGAATGGGGAATGGATGTTAGAATGGAGAATGGATGTAGAATGAGGGGAATGGATGTTCGAATGGGGAATGGATTTTAGAATGAGGAATGAAGGTTAGAATGGGGAATGGATGTTAGAATGGGGAATAGATGTTAGAATGGGCAATGGATGGTAGAATGGGGAAAGGATGTTAGAATGAGGGGAATGGCAGTGAGAATGAGGACAACGGATGTTAGAATGGGGAATGGATGTTAGAATTCTGAATGGTGTTAGAATGAGGAACAGATGTTCGAATGGGGAATGGATGTTAGAATGAGGGAATGGATGTTAGAATGAGGGGAATGGATGTTAGAATGGGGAATGGACGTTAAAATGGGGAAGTGATGTTAGAATGGGGAATGGATGTTACAATGGGGAAGTGATGTTACAATGGGGAATGGATGTTAGAATGGGGAATGGCTGATAGAATGGGAAAGTGATGTTAGAATGGGGAATGGATGTTAGAATGGGGAATGGATGTTCGAATGAGGAAGGGATGTCAGAATGCGGAATGGATGTTGAAAAGGGAAATGGATGTTCGAATGACGAAGGGATGTTAGAATGAGGAATGGATGTTAGAATGGGGAATGGATGTTAGAATGAGGGTAATGGAAGTTAGAACGAGGGGAGTGGATGTTAGAATGCGGAATGGATGTCACAATGCGGAATGGATGTTGACAAGTGGAATGTATGTTAGAATGTGGAATGTTTGTTAGAATGGGGAATGGATGTTCGAATGAGGGTAATGGAAGTTAGAACGAGGGGAGTGGATGTTAGAATGCGGAATGGATGTCACAATGCGGAATGGATGTTGACAAGGGGAATGGATGTTAGAATGAGGAAGGGATGTTAGAATGAGGGGAATGGAAGTTAGAATGGGGAATGGATGTTAGAATGGGGAATGGAAGTTAGAATGAGGAAGGGATGTTAGAATGGGGAATGGATGTTAGAATGAGCATAATGGATGTTAGAATGGGGAAATTGATGTGAGAATGGGGAATGGATGTAAGAATGGGGAATGGATGTTAGAATGGGGAAGGGATGTTCGAATGGGGATTGGATGTTAGAATGTGGAATGGATGTTAGAATGTGGAATGGAAGTTAGAATGAGGGAAATGGATGTTCGAATGGGGAAAATATGTTAGAGTGAGGAATGGATGTTAGAATGGGGAATGCATGTCAGAATGAGGGAATGGATGTTAGAATGAGGGGAATGGATGTTAAAATGAGGGAAATGAATGTTAGAAAGTGGCGAATGGATGTTAGAATTCGGGAAATGGAAGTTAGAATGAGGGAAATGTCGTTTCGAATGAGGGAAATGGATGTTAGAATGAGGGAAATGTCGTTTCGAATGAGGGAAAAGGATGTCAGAATGAGGGAAATGGATGTTCGAATGGGGAATGGATGTAGAATGGGGAATCTATGTTCGAATGGGGAATGGATGTTCGAATGGGGAATGGATTTTAGAAGGGGAAATGGCTGTTAGAATGGGGAATGGATGTTAGAATGGGGAATGGATGTTAGAATGGGGAATGGTTGTTAGAATGGGGAATGGATATTAGAATGGGGAATGGTTGTTAGAATGGGAATGGATGTTAGAATGGGGAATGGATGGTAAAATAGGGAATGGATGTTAGAATAGGGAATGGATGTTAGAATAGGGAATGGATGTTCGAATTGGGAATGGATGTCAGAATCGGGAATGTGTGCTAGAATGAGGGGAATGGAAGTTAGATTAGGGTTATGAATGTTAGAATGGGGAATGGATGTTAGAATGGGGAATGGATGTTAGAATGAGGGAAATGGATTTCAGAATGCTGAAGGGATGTAAGAATGAGGAATAGATTTTAGAATGCGGAATAGATGTTAACAAGGGGAATGGATGTTAAAATGGGAATGCATGTTAGAATGGGGAATGGATGTCAGAATCAGGGAAATGGATGTTCGAATGACGAATGGATGTTAGAAAGGGGAATGGATGTCAGAATGACGAATGGATGTTAGAAAGGGGAATGGATGTCAGAATGGGGATTGGATGTAAGAATGAGGAATGGATGTTAGAATGGGGAATGGAAAGTAGAATGGGGAAAGGATTGTAGAATGAGGGAAATGGATGTTAGAATAGTAGAATGGAGGTGCGAATGGGGAATGGATGGTCGAATGAGGAATTAATGTTCGAAAGGGAAATGGACGTTAGAATGGGTAATGGATGTTAGAATGGGGAATGGCTGTTAGAATGGGGAATGGATGTTAGAATGGGAATGGATGTTAGAATGGGGAATGGATGGTAAAATAGGGAATGGATGTTAGAATAGGGAATGGATGTTAGAATAAGGGAAATGGATTTCAGAATGCGGAAGGGATGTAAGAATGTGGAACAGATTTTAGAATGCGGAATAGATGTTAACAAGGGGAATGGATGTTAAAATGGGAATGGATGTTAGAATGAGTAAGGGATGTTGGAATGTGGAATGGATGTTAGAATGGGGAATGGATGTCAGAATCAGCGGAATGGATTTTAGAATGACGAATGGATATTAGAAAGGGGAATGAATGTCAGAATGGGGAATGGATGTAAGAATGAGGAATGGATGTTAGAATGGGGAATGGAAAGTGGAATGGGGAAAGGATTGTAGAATGAGGGAAATGGATGTTAGAATGAGTGGAATGGAGGTTAGAATGGGGAATGGATGTTAGAACGAGGAATTAATGTTCGAAAGGGAAATGGACGTTAGAATGGGTAATGGATGTTAGAATGGGGAATGGATGTGAGAATGGGGATTGGGTGTTCAAATGAGGAATGGAGCTTAGAAAGAAAATGGATGTTCGAATGGGAAATGGATGTTATAATGGGGAAGGGGCACTGGATGTAAGAATGGAGAATGGATGTTAGAATGAGGAATGGATGTTAAAATGGGGAATGGATGTGAGAATGAGGGGAATGGATGTTTGAATGATGAAGAATGTTAGAATGAGGGGAATAGAAGTTAGAATGAGGACGGAATGTTAGAATGAGGAATGGATGTTAGAATGGGGAATGGATGTTAAAATGCGGAATGGGGAATGGAAGTATGAATGGGGAATGGATGTTGGAATGGGGAATGGATGTTGGAATGGGGAATGGATGTTAGAAAGGGGAATGGATGTTAGAAAGGGGAATGAATGTTCGAAAGGGGAATGGATGTTAGAATGAGGAATGGATGTTAGAATGGGGAATGGATGTTAGAATGAGGGTAATGGAAGTTAGAACGAGGGGAGTGGATGTTAGAATGCGGAATGGATGTTACAATGCGGAATGGATGTTGACAAGGGGAATGGATGTTAGAATGAGGAAGGGATGTTAGAATGAGGGAAATGGAAGTGAGAATGAGGAAGGAATGTTAGAATGGGGGAAATGGAAGTGAGAATGAGGAAGGGATGTTAGAATGGGGAATGGATGTTATAATGAGGGGAATGGAAGTTAGAATGAGGGGAATGGAAGTTCGAATGTGGGGAATGGATGTTTGAATTAGGGAAATGGATGTTCGAATGGGGAATGGATATTAGAATGATGGGAACGAATGTCAGAATGGGGAAAGGATGATAGAATGAGGGGAATGGATGTTAGAATGAGGTGAATGGATGTTAGAATGGGGAATGGATGTTAGAATGAGGAATTAATGTTTTAAAGGGAAATGGATGTTTGAATGGGTAATGCATGTTCGAATGGGGAATGGATGTGTGAATGGGGAATGGGGACTGGATGTAAGAATGGGGAATGGATGTTAGAATGGGGAATGGATGTCAGAATGAGCGGAACGGATGTTTGAATAATGAAGGATGCTAGAATGAGGGGAATGGAAGTTAGAATAAGTAAGGGGTGTTAGAATGGTGAATGGGGAATGGAAGTCAGAATAGGGAATCAATGTTAGAATGGGGAATGGATGTTAGAATGAGGAATGGATGTTAGAATAGGGAATGGATGTTAGAATGGGGAATGGATGTTAGAATGAGGGGAATGGAAGTTAGAATGAGGGGAATGGAAGTTAGATTGAGGAAGGGATGTTAGAATGGGGAATGGATGTTCGAATGAGCAGAATGGATGTTAGAATGGGGAATGAATGTTAGAATGGGGAATGGATGTAAGAATGGGGAATGGATGTCAGAATGGGGAATGGTTGTTCGAATGGGGAATGGTTGTTCGAATGGGGAATGGATTTTAGAAGGGGAAATAGCTGTTAGAATGGTGAATGGATGTTAGAATGGGGAATGGATGTTAGAATGGGGAATGGTTGTTAGAATGGGAATAGATGTTAGAATGGGGAATGGATGGTAAAATAGGGCATGGATGTTAGAATAGGGAATGGTTGTTAGAATTGGGAATGGATGTCAGAATGGGGAATGTGTGCTAGAATGAGGGGAATGGAAGTTAGAATTAGGGATATGGATGTTAGAATGGGGAATGGATGTTAGAATGGGGAATGGATGTTAGAATGAGGGAAATGGATTTCAGAATGCGGAAGGGATGTAAGAATGAGCAATAGATTTTAGAATGCGGAATAGATGTTAACAAGGGGAATGGATGTTAAAATGGAAATGGATCTTAGACTGAGCAAGGGATGTTAGAGTGTGGAATGGATGTTAAAATGGGGAATACATGTCAGAATCAGGGAAATGGATGTTAGAATGACGAATGGATGTTAGAAAGGGGAATGGATGTCAGAATGGGGATTGGATGTAAGAAAGAGGAATTGATGTTAGAATGGTGAATGGAAAGTACAATGGGGAAAGGATTGTTGAATGAGGGAAATGGATGTTATAATGGGGAATGGGGACTGGATGTAAGAATGGGGAATGGATGTTAGAAAGGGGAATGGATGTTAGAAAGGGGAAGGAATGTTAGAATGAGGAATGGATGTTAGAATGGGGAATAGATGTTTGAAAGGGGAATGGATGTTCGAAAGGGGAATAGATGTTAGAATGAGGAATGGATGTTAGAATGGGGAATGGATGGTAGAATGGGGAATGGATGGTAGAATGGGGAATGGATGTGAGAATGGGAAATGGATGTTATAATTTCGAATTGGTGTTAGAACGCAGAATGAATGTTAGAATGGGGAATGGATGTTAGAATGCGGAATGGATGTTAGAATGAGCGGAATGGATGTTAGAATGAGGAGAATTGAAGTTAGAATGGGGAATGGATGTAAGAATGAGGAATGGATGTTAGAATGAGGGACATGTCGTTTCGAATCAGCGGAATGGATGTTAGAAAGGGGAATGGATGTCAGAATGGGGAATGGATGGAAGAATGAGGAATGGATGTTAGAATGGGGAAAAGATTGTAGAATGAGGGATATGGATGTTTGAATGAGTGGAATGGAGGTTAGAATGGGGAATGGATTTTAGAATGAGGAATTATTGTTCGAAAGGGAAATGGACATTAGAATGGATAATGGATGTTAGAATGGGGAATGGATGTGAGAATGGGGATTTGATGTTCGAATGAGGAATGGAGCTTAGAAAGGAAAATGGATGTTCGAATGGTAAATGGATGTTATAATGGGGAATGGGGACTGGATGTAAGAATGGGGAATGGATGTTAGAATGAGGAATGGATGTTAGAAAGGGGAATGGATGTGAGAATGAGGGGAATGCATGTTATAATGAGGAATGGATGTTAGAATGAGGAATGGATGTTCGAATGAGGAATGGATGTTCGAATGAAGAATGGCTGTTAAAATGAGGGGAATGGATGTTAGAATGAGGAATGGATGTGAGAATGGGGAATGGATGTTAGAATGAGGGGACTGGATTGTAGAATGCGGAATGGAAGTTAAAATGGGGAATGTACTTTAGAATGGGGAATGGATGTTCGAATGGGGAATGGATGTGAGAATGGGGAATCGATGTATGTTGGAATGGGGAATGGATGTTAGAATGAGGAATGGATGTTAGAATGGGGAATGGATGTCAGAATGGGGAATGGATGTTAGAATGGAGAATGGATGTAGAATGAGGGGAATGGATGTTCGAATGGGGAATGGATTTTAGAATGAGGAATGAAGGTTAGAATGGGGAATGGATGTTAGAATGGGGAATAGATGTTAGAATGGGCAATGGATGGTAGAATGGGGAAAGGATGTTAGAATGAGGGGAATGGCAGTGAGAATGAGGACAACGGATGTTAGAATGGGGAATGGATGTTAGAATTCTGAATGGTGTTAGAATGAGGAACAGATGTTCGAATGGGGAATGGATGTTAGAATGAGGGAATGGATGTTAGAATGAGGGGAATGGATGTTAGAATGGGGAATGGACGTTAAAATGGGGAAGTGATGTTAGAATGGGGAATGGATGTTACAATGGGGAAGTGATGTTACAATGGGGAATGGATGTTAGAATGGGGAATGGCTGATAGAATGGGAAAGTGATGTTAGAATGGGGAATGGATGTTAGAATGGGGAATGGATGATAGAATGGGGAATGTATCTTAGAATGGGGAATGTATCTTAGAATGGGGAATGAATGTTAGAATGATGGGAATGGATTTTAGAAAGGGGAATGTATATTAGAAAGGGGATTGGATGTGAGAATGCGGAAAGGATGTTAGAATGAGGTGAATGGATGTGAGAATGAGGAATGGTGTTAGAATGAGGGGAATGGTGTTAGAATGGGAAATAGATGGTAGAATGGGGAATGGATGTTAGAAAGGGGAAAGGATGTTAGAATGGGGAATGGATATCAGAATGGTAAATGGATGTCAGAATGGGGAATGGATGTCAGAATGGGGAATGGATGTCAGAATGAGGGGAATGGATGTTAGAATGAGAGGAATGGATGTTAGAATGAGGGGAATGGATGTTTGAATGGGGAATGGATTTTAGAATGAGGAATGAAGGTTAGAATGGGGTTTGTACATTAGAATGTGAATTGGATGTTAGAATGGGGAATGGATTTTAGAATGGGGAATCGATGTAAGTTAGAAAGGGAATGGATGTTGGAATGAGGGAAATGAATGTTAGAATGAGGAATGGGTGTTCGAATGAGGAATGGATGTTCGAATGTGGAATTGATGTTAGAATGAGGAATAGATGTCAGAGTGGGGAATGGATGTCAGAATGGGGAAAGGATGTTAGAATGGGGAATGGATGTTAGAATGGGGAATGGATGTTAGAATGGGGAATGGATGTTAGATTGGGGAATCGATGTTAGAATGAAAAATAGATTTTAGAAAGAGGGGAATGGATTTTAGAATGGGGAATGGATGTGAGAATGGGGAATGGATGTTAGATTAGGGAATGGATGGTAGAATGGGGAATGGATGTTAGAATGGGGAATGGATGTTAGAATGAGGGAATGTATGTTCGAATGGGGAATGAATGCAAGAATGAGGGGAATGCATGTTATAATGAGGAATGGATGTTAGAATTGGGAATGGTGTTAGAATCAGGAATGGATATTTGAATGGGGAATGGATGTTCGAATGAGGGAATGGATGGTAGAATGTGGAATGGTTGCCGGAATGAAGGGAATGACTGTTAGAATGAGGGGAATGAATGTTAGAAAGGGGAATGGATGTTAGAATGGGGAATGGATGTTACAATGGGGAATGGATGTTAGAATGAGGGAATGGATGTTAGAATGCGGGGAATGGATGTTAGAATGAGGGGAATGGATGTTAGAATGGGTAATGGTTGTTACAATGGGGAAGTGATTTTAGAATGGGGAATGGATGTTATAATGGGGAAGTGATGTTAGAATGGGGAATTGATGTTAGAATGGGGAATGGCTGATAGAATGGGAAAGTGATGTGAGAATGGGGAATGGATTTTAGAATGGGGAATGAAGGTTTAAATGGGGTTTGTACATTAGAATGTGAATTGGATGTTAGAATGGGGAATGGATTTTAGAATGGGGAATCGATGTAAGTTAGAAAGGGAATGGATGTTGGAATGAGGGAAATGAATGTTAGAATGAGGAATGGATGTTAGAATGAGGAATGGATGTTCGAATGAAGAATGGCTGTTAGAATGAGGGGAATGGATGTTAGAATGAGGAATGGTTGTGAGAATGGGGAATGGATGTTAGAATGAGGGGAATGGATTGTAGAATGGGGAATGGAAGTTAGAATGGGGAATGTAAGTTAGAATGCGGAATGGATGTTAGAATGGGGAATGGATGTGAGAATCGGGAATCGATGTATGTTGGAATGGGGAATGGATGTTAGAATGAGGAATGGATGTTAGAATGGCGAATGGTTGTTTGAATGAGGGGAACGTATGTTTGAATGGGGAATGAATGTGAGAATGAGGGGAATGGATGTTAGAATCATGGGAATGGATGTAGAATGAGGGGAATGGATGTTCGAATGGGGAATGGATTTTAAAATGAGGAATGAAGGTTAGAATGGGGAATGGATGTTAGAATGGGGAATGGATGGTAGAATGGGGAAAGGATGTTAGAATGAGGGGAATGGCAGTGAGAATGAGGGGAACGGATGTTAGAATGGGGAATGGATGTTAGCATGGGGAATGGATGCGAGAATAGGTAATGGATGTTAGAATGAGGGGAATGGTGTTAGAATGGGGAATGGATGTTTGAATTGTGAACGGATGTTAGAATGTGCAATGGATGTTGGAATGAGGGGAATGGATGTGAGAATGGGGAATGGATGTTAGAATGGGAAATGTATGTTACAATGGGGAAGTGATGTTAGAATGGGGAATGGATGTTAGAATGGGGAATGGATGATAGAATGGGGAATGTATCTTAGAATGGGGAATGTATCTTAGAATGGGGAATGAATGTTAGAATGATGGGAATGGATTTTAGAATGGGGAATGTATATTAGAATGGGAATTGGATGTTAGAATGGGGAATGGATGTCAGAATGGGGAATGGATGTGCGAATGAGGGGAATGGATGTTAGAATGAGGTAAATGGATGTTAGAATGAGGGGAATGGTTGTTTGAATGGGGAATGGATTTTAGAATGAGGAATGAAGGTTAGAATGGGGTTTGTACATTAGAATGTGGATTGGATGTTAGAATGGGGAATGGATTTTAGAATGGGGAATCGATGTAAGTTAGACAGGGAATGGATGTTCGAATGAGGGAAATGAATGTTAGAATGAGGAATGGATGTGCGAATGAGGAATGGATGTTCGAATGAGGAATTGATGTTAGAATGAGGAATAGATGTCAGAGTGGGGAATGGATGTCAGAATGGGGAATGGATGTTAGATTGGGGAATCGATGTTAGAATGAAGAATTGATTTTGGAAAGAGGGGAATGGATTTTAGAATGGGGAATGGATGTGAGAATGGGGAATGGATGTTAGAATAGGGAATGGATGGTAGAATTTGGAATGGATGTTAGAATGGGGAATGGATGGTAGAATGAGGGAATGGATGTTCGAATGGGGAATGGATGCTAGAATGAGGGGAATGCATGTTATAATGAGGAATGGATGTTAGAATTGGGAATGGTGTTAGAATGAGGAATGGATGTTTGAATGGGGAATGGATGTTCGAATGAGGGAAAGGATGGTAGAATGTGGAATGGTTGCCGGAATGAAGGGAGTGGCTGTTAGAATGAGGGGAATGAATGTTAGAAAGGGGAATAGATGGTAGAATGGGGAATGGATGTTACAATGGGGAATGGATGTTAGAATGGGAATGGATGCTAGAATAAGGGGAATGGATGCTAGAATGGGGAATGGATGTTAGAATGAGGGAATGGATGTTAGAATGAGGGGAATGGAAGTTAGAATGGGGTATGGATGCTAGAATGGGGAATGGATGTTAGAATGAGGGAATGGATGTTAGAATGAGGGGAATGGATGTTAGAATAGAGAATGGATGCTAGAATGGGGAATGGATGTGAGAGTGAGGAATGCATGTTAGAATGGGGAATGGATGTTAGAATTGGGAATGGTATTAGAATGAGGAATAGATGTTCCAATGGGGAATGGATGTTAGAATGAGGGAATGGATGTTCGAATGGGGAATGGATGCTAGAATGAGGGGAATGCATGTTATAATGAGGAATGGATGTTAGAATGAGGAATGGATGTTCGAATGAAGAATGGCTGTTAGAATGAGGGGAACGGATGTTAGAATGAGGAATGGATGTGAGAATGGGGAATGGATTTTAGAATGAGGAATGAAGGTTAGAATGGGGTTTGTACATTAGAATGTGGATTGGATGTTGGAATGAGGAATGGATTTTAGAATGGGGAATCGATGTCAGTGAGAAAGGGCATGGATGTTGGAATGAGGGAAATGAATGTTAGAATGGGGAATGGGGAATGGATGTTAGAATGGGGAATGGATGTTAGAATGCGGAATGGATGTTAGAATGCGGAATGGATGTTAGATTGGGGAATCGATGTTAGAATGAAGAATAGATTTCAGAAAGAGGGGAATGGATTTTAGAATGGGGAATAGATGTTAGAATGGCGAATGGATGTTTTAATGAGGGGAACGTATGTTAGAATGGGGAATGGATTTGAGAATGAGGGGAATGGATGTTCGAATGAGGAATTGATGTTAGAATGAGGAATGGATGTCAGAGTGGGGAATGAATGTCATAATGGGGAAAGGATGTTAGAATGCGGAATGGATGTTAGAATGGGGAATGGATGTTAGAATGGGGAATGGATGTTCGATTGGGGAATCGATGTTAGAATGAAGAATAGATTTTAGAAAGAGGGGAATGGATGTGAGAATGGGGAATGGATGTTAGAATAGGGAATGGATGGTAGAATGGGGAATGGATTTTAGAATGGGGAATGGATGGTAGAATGAGGGAATGGATGTTCGAATGGGGAATGGATGCTAGAATGAGGAATGGAGGTTAGAATTGGGTATGGTTTTAGAATGAGGATTGGATGTTTGAATGGGGAATGGATGTTCAAATGAGGGAATGGATGGTAGCATGAAGGGAATGGATGTTTGAATGGGGAATGGATTTTAGAATGAGGAATGAAGGTTAGAATGCGGTTTGTACATTAGAATGTGGATTGGATGTTAGAATGGGGAATGGATTTTAGAATGGGGAATCGATGTAAGTTAGAAAGGGAATGGATGTTGGAATGAGGGAAATGAATGTTAGAATGAGGAATGGATGTTCGAATGAGGAATGGATGTTCGAATGAGGAATTGATGTTAGAATGAGGAATGGATGTCAGAGTGGGGAATGGATGTCAGAATGGGGAATGGATGTTAGATTGGGGAATCGATGTTAGAATGAAGAATAGATTTTGGAAAGAGGGGAATGGATTTTAGAATGGGGAATGGATGTGAGAATGGGGAATGGATGTTAGAATAGGGAATGGATGGTAGAATGGGGAATGGATGTTCGAATGGGGAATGGATGGTAGAATGAGGGAATGGATGTTCGAATGGGGAATGGATGCTAGAATGAGGGGAATGCATGTTATAATGAGGAATGGATGTTAGAATTGGGCATGGTGTTAGAATGAGGAATGGATGTTTGAATGGGGAATGGATGTTCGAATGAGGGAATGGATGGTAGAATGTGGAATGGTTGCCGGAATGAAGGGAATGGCTGTTAGAATGAGGGGAATGAATGTTAGAAAGGGGAATAGATGTTAGAATGGGGAATGGATGTTACAATGGGGAATGGATGTTAGAATGGGGAATGGAAGCTAGAATAAGGGGAATGGATGCTAGAATGGGGAATGGATGTTAGAATGAGGGAATGGATGTTAGAATGAGGGGAATGGATGTTAGAATGGGGAATGGATGCTAGAATGGGGAATGGATGTTAGAATGAGGTAATGGATGTTAGAATGAGGGGAATGGATGTTAGAATGGGGAATGGATTTTAGAATGGGGAATGGATGTTACAATGTGGAATAGATGTTAGAATGAGGGGAATGGATGCTAGAATGGGGAATGGATGTGAGAGTGAGGAATGCATGTTAGAATGGGGAATGGATGTTAGAATTGGGAATGGTGTTAGAATGAGATGGATGTTCCAATGGGGAATGGATGATAAAATGAGGGAATGGATGTTCGAATGGGGAATGGATGCTAGAATGAGGGGAATGCATGTTATAATGAGGAATGGATGTTAGAATGAGGAATGAAGGTTAGAATGGGGAATGGATGTTTGAATGGGGAATAGATGTTGGAATGGGGAATGGATGGTAGAATGGGGAAAGGATGTTAGAATGAGGGGAATGGCAGTGAGAATGAGGGGAACTGATGTTAGAATGGGGAATGGATGTTAGAATGGGGAATGGATGCTAGAATAGGGAATGGATGTTAGAATGAGGGGAATGGTGTTTGAATGGGGAATGGATGTTAGAATGAGGGAATGGATGTTAGAATGAGGGGAATGGATGTTAGAATGGGGTATGGATGCTAGAATGGGGAATGGATGTTAGAATGAGGGAATGGATGTTAGAATGAGGGGAATGGATGTTAGAATAGAGAATGGATGCTAGAATGGGGAATGGATGTGAGAGTGAGGAATGCATGTTAGAATGGGGAATGGATGTTAGAATTGGGAATGGTATTAGAATGAGGAATATATGTTCCAATGGGGAATGGATGTTAGAATGAGGGAATGGATGTTCGAATGGGGAATGGATGCTAGAATGAGGGGAATGCATGTTATAATGAGGTATGGATGTTAGAATGAGGAATGGATGTTCGAATGAAGAATGGCTGTTAGAATGAGGGGAACGGATGTTAGAATGAGGAATGGATGTGAGAATGGGGAATGGATTTTAGAATGAGGAATGAAGGTTAGAATGGGGTTTGTACATTAGAATGTGGATTGGATGTTAGAATGGGGAATGGATTTTAGAATGGGGAATCGATGTCAGTGAGAAAGGGAATGGATGTTGGAATGAGGGAAATGAATGTTAGAATGGGGAATGGGGAATGGATGTTAGAATGGGGAATGGATGTTAGAATGCGGAATGGATGTTAGAATGCGGAATGGATGTTAGATTGGGGAATCGATGTTAGAATGAAGAATAGATTTTAGAAAGAGGGGAATGGATTTTAGAATGGGGAATGGATGTTAGAATGGCGAATGGATGTTTTAATGAGGGGAACGTATGTTAGAATGGGGAATGGATTTGAGAATGAGGGGAATGGATGTTCGAATGAGGAATTGATGTTAGAATGAGGAATGGATGTCAGAGTGGGGAATGAATGTCATAATGGGGAAAGGATGTTAGAATGCGGAATGGATGTTAGAATGGGGAATGGATGTTAGAATGGGGAATGGATGTTCGATTGGGGAATCGATGTTAGAATGAAGAATAGATTTTAGAAAGAGGGGAATGGATGTGAGAATGGGGAATGGATGTTAGAATAGGGAATGGATGGTAGAATGGGGAATGGATGTTAGAATGGGGAATGGATGGTAGAATGAGGGAATGGATGTTCGAATGGGGAATGGATGCTAGAATGAGGAATGGAGGTTAGAATTGGGAATGGTTTTAGAATGAGGATTGGATGTTTGAATGGGGAATGGATGTTCAAATGAGGGAATGGATGGTAGAATGAAGGGAATGGATGTTTGAATGGGGAATGGATTTTAGAATGAGGAATGAAGGTTAGAATGCGGTTTGTACATTAGAATGTGGATTGGATGTTAGAATGGGGAATGGATTTTAGAATGGGGAATCGATGTAAGTTAGAAAGGGAATGGATGTTGGAATGAGGGAAATGAATGTTAGAATGAGGAATGGATGTTCGAATGAGGAATGGATGTTCGAATGAGGAATTGATGTTAGAATGAGGAATGGATGTCAGAGTGGGGAATGGATGTCAGAATGGGGAATGGATGTTAGATTGGGGAATCGATGTTAGAATGAAGAATAGATTTTGGAAAGAGGGGAATGGATTTTAGAATGGGGAATGGATGTGAGAATGGGGAATGGATGTTAGAATAGGGAATGGATGGTAGAATGGGGAATGGATGTTCGAATGGGGAATGGATGCTAGAATGAGGGGAATGCATGTTATAATGAGGAATGGATGTTAGAATTGGGCATGGTGTTAGAATGAGGAATGGATGTTTGAATGGGGAATGGATGTTCGAATGAGGGAATGGATGGTAGAATGTGGAATGGTTGCCGGAATGAAGGGAATGGCTGTTAGAATGAGGGGAATGAATGTTAGAAAGGGGAATAGATGTTAGAATGGGGAATGGATGTTACAATGGGGAATGGATGTTAGAATGGGGAATGGAAGCTAGAATAAGGGGAATGGATGCTAGAATGGGGAATGGATGTTAGAATGAGGGAATGGATGTTAGAATGAGGGGAATGGATGTTAGAATGGGGAATGGATGCTAGAATGGGGAATGGATGTTAGAATGAGGTAATGGATGTTAGAATGAGGGGAATGGATGTTAGAATGGGGAATGGATGTTAGAATGGGGAATGGATGTTACAATGTGGAATAGATGTTAGAATGAGGGGAATGGATGCTAGAATGGGGAATGGATGTGAGAGTGAGGAATGCATGTTAGAATGGGGAATGGATGTTAGAATTGGGAATGGATGTTAGAATTGGGAATGGTGTTAGAATGAGAAATGGATGTTCCAATGGGGAATGGATGATAAAATGAGGGAATGGATGTTCGAATGGGGAATGGATGCTAGAATGAGGGGAATGGATGTTATAATGAGGAATGGATGTTAGAATGAGGAATGGATGTTCGATTGAAGAATGGCTATTAGAATGAGGGGAATGGATGTTAGAATGAGGAATGGAATTGAGAATGGGGAATGGATGTTAGAATGAGGGGACTGGATTGTAGACTGGGAAATGGATGTCAGAATGGGGAATGGATGTTAGAATGGAGAATGTAGGTTTGAATGAGGGGAACGTATGTTAGAATGGGGAATGAATGTGAGAATGAGGGGAATGGATGTTCGAATGAAGAATTGATGTTAGAATGAGGAATAGATGTCAAAGTGGGGAATGCATGTCAGAATGGGGAAAGGATGTTAGAATGCGGAATGGATGTTCGAATGGGGAATGGATTTTAGAATGAGGAATGAAGGTTAGAATGGGGAATGGATGTTTGAATGGGGAATAGATGTTGGAATGGGGAATGGATGGTAGAATGGGGAAAGGATGTTAGAATGAGGGGAATGGCAGTGAGAATGAGGGGAACTGATGTTAGAATGGGGAATGGATGTTAGAATGGGGAATGGAAGCTAGAATAGGGAATGGATGTTAGAATGAGGGGAATGGTGTTTGAATGGGGAATGGATTTTAGAATGGGGAATCGATGTCAGTGAGAAAGGGAATGGATGTTGGAATGAGGGAAATTAATGTTAGAATGGGGAATGGGGAATGGATGTTAGAATGGGGAATGGATGTTAGAATGCGGAATGGATGTTAGATTGGGGAATCGATGTTAGAATGAAGAATCGATGTTAGAAAGAGGAGAATGGATTTTAGAATGGGGAATGGATGTTAGAATGGCGAATGGTTGTTTGAATGAGGGGAACGTATTTTAGAATGGGGAATGGATGTGAGAATGAGGGGAATGGATGTTCGAATGAGGAATTGATGTTAGAATGAGGAATGGATGTCAGAGTGGCGAATGAATGTCAGAATGGGGAAAGGATGTTAGAATGCGGAATGGATGTTAGAATGGGGAATGGATGTTAGAATGGGGAATGGATGTTAGATTGGGGAATCGATGTTAGAATGAAGAATAGATTTTAGAAAGAGGGGAATGGATTTTAGATTGGGGAATGGATGTGAGAATGGGGAATGGATGTTAGAATAGGGAATGGATGGTAGAATGGGGAATGGATGTTAGAATGGGGAATGGATGGTAGAATGAGGGAATGGATGTTCGAATAGGGAATGGATGCTAGAATGAGGGGAATGCATGTTATAATGAGGAATGGATGTTAGAATTGGGAATGGTTTTAGAATGAGGATTGGATGTTTGAATGGGGAATGGATGTTCGAATGAGGGAATGGATGATAGAATGTGGAATGGTTGCCGGAATGAAGGGAATGGCTGTTAGAATGAGGGGAATGAATGTTAGAAAGGGGAATGGATGTTAGAATGGGGAATGGATGTTACAATGGGGAATGGATGTTAGAATGGGGAATGGATGCTAGAATAAGGGGAATGGATGCTAGAATGGGGGATGGATGTTAGAATGAGGGAATGGATGTTAGAATGAGGGGAATGGATGTTAGAATGGGGAATGGATGTTAGAATGGGGAATGGATGTTACAATGTGGAATAGATGTTAGAATGAAGGGAATGGATGCTAGAATGGGGAATGGATGTGAGAGTGAGGAATGCATGTTAGAATGGGGAATGGATGTTAGAATGAGGGAATGGATGTTAGAATGAGGGGAATGGAAGTAGATTGGTGAATGGATGTGAGAATGAGGGGAACGGATGTTAGAATGGGGAATGGATGTTAGAATGAGGGAATGGTGGTAGAATGGGGAATGGGTGTTAGAATGGGGAATGCATGTTATAATGAGGAATGGATGTTAGAATTGGGAAAGGTGTTAGAATGAGGAATAGATGTTCCAATGGGGAATGGATGTTAGAATGAGGGAATGGATGTTCGAATGGGGAATGGATGCTAGAATGAGGGGAATGCATGTTATAATGAGGAATGGATGTTAGAATGAGGAATGGATGGTTCGAATGAAGAATGGCTGTTAGAATGAGGGGAATGGATGTTAGAATGCGGAATGGATGTGAGAATGGGGAATGGATGTTAGAATGAGGGGACTGGATTGTAGAATGCGGAATGGAAGTTAGAATGGGGAATGTACGTTAGAATGGGGATTGGATGTTCGAATGGGGAATGGATGTGAGAATGGGGAATCGATGTATGTTGGAATGGGGAATGGATGTTAGAATGAGGAATGGATGTTAGAATGGAGAATGGATGTCAGAATGGGGAATGGATGTTAGAATGGAGAATGGATGTTTGAATGAGGGGAACGTATGTTAGAATGGGGAATGAATGTGAGAATGAGGCGAATGGATGTTAGAATGAGGGGAATGGATGTAGAATGAGGGGAATGGATGTTCGAATGGGGAATCGATTTTAGAATGAGGAATGAAGGTTAGAATAGGGAATGGATGTTAGAATGGGGAATAGATGTTAGAATGGGGAATGGATGTTAGAATGGGGAAATGATGTTAGAATGAGGGGAATGGCAGTGAGAATGAGGGGAACGGATGTTAGAATGGGGAATGGATGTTAGAATGGAGAATGGATGCTAGAATAGGGAATGGATGTTAGAATGAGGGGAATGGTGTTAGAATGGGGAATGGATGTTTGAATGGGGAACGGATGTTAGAATGTGCAATGGATGTTGGAATGAGGTGAATGGATGTTATACTGAGGAATGGATGTTAGAATTCTGAATGGTGTTAGAATTCTGAACGGTGTTAGAATGAGGAATAGATGTTCGAATAGGGAATGGATGTTAGAATGAGGGAATGGATGTTAGAATGAGGAGAATGGATGTTAGAATGGGGAATGGATTTTAGAATGGGGAATGGATGTTACAATGGGGAAGTGATGTTAGAATGGGGAATGGATGTTAGAATGGGGAATGGATGGTAGAATGAGGGAATGGATGTTCGAATGGGGAATGGATGCTAGAATGAGGGGAATGCATGTTATAATGAGGAATGGATGTTAGAATTGGGCATGGTGTTAGAATGAGGAATGGATGTTTGAATGGGGAATGGATGTTCGAATGAGGGAATGGATGGTAGAATGTGGAATGGTTGCCGGAATGAAGGGAATGGCTGTTAGAATGAGGGGAATGAATGTTAGAAAGGGGAATAGATGTTAGAATGGGGAATGGATGTTACAATGGGGAATGGATGTTAGAATGGGGAATGGAAGCTAGAATAAGGGGAATGGATGCTAGAATGGGGAATGGATGTTAGAATGAGGGAATGGATGTTAGAATGAGGGGAATGGATGTTAGAATGGGGAATGGATGCTAGAATGGGGAATGGATGTTAGAATGAGGTAATGGATGTTAGAATGAGGGGAATGGATGTTAGAATGGGGAATGGATGTTAGAATGGGGAATGGATGTTACAATGTGGAATAGATGTTAGAATGAGGGGAATGGATGCTAGAATGGGGAATGGATGTGAGAGTGAGGAATGCATGTTAGAATGGGGAATGGATGTTAGAATTGGGAATGGATGTTAGAATTGGGAATGGTGTTAGAATGAGAAATGGATGTTCCAATGGGGAATGGATGATAAAATGAGGGAATGGATGTTCGAATGGGGAATGGATGCTAGAATGAGGGGAATGGATGTTATAATGAGGAATGGATGTTAGAATGAGGAATGGATGTTCGATTGAAGAATGGCTATTAGAATGAGGGGAATGGATGTTAGAATGAGGAATGGATGTGAGAATGGGGAATGGATGTTAGAATGAGGGGACTGGATTGTAGACTGGGAAATGGATGTCAGAATGGGGAATGGATGTTAGAATGGAGAATGTAGGTTTGAATGAGGGGAACGTATGTTAGAATGGGGAATGAATGTGAGAATGAGGGGAATGGATGTTCGAATGAAGAATTGATGTTAGAATGAGGAATAGATGTCAAAGTGGGGAATGCATGTCAGAATGGGGAAAGGATGTTAGAATGCTGAATGGATGTTCGAATGGGGAATGGATTTTAGAATGAGGAATGAAGGTTAGAATGGGGAATGGATGTTTGAATGGGGAATAGATGTTGGAATGGGGAATGGATGGTAGAATGGGGAAAGGATGTTAGAATGAGGGGAATGGCAGTGAGAATGAGGGGAACTGATGTTAGAATGGGGAATGGATGTTAGAATGGGGAATGGAAGCTAGAATAGGGAATGGATGTTAGAATGAGGGGAATGGTGTTTGAATGGGGAATGGATTTTAGAATGGGGAATCGATGTCAGTGAGAAAGGGAATGGATGTTGGAATGAGGGAAATTAATGTTAGAATGGGGAATGGGGAATGGATGTTAGAATGGGGAATGGATGTTAGAATGCGGAATGGATGTTAGATTGGGGAATCGATGTTAGAATGAAGAATCGATGTTAGAAAGAGGAGAATGGATTTTAGAATGGGGAATGGATGTTAGAATGGCGAATGGTTGTTTGAATGAGGGGAACGTATTTTAGAATGGGGAATGGATGTGAGAATGAGGGGAATGGATGTTCGAATGAGGAATTGATGTTAGAATGAGGAATGGATGTCAGAGTGGCGAATGAATGTCAGAATGGGGAAAGGATGTTAGAATGCGGAATGGATGTTAGAATGGGGAATGGATGTTAGAATGGGGAATGGATGTTAGATTGGGGAATCGATGTTAGAATGAAGAATAGATTTTAGAAAGAGGGGAATGGATTTTAGATTGGGGAATGGATGTGAGAATGGGGAATGGATGTTAGAATAGGGAATGGATGGTAGAATGGGGAATGGATGTTAGAATGGGGAATGGATGGTAGAATGAGGGAATGGATGTTCGAATAGGGAATGGATGCTAGAATGAGGGGAATGCATGTTATAATGAGGAATGGATGTTAGAATTGGGAATGGTTTTAGAATGAGGATTGGATGTTTGAATGGGGAATGGATGTTCGAATGAGGGAATGGATGATAGAATGTGGAATGGTTGCCGGAATGAAGGGAATGGCTGTTAGAATGAGGGGAATGAATGTTAGAAAGGGGAATGGATGTTACAATGGGGAATGGATGTTAGAATGGGGAATGGATGCTAGAATAAGGGGAATGGATGCTAGAATGGGGGATGGATGTTAGAATGAGGGAATGGATGTTAGAATGAGGGGAATGGATGTTAGAATGGGGAATGGATGTTAGAATGGGGAATGGATGTTACAATGTGGAATAGATGTTAGAATGAAGGGAATGGATGCTAGAATGGGGAATGGATGTGAGAGTGAGGAATGCATGTTAGAATGGGGAATGGATGTTAGAATGAGGGAATGGATGTTAGAATGAGGGGAATGGAAGTAGATTGGTGAATGGATGTGAGAATGAGGGGAACGGATGTTAGAATGGGGAATGGATGTTAGAATGAGGGAATGGTGGTACAATGGGGAATGGGTGTTAGAATGGGGAATGCATGTTATAATGAGGAATGGATGTTAGAATTGGGAAAGGTGTTAGAATGAGGAATAGATGTTCCAATGGGGAATGGATGTTAGAATGAGGGAATGGATGTTCGAATGGGGAATGGATGCTAGAATGAGGGGAATGCATGTTATAATGAGGAATGGATGTTAGAATGAGGAATGGATGGTTCGAATGAAGAATGGCTGTTAGAATGAGGGGAATGGATGTTAGAATGCGGAATGGATGTGAGAATGGGGAATGGATGTTAGAATGAGGGGACTGGATTGTAGAATGCGGAATGGAAGTTAGAATGGGGAATGTACGTTAGAATGGGGATTGGATGTTCGAATGGGGAATGGATGTGAGAATGGGGAATCGATGTATGTTGGAATGGGGAATGGATGTTAGAATGAGGAATGGATGTTAGAATGGAGAATGGATGTCAGAATGGGGAATGGATGTTAGAATGGAGAATGGATGTTTGAATGAGGGGAACGTATGTTAGAATGGGGAATGAATGTGAGAATGAGGCGAATGGATGTTAGAATGAGGGGAATGGATGTAGAATGAGGGGAATGGATGTTCGAATGGGGAATCGATTTTAGAATGAGGAATGAAGGTTAGAATAGGGAATGGATGTTAGAATGGGGAATAGATGTTAGAATGGGGAATGGATGTTAGAATGGGGAAATGATGTTAGAATGAGGGGAATGGCAGTGAGAATGAGGGGAACGGATGTTAGAATGGGGAATGGATGTTAGAATGGAGAATGGATGCTAGAATAGGGAATGGATGTTAGAATGAGGGGAATGGTGTTAGAATGGGGAATGGATGTTTGAATGGGGAACGGATGTTAGAATGTGCAATGGATGTTGGAATGAGGTGAATGGATGTTATACTGAGGAATGGATGTTAGAATTCTGAATGGTGTTAGAATTCTGAACGGTGTTAGAATGAGGAATAGATGTTCGAATAGGGAATGCATGTTAGAATGAGGGAATGGATGTTAGAATGAGGAGAATGGATGTTAGAATGGGGAATGGATTTTAGAATGGGGAATGGATGTTACAATGGGGAAGTGATGTTAGAATGGGGAATGGATGTTAGAATGGGGAATGGCTGATAGAATGGGAAAGTGATGTTAGAATGGGGAATGGATGTTAGAATGGGGAATGGATGTTAGAATGGGGAAAGGATGTTAGAATGGGGAATGGATATCAGAATGGTAATGGATGTCAGAATGGGGAATGGATGTCAGAATGGGGAATGGATGTGAGAATGAGGGAAATGGATGTTAGAATGAGGGGAATGGATGTTAGAATGAGCGGAATGGATGTTTGAATGGGGAATGGATTTTAGAATGAGGAATGAAGGTTAGAATGGGGTTTGTACATTAGAATGTGGATTGGATGTTAGAATGGGGAATGGATATTAGAATGGGGAATCGATGTCAGTTAGAAAGGGAATGGATGTTGGAATGAGGGAAATGAATGTTAGAATGAGGAATGGATGTTCGAATGAGGAATGGATGTTCGAATGAGGAATGGATGTTCGAATGAGGAATTGATGTTAGACTGAGAAATGGATGTTAGAATGGGGAATGGATGTGAGAATGGGGAATGGATGTTAGAATGAGGGAATGGATGTTCGAATGGGGAATGGATGCTAGAATGAGGGGAATGCATGTTATAATGAGGAATGGATGTTAGAATGAGGAATGGATGTTCGAATGAAGAATGGCTGTTAGAATGAGGGGAATGGATGTTAGAATGAGGAATGGTTGTGAGAATGGGGAATGGATGTTTGAATGGGGAACGGATGTTAGAATGTACAATGGATGTTGGAATGAGGGGAATGGATGTTATACTGAGGAATGGATGTTAGAATTCTGAATGGTGTTAGAATTCTGAACGGTGTTAGAATGAGGAATAGATGTTCGAATAGGGAATGGATGTTAGAATGAGGGAATGGATGTTAGAATGAGGAGAATGATGTTAGAATGGGGAATGGATGTTAGAATGGGGAATGGATGTTACAATGGGGAAGTGATGTTAGAATGGGGAATGGATGTTAGAATGGGGAATGGCTGATAGAATGGGAAAGTGATGTTAGAATGGGGAATGGATGTTAGAATGGGGAATATATGATAGAATGGGGAATGTATATTAGAATGGGGAATGTATCTTAGAATGGGGAATGAATGTTAGAATGATGGGAATGGATTTTAGAAAGGGGAATGAATATTACAAAGGGGATTGGATGTGAGAATGAGGAATGGTGTTAGAATGAGGGGAATGGTGTTAGAATGGGAAATAGATGTTAGAATGGGGAATGGATGTTAGAATGGGGAAAGGATGTTAGAATGGGGAATGGATATCAGAATGGTAATGGATGTCAGAATGGGGAATGGATGTCAGAATGGGGAATGGATGTCAGAATGAGGGGAATGGATGTTAGAATGAGGGAAATGGATGTTAGAATGAGGGAAATGGATGTTGGAATGAGTGGAATGGATGTTTGAATGGGGAATGGATTTTAGGATGAGGAATGAAGGTTAGAATGGGGTTTGTACATTAGAATGTGGATTGGATGTTAGAATGGGGAATGGATTTTAGAATGGGGAATCGATGTCAGTTAGAAAGGGAATGGATGTTGGAATGAGGGAAATGAATGTTAGAATGAGGAATGGATGTTCGAATGAGGAATGGATGTTCGAATGAGGAATTGATGTTAGACTGAGGAATGGATGTTAGAATGGGGAATGGATGTGAGAATGGGGAATGGATGTTAGAATGAGGGAATGGATGTTCGAATGGGGAATGGATGCTAGAATGAGGGGAATGCATGTTATAATGAGGAATGGATGTTAGAATGAGGAATGGATGTTCGAATGAAGAATGGCTGTTAGAATGAGGGGAATGGATGTTAGAATGAGGAATGGTTGTGAGAATGGGGAATGGATGTTAGAATGAGGAGAATGGATTGTAGAATGGGGAATGGAAGTTAGAATGAGGAGAATGGATTTTAGAAAGGGGAATGTATATTACAAAGGGGATTGGATGTAAGAATGCGGAAAGGATGTTAGAATGAGGTGAATGGATGTGAGAATGAGGAATGGTGTTAGAATGAGGGGAATGGTGTTAGAATGGGAAATAGATGTTAGAATGGGGAATGGATGTTAGAATGGGGAAAGCATTTTAGAATGGGTAATGGATGCTAGAATGAGGGGAATGCATGTTATAATGAGGAATGGATGTTAGAATTGGGAATGGTGTTAGAATGAGCAATGGATGTTTGAATGGGGAATGGATGTTCGAATGAGGGAATGGATGGTAGAATGTGGAATGTTTGCCGGAATGAAGGGAATGGCTTTTAGAATGAGGGGAATGAATGTTAGAAAGGGGAATGGATGTTAGAATGGGGAATGGATGTTACAATGGAGAATGGATGTTTGAATGGGGAATGGATGCTAGAATAAGGGGAATGGATGCTAGAATGGGGAATGGATGTTAGAATGAGGGAATGGATGTTAGAATGAGGGGAATGGATGTTAGAATGGCGAATGGATGTTAGAATGGGGAATGGATGTTACAATGTGGAATAGATGTTAGAATGGGTAATGGATGCTAGAATGAGGGGAATGCATGTTATAATGAGGAATGGATGTTAGAATGAGGAATGGATGATCGAATGAAGAATGGCTGTTAGAATGAGGGGAATGGATGCTAGAATAAGGGGAATGGATGTGAGAGTGAGGAATGCATGTTAGAATGGGGAATGGATGTTAGAATGAGCGGAACGGATGTTTGAATAATGAAGGATGCTAGAATGAGGGGAATGGAAGTTAGAATAAGTAAGGGGTGTTAGAATGGTGAATGGGGAATGGAAGTCAGAATAGGGAATCAATGTTAGAATGGGGAATGGATGTTAGAATGAGGAATGGATGTTAGAATAGGGAATGGATGTTAGAATGGGGAATGGATGTTAGAATGAGGGGAATGGAAGTTAGAATGAGGGGAATGGAAGTTAGATTGAGGAAGGGATGTTAGAATGGGGAATGGATGTTCGAATGAGCAGAATGGATGTTAGAATGGGGAATGAATGTTAGAATGGGGAATGGATGTAAGAATGGGGAATGGATGTCAGAATGGGGAATGGTTGTTCGAATGGGGAATGGTTGTTCGAATGGGGAATGGATTTTAGAAGGGGAAATAGCTGTTAGAATGGTGAATGGATGTTAGAATGGGGAATGGATGTTAGAATGGGGAATGGTTGTTAGAATGGGAATAGATGTTAGAATGGGGAATGGATGGTAAAATAGGGCATGGATGTTAGAATAGGGAATGGTTGTTAGAATTGGGAATGGATGTCAGAATGGGGAATGTGTGCTAGAATGAGGGGAATGGAAGTTAGAATTAGGGATATGGATGTTAGAATGGGGAATGGATGTTAGAATGGGGAATGGATGTTAGAATGAGGGAAATGGATTTCAGAATGCGGAAGGGATGTAAGAATGAGCAATAGATTTTAGAATGCGGAATAGATGTTAACAAGGGGAATGGATGTTAAAATGGGAATGGATCTTAGACTGAGCAAGGGATGTTAGAGTGTGGAATGGATGTTAAAATGGGGAATGGATGTCAGAATCAGGGAAATGGATGTTAGAATGACGAATGGATGTTAGAAAGGGGAATGGATGTCAGAATGGGGATTGGATGTAAGAAAGAGGAATTGATGTTAGAATGGTGAATGGAAAGTACAATGGGGAAAGGATTGTTGAATGAGGGAAATGGATGTTATAATGGGGAATGGGGACTGGATGTAAGAATGGGGAATGGATGTTAGAAAGGGGAATGGATGTTAGAAAGGGGAAGGAATGTTAGAATGAGGAATGGATGTTAGAATGGGGAATAGATGTTTGAAAGGGGAATGGATGTTCGAAAGGGGAATAGATGTTAGAATGAGGAATGGATGTTAGAATGGGGAATGGATGGTAGAATGGGGAATGGATGGTAGAATGGGAAATGGATGTGAGAATGGGAAATGGATGTTATAATTTCGAATTGGTGTTAGAACGCAGAATGAATGTTAGAATGGGGAATGGATGTTAGAATGCGGAATGGATGTTAGAATGAGCGGAATGGATGTTAGAATGAGGAGAATTGAAGTTAGAATGGGGAATGGATGTAAGAATGAGGAATGGATGTTAGAATGAGGGACATGTCGTTTCGAATCAGCGGAATGGATGTTAGAAAGGGGAATGGATGTCAGAATGGGGAATGGATGGAAGAATGAGGAATGGATGTTAGAATGGGGAAAAGATTGTAGAATGAGGGATATGGATGTTTGAATGAGTGGAATGGAGGTTAGAATGGGGAATGGATTTTAGAATGAGGAATTATTGTTCGAAAGGGAAATGGACATTAGAATGGATAATGGATGTTAGAATGGGGAATGGATGTGAGAATGGGGATTTGATGTTCGAATGAGGAATGGAGCTTAGAAAGGAAAATGGATGTTCGAATGGTAAATGGATGTTATAATGGGGAATGGGGACTGGATGTAAGAATGGGGAATGGATGTTAGAATGAGGAATGGATGTTAGAAAGGGGAATGGATGTGAGAATGAGGGGAATGCATGTTATAATGAGGAATGGATGTTAGAATGAGGAATGGATGTTCGAATGAGGAATGGATGTTCGAATGAAGAATGGCTGTTAAAATGAGGGGAATGGATGTTAGAATGAGGAATGGATGTGAGAATGGGGAATGGATGTTAGAATGAGGGGACTGGATTGTAGAATGCGGAATGGAAGTTAAAATGGGGAATGTACTTTAGAATGGGGAATGGATGTTCGAATGGGGAATGGATGTGAGAATGGGGAATCGATGTATGTTGGAATGGGGAATGGATGTTAGAATGAGGAATGGATGTTAGAATGGGGAATGGATGTCAGAATGGGGAATGGATGTTAGAATGGAGAATGGATGTAGAATGAGGGGAATGGATGTTCGAATGGGGAATGGATTTTAGAATGAGGAATGAAGGTTAGAATGGGGAATGGATGTTAGAATGGGGAATAGATGTTAGAATGGGCAATGGATGGTAGAATGGGGAAAGGATGTTAGAATGAGGGGAATGGCAGTGAGAATGAGGACAACGGATGTTAGAATGGGGAATGGATGTTAGAATTCTGAATGGTGTTAGAATGAGGAACAGATGTTCGAATGGGGAATGGATGTTAGAATGAGGGAATGGATGTTAGAATGAGGGGAATGGATGTTAGAATGGGGAATGGACGTTAAAATGGGGAAGTGATGTTAGAATGGGGAATGGATGTTACAATGGGGAAGTGATGTTACAATGGGGAATGGATGTTAGAATGGGGAATGGCTGATAGAATGGGAAAGTGATGTTAGAATGGGGAATGGATGTTAGAATGGGGAATGGATGATAGAATGGGGAATGTATCTTAGAATGGGGAATGTATCTTAGAATGGGGAATTAATGTTAGAATGATGGGAATGGATTTTAGAAAGGGGAATGTATATTAGAAAGGGGATTGGATGTGAGAATGCGGAAAGGATGTTAGAATGAGGTGAATGGATGTGAGAATGAGGAATGGTGTTAGAATGAGGGGAATGGTGTTAGAATGGGAAATAGATGGTAGAATGGGGAATGGATGTTAGAAAGGGGAAAGGATGTTAGAATGGGGAATGGATATCAGAATGGTAAATGGATGTCAGAATGGGGAATGGATGTCAGAATGGGGAATGGATGTCAGAATGAGGGGAATGGATGTTAGAATGAGAGGAATGGATGTTAGAATGAGGGGAATGGATGTTTGAATGGGGAATGGATTTTAGAATGAGGAATGAAGGTTAGAATGGGGTTTGTACATTAGAATGTGAATTGGATGTTAGAATGGGGAATGGATTTTAGAATGGGGAATCGATGTAAGTTAGAAAGGGAATGGATGTTGGAATGAGGGAAATGAATGTTAGAATGAGGAATGGGTGTTCGAATGAGGAATGGATGTTCGAATGTGGAATTGATGTTAGAATGAGGAATAGATGTCAGAGTGGGGAATGGATGTCAGAATGGGGAAAGGATGTTAGAATGGGGAATGGATGTTAGAATGGGGAATGGATGTTAGAATGGGGAATGGATGTTAGATTGGGGAATCGATGTTAGAATGAAAAATAGATTTTAGAAAGAGGGGAATGGATTTTAGAATGGGGAATGGATGTGAGAATGGGGAATGGATGTTAGATTAGGGAATGGATGGTAGAATGGGGAATGGATGTTAGAATGGGGAATGGATGTTAGAATGAGGGAATGTATGTTCGAATGGGGAATGAATGCTAGAATGAGGGGAATGCATGTTATAATGAGGAATGGATGTTAGAATTGGGAATGGTGTTAGAATCAGGAATGGATATTTGAATGGGGAATGGATGTTCGAATGAGGGAATGGATGGTAGAATGTGGAATGGTTGCCGGAATGAAGGGAATGACTGTTAGAATGAGGGGAATGAATGTTAGAAAGGGGAATGGATGTTAGAATGGGGAATGGATGTTACAATGGGGAATGGATGTTAGAATGAGGGAATGGATGTTAGAATGCGGGGAATGGATGTTAGAATGAGGGGAATGGATGTTAGAATGGGTAATGGTTGTTACAATGGGGAAGTGATTTTAGAATGGGGAATGGATGTTATAATGGGGAAGTGATGTTAGAATGGGGAATTGATGTTAGAATGGGGAATGGCTGATAGAATGGGAAAGTGATGTGAGAATGGAGAATGGATTTTAGAATGGGGAATGAAGGTTAGAATGGGGTTTGTACATTAGAATGTGAATTGGATGTTAGAATGGGGAATGGATTTTAGAATGGGGAATCGATGTAAGTTAGAAAGGGAATGGATGTTGGAATGAGGGAAATGAATGTTAGAATGAGGAATGGATGTTAGAATGAGGAATGGATGTTCGAATGAAGAATGGCTGTTAGAATGAGGGGAATGGATGTTAGAATGAGGAATGGTTGTGAGAATGGGGAATGGATGTTAGAATGAGGGGAATGGATTGTAGAATGGGGAATGGAAGTTAGAATGGGGAATGTAAGTTAGAATGCGGAATGGATGTTAGAATGGGGAATGGATGTGAGAATCGGGAATCGATGTATGTTGGAATGGGGAATGGATGTTAGAATGAGGAATGGATGTTAGAATGGCGAATGGTTGTTTGAATGAGGGGAACGTATGTTTGAATGGGGAATGAATGTGAGAATGAGGGGAATGGATGTTAGAATCATGGGAATGGATGTAGAATGAGGGGAATGGATGTTCGAATGGGGAATGGATTTTAAAATGAGGAATGAAGGTTAGAATGGGGAATGGATGTTAGAATGGGGAATGGATGGTAGAATGGGGAAAGGATGTTAGAATGAGGGGAATGGCAGTGAGAATGAGGGGAACGGATGTTAGAATGGGGAATGGATGTTAGCATGGGGAATGGATGCGAGAATAGGTAATGGATGTTAGAATGAGGGGAATGGTGTTAGAATGGGGAATGGATGTTTGAATTGTGAACGGATGTTAGAATGTGCAATGGATGTTGGAATGAGGGGAATGGATGTGAGAATGGGGAATGGATGTTAGAATGGGAAATGTATGTTACAATGGGGAAGTGATGTTAGAATGGGGAATGGATGTTAGAATGGGGAATGGATGATAGAATGGGGAATGTATCTTAGAATGGGGAATGTATCTTAGAATGGGGAATGAATGTTAGAATGATGGGAATGGATTTTAGAATGGGGAATGTATATTAGAATGGGAATTGGATGTTAGAATGGGGAATGGATGTCAGAATGGGGAATGGATGTGCGAATGAGGGGAATGGATGTTAGAATGAGGTAAATGGATGTTAGAATGAGGGGAATGGTTGTTTGAATGGGGAATGGATTTTAGAATGAGGAATGAAGGTTAGAATGGGGTTTGTACATTAGAATGTGGATTGGATGTTAGAATGGGGAATGGATTTTAGAATGGGGAATCGATGTAAGTTAGACAGGGAATGGATGTTCGAATGAGGGAAATGAATGTTAGAATGAGGAATGGATGTTCGAATGAGGAATGGATGTTCGAATGAGGAATTGATGTTAGAATGAGGAATAGATGTCAGAGTGGGGAATGGATGTCAGAATGGGGAATGGATGTTAGATTGGGGAATCGATGTTAGAATGAAGAATTGATTTTGGAAAGAGGGGAATGGATTTTAGAATGGGGAATGGATGTGAGAATGGGGAATGGATGTTAGAATAGGGAATGGATGGTAGAATTTGGAATGGATGTTAGAATGGGGAATGGATGGTAGAATGAGGGAATGGATGTTCGAATGGGGAATGGATGCTAGAATGAGGGGAATGCATGTTATAATGAGGAATGGATGTTAGAATTGGGAATGGTGTTAGAATGAGGAATGGATGTTTGAATGGGGAATGGATGTTCGAATGAGGGAAAGGATGGTAGAATGTGGAATGGTTGCCGGAATGAAGGGAGTGGCTGTTAGAATGAGGGGAATGAATGTTAGAAAGGGGAATAGATGGTAGAATGGGGAATGGATGTTACAATGGGGAATGGATGTTAGAATGGGAATGGATGCTAGAATAAGGGGAATGGATGCTAGAATGGGGAATGGATGTTAGAATGAGGGAATGGATGTTAGAATGAGGGGAATGGAAGTTAGAATGGGGTATGGATGCTAGAATGGGGAATGGATGTTAGAATGAGGGAATGGATGTTAGAATGAGGGGAATGGATGTTAGAATAGAGAATGGATGCTAGAATGGGGAATGGATGTGAGAGTGAGGAATGCATGTTAGAATGGGGAATGGATGTTAGAATTGGGAATGGTATTAGAATGAGGAATAGATGTTCCAATGGGGAATGGATGTTAGAATGAGGGAATGGATGTTCGAATGGGGAATGGATGCTAGAATGAGGGGAATGCATGTTATAATGAGGAATGGATGTTAGAATGAGGAATGGATGTTCGAATGAAGAATGGCTGTTAGAATGAGGGGAACGGATGTTAGAATGAGGAATGGATGTGAGAATGGGGAATGGATTTTAGAATGAGGAATGAAGGTTAGAATGGGGTTTGTACATTAGAATGTGGATTGGATGTTAGAATGGGGAATGGATTTTAGAATGGGGAATCGATGTCAGTGAGAAAGGGCATGGATGTTGGAATGAGGGAAATGAATGTTAGAATGGGGAATGGGGAATGGATGTTAGAATGGGGAATGGATGTTAGAATGCGGAATGGATGTTAGAATGCGGAATGGATGTTAGATTGGGGAATCGATGTTAGAATGAAGAATAGATTTTAGAAAGAGGGGAATGGATTTTAGAATGGGGAATAGATGTTAGAATGGCGAATGGATGTTAGAATGAGGGGAATGGTTGTTTGAATGGGGAATGGATTTTAGAATGAGGAATGAAGGTTAGAATGGGGTTTGTACATTAGAATGTGGATTGGATGTTAGAATGGGGAATGGATTTTAGAATGGGGAATCGATGTAAGTTAGACAGGGAATGGATGTTCGAATGAGGGAAATGAATGTTAGAATGAGGAATGGATGTTCGAATGAGGAATGGATGTTCGAATGAGGAATTGATGTTAGAATGAGGAATAGATGTCAGAGTGGGGAATGGATGTCAGAATGGGGAATGGATGTTAGATTGGGGAATCGATGTTAGAATGAAGAATTGATTTTGGAAAGAGGGGAATGGATTTTAGAATGGGGAATGGATGTGAGAATGGGGAATGGATGTTAGAATAGGGAATGGATGGTAGAATTTGGAATGGATGTTAGAATGGGGAATGGATGGTAGAATGAGGGAATGGATGTTCGAATGGGGAATGGATGCTAGAATGAGGGGAATGCATGTTATAATGAGGAATGGATGTTAGAATTGGGAATGGTGTTAGAATGAGGAATGGATGTTTGAATGGGGAATGGATGTTCGAATGAGGGAAAGGATGGTAGAATGTGGAATGGTTGCCGGAATGAAGGGAGTGGCTGTTAGAATGAGGGGAATGAATGTTAGAAAGGGGAATAGATGGTAGAATGGGGAATGGATGTTACAATGGGGAATGGATGTTAGAATGGGAATGGATGCTAGAATAAGGGGAATGGATGCTAGAATGGGGAATGGATGTTAGAATGAGGGAATGGATGTTAGAATGAGGGGAATGGAAGTTAGAATGGGGTATGGATGCTAGAATGGGGAATGGATGTTAGAATGAGGGAATGGATGTTAGAATGAGGGGAATGGATGTTAGAATAGAGAATGGATGCTAGAATGGGGAATGGATGTGAGAGTGAGGAATGCATGTTAGAATGGGGAATGGATGTTAGAATTGGGAATGGTATTAGAATGAGGAATAGATGTTCCAATGGGGAATGGATGTTAGAATGAGGGAATGGATGTTCGAATGGGGAATGGATGCTAGAATGAGGGGAATGCATGTTATAATGAGGAATGGATGTTAGAATGAGGAATGGATGTTCGAATGAAGAATGGCTGTTAGAATGAGGGGAACGGATGTTAGAATGAGGAATGGATGTGAGAATGGGGAATGGATTTTAGAATGAGGAATGAAGGTTAGAATGGGGTTTGTACATTAGAATGTGGATTGGATGTTAGAATGGGGAATGGATTTTAGAATGGGGAATCGATGTCAGTGAGAAAGGGCATGGATGTTGGAATGAGGGAAATGAATGTTAGAATGGGGAATGGGGAATGGATGTTAGAATGGGGAATGGATGTTAGAATGCGGAATGGATGTTAGAATGCGGAATGGATGTTAGATTGGGGAATCGATGTTAGAATGAAGAATAGATTTTAGAAAGAGGGGAATGGATTTTAGAATGGGGAATAGATGTTAGAATGGCGAATGGATGTTTTAATGAGGGGAACGTTTGTTAGAATGGGGAATGGATTTGAGAATGAGGGGAATGGATGTTCGAATGAGGAATTGATGTTAGAATGAGGAATGGATGTCAGAGTGGGGAATGACTGTCATAATGGGGAAAGGATGTTAGAATGCGGAATGGATGTTAGAATGGGGAATGGATGTTAGAATGGGGAATGGATGTTCGATTGGGGAATCGATGTTAGAATGAAGAATAGATTTTAGAAAGAGGGGAATGGATGTGAGAATGGGGAATGGATGTTAGAATAGGGAATGGATGGTAGAATGGGGAATGGATTTTAGAATGGGGAATGGATGGTAGAATGAGGGAATGGATGTTCGAATGGGGAATGGATGCTAGAATGAGGAATGGAGGTTAGAATTGGGTATGGTTTTAGAATGAGGATTGGATGTTTGAATGGGGAATGGATGTTCAAATGAGGGAATGGATGGTAGAATGAAGGGAATGGATGTTTGAATGGGGAATGGATTTTAGAATGAGGAATGAAGGTTAGAATGCGGTTTGTACATTAGAATGTGGATTGGATGTTAGAATGGGGAATGGATTTTAGAATGGGGAATCGATGTAAGTTAGAAAGGGAATGGATGTTGGAATGAGGGAAATGAATGTTAGAATGAGGAATGGATGTGCGAATGAGGGGAATGGATGTTAGAATGAGGTAAATGGATGTTAGAATGAGGGGAATGGTTGTTTGAATGGGGAATGGATTTTAGAATGAGGAATGAAGGTTAGAATGGGGTTTGTACATTAGAATGTGGATTGGATGTTAGAATGGGGAATGGATTTTAGAATGGGGAATCGATGTAAGTTAGACAGGGAATGGATGTTCGAATGAGGGAAATGAATGTTAGAATGAGGAATGGATGTTCGAATGAGGAATGGATGTTCGAATGAGGAATTGATGTTAGAATGAGGAATAGATGTCAGAGTGGGGAATGGATGTCAGAATGGGGAATGGATGTTAGATTGGGGAATCGATGTTAGAATGAAGAATTGATTTTGGAAAGAGGGGAATGGATTTTAGAATGGGGAATGGATGTGAGAATGGGGAATGGATGTTAGAATAGGGAATGGATGGTAGAATTTGGAATGGATGTTAGAATGGGGAATGGATGGTAGAATGAGGGAATGGATGTTCGAATGGGGAATGGATGCTAGAATGAGGGGAATGCATGTTATAATGAGGAATGGATGTTAGAATTGGGAATGGTGTTAGAATGAGGAATGGATGTTTGAATGGGGAATGGATGTTCGAATGAGGGAAAGGATGGTAGAATGTGGAATGGTTGCCGGAATGAAGGGAGTGGCTGTTAGAATGAGGGGAATGAATGTTAGAAAGGGGAATAGACGGTAGAATGGGGAATGGATGTTACAATGGGGAATGGATGTTAGAATGGGAATGGATGCTAGAATAAGGGGAATGGATGCTAGAATGGGGAATGGATGTTAGAATGAGGGAATGGATGTTAGAATGAGGGGAATGGAAGTTAGAATGGGGTATGGATGCTAGAATGGGGAATGGATGTTAGAATGAGGGAATGGATGTTAGAATGAGGGGAATGGATGTTAGAATAGAGAATGGATGCTAGAATGGGGAATGGATGTGAGAGTGAGGAATGCATGTTAGAATGGGGAATGGATGTTAGAATTGGGAATGGTATTAGAATGAGGAATAGATGTTCCAATGGGGAATGGATGTTAGAATGAGGGAATGGATGTTCGAATGGGGAATGGATGCTAGAATGAGGGGAATGCATGTTATAATGAGGAATGGATGTTAGAATGAGGAATGGATGTTCGAATGAAGAATGGCTGTTAGAATGAGGGGAACGGATGTTAGAATGAGGAATGGATGTGAGAATGGGGAATGGATTTTAGAATGAGGAATGAAGGTTAGAATGGGGTTTGTACATTAGAATGTGGATTGGATGTTAGAATGGGGAATGGATTTTAGAATGGGGAATCGATGTCAGTGAGAAAGGGCATGGATGTTGGAATGAGGGAAATGAATGTTAGAATGGGGAATGGGGAATGGATGTTAGAATGGGGAATGGATGTTAGAATGCGGAATGGATGTTAGAATGCGGAATGGATGTTAGATTGGGGAATCGATGTTAGAATGAAGAATAGATTTTAGAAAGAGGGGAATGGATTTTAGAATGGGGAATAGATGTTAGAATGGCGAATGGATGTTTTAATGAGGGGAACGTTTGTTAGAATGGGGAATGGATTTGAGAATGAGGGGAATGGATGTTCGAATGAGGAATTGATGTTAGAATGAGGAATGGATGTCAGAGTGGGGAATGACTGTCATAATGGGGAAAGGATGTTAGAATGCGGAATGGATGTTAGAATGGGGAATGGATGTTAGAATGGGGAATGGATGTTCGATTGGGGAATCGATGTTAGAATGAAGAATAGATTTTAGAAAGAGGGGAATGGATGTGAGAATGGGGAATGGATGTTAGAATAGGGAATGGATGGTAGAATGGGGAATGGATTTTAGAATGGGGAATGGATGGTAGAATGAGGGAATGGATGTTCGAATGGGGAATGGATGCTAGAATGAGGAATGGAGGTTAGAATTGGGTATGGTTTTAGAATGAGGATTGGATGTTTGAATGGGGAATGGATGTTCAAATGAGGGAATGGATGGTAGAATGAAGGGAATGGATGTTTGAATGGGGAATGGATTTTAGAATGAGGAATGAAGGTTAGAATGCGGTTTGTACATTAGAATGTGGATTGGATGTTAGAATGGGGAATGGATTTTAGAATGGGGAATCGATGTAAGTTAGAAAGGGAATGGATGTTGGAATGAGGGAAATGAATGTTAGAATGAGGAATGGATGTTCGAATGAGGAATGGATGTTCGAATGAGGAATTGATGTTAGAATGAGGAATGGATGTCAGAGTGGGGAATGGATGTCAGAATGGGGAATGGATGTTAGATTGGGGAATCGATGTTAGAATGAAGAATAGATTTTGGAAAGAGGGGAATGGATTTTAGAATGGGGAATGGATGTGAGAATGGGGAATGGATGTTAGAATAGGGAATGGATGGTAGAATGGGGAATGGATGTTCGAATGGGGAATGGATGGTAGAATGAGGGAATGGATGTTCGAATGGGGAATGGATGCTAGAATGAGGGGAATGCATGTTATAATGAGGAATGGATGTTAGAATTGGGCATGGTGTTAGAATGAGGAATGGATGTTTGAATGGGGAATGGATGTTCGAATGAGGGAATGGATGGTAGAATGTGGAATGGTTGCCGGAATGAAGGGAATGGCTGTTAGAATGAGGGGAATGAATGTTAGAAAGGGGAATAGATGTTAGAATGGGGAATGGATGTTACAATGGGGAATGGATGTTAGAATGGGGAATGGAAGCTAGAATAAGGGGAATGGATGCTAGAATGGGGAATGGATGTTAGAATGAGGGAATGGATGTTAGAATGAGGGGAATGGATGTTAGAATGGGGAATGGATGCTAGAATGGGGAATGGATGTTAGAATGAGGTAATGGATGTTAGAATGAGGGGAATGGATGTTAGAATGGGGAATGGATGTTAGAATGGGGAATGGATGTTACAATGTGGAATAGATGTTAGAATGAGGGGAATGGATGCTAGAATGGGGAATGGATGTGAGAGTGAGGAATGCATGTTAGAATGGGGAATGGATGTTAGAATTGGGAATGGTGTTAGAATGAGATGGATGTTCCAATGGGGAATGGATGATAAAATGAGGGAATGGATGTTCGAATGGGGAATGGATGCTAGAATGAGGGGAATGCATGTTATAATGAGGAATGGATGTTAGAATGAGGAATGAAGGTTAGAATGGGGAATGGATGTTTGAATGGGGAATAGATGTTGGAATGGGGAATGGATGGTAGAATGGGGAAAGGATGTTAGAATGAGGGGAATGGCAGTGAGAATGAGGGGAACTGATGTTAGAATGGGGAATGGATGTTAGAATGGGGAATGGATGCTAGAATAGGGAATGGATGTTAGAATGAGGGGAATGGTGTTTGAATGGGGAATGGATGTTAGAATGAGGGAATGGATGTTAGAATGAGGGGAATGGATGTTAGAATGGGGTATGGATGCTAGAATGGGGAATGGATGTTAGAATGAGGGAATGGATGTTAGAATGAGGGGAATGGATGTTAGAATAGAGAATGGATGCTAGAATGGGGAATGGATGTGAGAGTGAGGAATGCATGTTAGAATGGGGAATGGATGTTAGAATTGGGAATGGTATTAGAATGAGGAATATATGTTCCAATGGGGAATGGATGTTAGAATGAGGGAATGGATGTTCGAATGGGGAATGGATGCTAGAATGAGGGGAATGCATGTTATAATGAGGTATGGATGTTAGAATGAGGAATGGATGTTCGAATGAAGAATGGCTGTTAGAATGAGGGGAACGGATGTTAGAATGAGGAATGGATGTGAGAATGGGGAATGGATTTTAGAATGAGGAATGAAGGTTAGAATGGGGTTTGTACATTAGAATGTGGATTGGATGTTAGAATGGGGAATGGATTTTAGAATGGGGAATCGATGTCAGTGAGAAAGGGAATGGATGTTGGAATGAGGGAAATGAATGTTAGAATGGGGAATGGGGAATGGATGTTAGAATGGGGAATGGATGTTAGAATGCGGAATGGATGTTAGAATGCGGAATGGATGTTAGATTGGGGAATCGATGTTAGAATGAAGAATAGATTTTAGAAAGAGGGGAATGGATTTTAGAATGGGGAATGGATGTTAGAATGGCGAATGGATGTTTTAATGAGGGGAACGTATGTTAGAATGGGGAATGGATTTGAGAATGAGGGGAATGGATGTTCGAATGAGGAATTGATGTTAGAATGAGGAATGGATGTCAGAGTGGGGAATGAATGTCATAATGGGGAAAGGATGTTAGAATGCGGAATGGATGTTAGAATGGGGAATGGATGTTAGAATGGGGAATGGATGTTCGATTGGGGAATCGATGTTAGAATGAAGAATAGATTTTAGAAAGAGGGGAATGGATGTGAGAATGGGGAATGGATGTTAGAATAGGGAATGGATGGTAGAATGGGGAATGGATGTTAGAATGGGGAATGGATGGTAGAATGAGGGAATGGATGTTCGAATGGGGAATGGATGCTAGAATGAGGAATGGAGGTTAGAATTGGGAATGGTTTTAGAATGAGGATTGGATGTTTGAATGGGGAATGGATGTTCAAATGAGGGAATGGATGGTAGAATGAAGGGAATGGATGTTTGAATGGGGAATGGATTTTAGAATGAGGAATGAAGGTTAGAATGCGGTTTGTACATTAGAATGTGGATTGGATGTTAGAATGGGGAATGGATTTTAGAATGGGGAATCGATGTAAGTTAGAAAGGGAATGGATGTTGGAATGAGGGAAATGAATGTTAGAATGAGGAATGGATGTTCGAATGAGGAATGGATGTTCGAATGAGGAATTGATGTTAGAATGAGGAATGGATGTCAGAGTGGGGAATGGATGTCAGAATGGGGAATGGATGTTAGATTGGGGAATCGATGTTAGAATGAAGAATAGATTTTGGAAAGAGGGGAATGGATTTTAGAATGGGGAATGGATGTGAGAATGGGGAATGGATGTTAGAATAGGGAATGGATGGTAGAATGGGGAATGGATGTTCGAATGGGGAATGGATGGTAGAATGAGGGAATGGATGTTCGAATGGGGAATGGATGCTAGAATGAGGGGAATGCATGTTATAATGAGGAATGGATGTTAGAATTGGGCATGGTGTTAGAATGAGGAATGGATGTTTGAATGGGGAATGGATGTTCGAATGAGGGAATGGATGGTAGAATGTGGAATGGTTGCCGGAATGAAGGGAATGGCTGTTAGAATGAGGGGAATGAATGTTAGAAAGGGGAATAGATGTTAGAATGGGGAATGGATGTTACAATGGGGAATGGATGTTAGAATGGGGAATGGAAGCTAGAATAAGGGGAATGGATGCTAGAATGGGGAATGGATGTTAGAATGAGGGAATGGATGTTAGAATGAGGGGAATGGATGTTAGAATGGGGAATGGATGCTAGAATGGGGAATGGATGTTAGAATGAGGTAATGGATGTTAGAATGAGGGGAATGGATGTTAGAATGGGGAATGGATGTTAGAATGGGGAATGGATGTTACAATGTGGAATAGATGTTAGAATGAGGGGAATGGATGCTAGAATGGGGAATGGATGTGAGAGTGAGGAATGCATGTTAGAATGGGGAATGGATGTTAGAATTGGGAATGGATGTTAGAATTGGGAATGGTGTTAGAATGAGAAATGGATGTTCCAATGGGGAATGGATGATAAAATGAGGGAATGGATGTTCGAATGGGGAATGGATGCTAGAATGAGGGGAATGGATGTTATAATGAGGAATGGATGTTAGAATGAGGAATGGATGTTCGATTGAAGAATGGCTATTAGAATGAGGGGAATGGATGTTAGAATGAGGAATGGAATTGAGAATGGGGAATGGATGTTAGAATGAGGGGACTGGATTGTAGACTGGGAAATGGATGTCAGAATGGGGAATGGATGTTAGAATGGAGAATGTAGGTTTGAATGAGGGGAACGTATGTTAGAATGGGGAATGAATGTGAGAATGAGGGGAATGGATGTTCGAATGAAGAATTGATGTTAGAATGAGGAATAGATGTCAAAGTGGGGAATGCATGTCAGAATGGGGAAAGGATGTTAGAATGCGGAATGGATGTTCGAATGGGGAATGGATTTTAGAATGAGGAATGAAGGTTAGAATGGGGAATGGATGTTTGAATGGGGAATAGATGTTGGAATGGGGAATGGATGGTAGAATGGGGAAAGGATGTTAGAATGAGGGGAATGGCAGTGAGAATGAGGGGAACTGATGTTAGAATGGGGAATGGATGTTAGAATGGGGAATGGAAGCTAGAATAGGGAATGGATGTTAGAATGAGGGGAATGGTGTTTGAATGGGGAATGGATTTTAGAATGGGGAATCGATGTCAGTGAGAAAGGGAATGGATGTTGGAATGAGGGAAATTAATGTTAGAATGGGGAATGGGGAATGGATGTTAGAATGGGGAATGGATGTTAGAATGCGGAATGGATGTTAGATTGGGGAATCGATGTTAGAATGAAGAATCGATGTTAGAAAGAGGAGAATGGATTTTAGAATGGGGAATGGATGTTAGAATGGCGAATGGTTGTTTGAATGAGGGGAACGTATTTTAGAATGGGGAATGGATGTGAGAATGAGGGGAATGGATGTTCGAATGAGGAATTGATGTTAGAATGAGGAATGGATGTCAGAGTGGCGAATGAATGTCAGAATGGGGAAAGGATGTTAGAATGCGGAATGGATGTTAGAATGGGGAATGGATGTTAGAATGGGGAATGGATGTTAGATTGGGGAATCGATGTTAGAATGAAGAATAGATTTTAGAAAGAGGGGAATGGATTTTAGATTGGGGAATGGATGTGAGAATGGGGAATGGATGTTAGAATAGGGAATGGATGGTAGAATGGGGAATGGATGTTAGAATGGGGAATGGATGGTAGAATGAGGGAATGGATGTTCGAATAGGGAATGGATGCTAGAATGAGGGGAATGCATGTTATAATGAGGAATGGATGTTAGAATTGGGAATGGTTTTAGAATGAGGATTGGATGTTTGAATGGGGAATGGATGTTCGAATGAGGGAATGGATGATAGAATGTGGAATGGTTGCCGGAATGAAGGGAATGGCTGTTAGAATGAGGGGAATGAATGTTAGAAAGGGGAATGGATGTTAGAATGGGGAATGGATGTTACAATGGGGAATGGATGTTAGAATGGGGAATGGATGCTAGAATAAGGGGAATGGATGCTAGAATGGGGGATGGATGTTCGAATGAGGGAATGGATGTTAGAATGAGGGGAATGGATGTTAGAATGGGGAATGGATGTTAGAATGGGGAATGGATGTTACAATGTGGAATAGATGTTAGAATGAAGGGAATGGATGCTAGAATGGGGAATGGATGTGAGAGTGAGGAATGCATGTTAGAATGGGGAATGGATGTTAGAATGAGGGAATGGATGTTAGAATGAGGGGAATGGAAGTAGATTGGTGAATGGATGTGAGAATGAGGGGAACGGATGTTAGAATGGGGAATGGATGTTAGAATGAGGGAATGGTGGTAGAATGGGGAATGGGTGTTAGAATGGGGAATGCATGTTATAATGAGGAATGGATGTTAGAATTGGGAAAGGTGTTAGAATGAGGAATAGATGTTCCAATGGGGAATGGATGTTAGAATGAGGGAATGGATGTTCGAATGGGGAATGGATGCTAGAATGAGGGGAATGCATGTTATAATGAGGAATGGATGTTAGAATGAGGAATGGATGGTTCGAATGAAGAATGGCTGTTAGAATGAGGGGAATGGATGTTAGAATGCGGAATGGATGTGAGAATGGGGAATGGATGTTAGAATGAGGGGACTGGATTGTAGAATGCGGAATGGAAGTTAGAATGGGGAATGTACGTTAGAATGGGGATTGGATGTTCGAATGGGGAATGGATGTGAGAATGGGGAATCGATGTATGTTGGAATGGGGAATGGATGTTAGAATGAGGAATGGATGTTAGAATGGAGAATGGATGTCAGAATGGGGAATGGATGTTAGAATGGAGAATGGATGTTTGAATGAGGGGAACGTATGTTAGAATGGGGAATGAATGTGAGAATGAGGCGAATGGATGTTAGAATGAGGGGAATGGATGTAGAATGAGGGGAATGGATGTTCGAATGGGGAATCGATTTTAGAATGAGGAATGAAGGTTAGAATAGGGAATGGATGTTAGAATGGGGAATAGATGTTAGAATGGGGAATGGATGTTAGAATGGGGAAATGATGTTAGAATGAGGGGAATGGCAGTGAGAATGAGGGGAACGGATGTTAGAATGGGGAATGGATGTTAGAATGGAGAATGGATGCTAGAATAGGGAATGGATGTTAGAATGAGGGGAATGGTGTTAGAATGGGGAATGGATGTTTGAATGGGGAACGGATGTTAGAATGTGCAATGGATGTTGGAATGAGGTGAATGGATGTTATACTGAGGAATGGATGTTAGAATTCTGAATGGTGTTAGAATTCTGAACGGTGTTAGAATGAGGAATAGATGTTCGAATAGGGAATGGATGTTAGAATGAGGGAATGGATGTTAGAATGAGGAGAATGGATGTTAGAATGGGGAATGGATTTTAGAATGGGGAATGGATGTTACAATGGGGAAGTGATGTTAGAATGGGGAATGGATGTTAGAATGGGGAATGGATGGTAGAATGAGGGAATGGATGTTCGAATGGGGAATGGATGCTAGAATGAGGGGAATGCATGTTATAATGAGGAATGGATGTTAGAATTGGGCATGGTGTTAGAATGAGGAATGGATGTTTGAATGGGGAATGGATGTTCGAATGAGGGAATGGATGGTAGAATGTGGAATGGTTGCCGGAATGAAGGGAATGGCTGTTAGAATGAGGGGAATGAATGTTAGAAAGGGGAATAGATGTTAGAATGGGGAATGGATGTTACAATGGGGAATGGATGTTAGAATGGGGAATGGAAGCTAGAATAAGGGGAATGGATGCTAGAATGGGGAATGGATGTTAGAATGAGGGAATGGATGTTAGAATGAGGGGAATGGATGTTAGAATGGGGAATGGATGCTAGAATGGGGAATGGATGTTAGAATGAGGTAATGGATGTTAGAATGAGGGGAATGGATGTTAGAATGGGGAATGGATGTTAGAATGGGGAATGGATGTTACAATGTGGAATAGATGTTAGAATGAGGGGAATGGATGCTAGAATGGGGAATGGATGTGAGAGTGAGGAATGCATGTTAGAATGGGGAATGGATGTTAGAATTGGGAATGGATGTTAGAATTGGGAATGGTGTTAGAATGAGAAATGGATGTTCCAATGGGGAATGGATGATAAAATGAGGGAATGGATGTTCGAATGGGGAATGGATGCTAGAATGAGGGGAATGGATGTTATAATGAGGAATGGATGTTAGAATGAGGAATGGATGTTCGATTGAAGAATGGCTATTAGAATGAGGGGAATGGATGTTAGAATGAGGAATGGATGTGAGAATGGGGAATGGATGTTAGAATGAGGGGACTGGATTGTAGACTGGGAAATGGATGTCAGAATGGGGAATGGATGTTAGAATGGAGAATGTAGGTTTGAATGAGGGGAACGTATGTTAGAATGGGGAATGAATGTGAGAATGAGGGGAATGGATGTTCGAATGAAGAATTGATGTTAGAATGAGGAATAGATGTCAAAGTGGGGAATGCATGTCAGAATGGGGAAAGGATGTTAGAATGCGGAATGGATGTTCGAATGGGGAATGGATTTTAGAATGAGGAATGAAGGTTAGAATGGGGAATGGATGTTTGAATGGGGAATAGATGTTGGAATGGGGAATGGATGGTAGAATGGGGAAAGGATGTTAGAATGAGGGGAATGGCAGTGAGAATGAGGGGAACTGATGTTAGAATGGGGAATGGATGTTAGAATGGGGAATGGAAGCTAGAATAGGGAATGGATGTTAGAATGAGCGGAATGGTGTTTGAATGGGGAATGGATTTTAGAATGGGGAATCGATGTCAGTGAGAAAGGGAATGGATGTTGGAATGAGGGAAATTAATGTTAGAATGGGGAATGGGGAATGGATGTTAGAATGGGGAATGGATGTTAGAATGCGGAATGGATGTTAGATTGGGGAATCGATGTTAGAATGAAGAATCGATGTTAGAAAGAGGAGAATGGATTTTAGAATGGGGAATGGATGTTAGAATGGCGAATGGTTGTTTGAATGAGGGGAACGTATTTTAGAATGGGGAATGGATGTGAGAATGAGGGGAATGGATGTTCGAATGAGGAATTGATGTTAGAATGAGGAATGGATGTCAGAGTGGCGAATGAATGTCAGAATGCGGAAAGGATGTTAGAATGCGGAATGGATGTTAGAATGGGGAATGGATGTTAGAATGGGGAATGGATGTTAGATTGGGGAATCGATGTTAGAATGAAGAATAGATTTTAGAAAGAGGGGAATGGATTTTAGATTGGGGAATGGATGTGAGAATGGGGAATGGATGTTAGAATAGGGAATGGATGGTAGAATGGGGAATGGATGTTAGAATGGGGAATGGATGGTAGAATGAGGGAATGGATGTTCGAATAGGGAATGGATGCTAGAATGAGGGGAATGCATGTTATAATGAGGAATGGATGTTAGAATTGGGAATGGTTTTAGAATGAGGATTGGATGTTTGAATGGGGAATGGATGTTCGAATGAGGGAATGGATGATAGAATGTGGAATGGTTGCCGGAATGAAGGGAATGGCTGTTAGAATGAGGGGAATGAATGTTAGAAAGGGGAATGGATGTTACAATGGGGAATGGATGTTAGAATGGGGAATGGATGCTAGAATAAGGGGAATGGATGCTAGAATGGGGGATGGATGTTAGAATGAGGGAATGGATGTTAGAATGAGGGGAATGGATGTTAGAATGGGGAATGGATGTTAGAATGGGGAATGGATGTTACAATGTGGAATAGATGTTAGAATGAAGGTAATGGATGCTAGAATGGGGAATGGATGTGAGAGTGAGGAATGCATGTTAGAATGGGGAATGGATGTTAGAATGAGGGAATGGATGTTAGAATGAGGGGAATGGAAGTAGATTGGTGAATGGATGTGAGAATGAGGGGAACGGATGTTAGAATGGGGAATGGATGTTAGAATGAGGGAATGGTGGTAGAATGGGGAATGGGTGTTAGAATGGGGAATGCATGTTATAATGAGGAATGGATGTTAGAATTGGGAAAGGTGTTAGAATGAGGAATAGATGTTCCAATGGGGAATGGATGTTAGAATGAGGGAATGGATGTTCGAATGGGGAATGGATGCTAGAATGAGGGGAATGCATGTTATAATGAGGAATGGATGTTAGAATGAGGAATGGATGGTTCGAATGAAGAATGGCTGTTAGAATGAGGGGAATGGATGTTAGAATGCGGAATGGATGTGAGAATGGGGAATGGATGTTAGAATGAGGGGACTGGATTGTAGAATGCGGAATGGAAGTTAGAATGGGGAATGTACGTTAGAATGGGGATTGGATGTTCGAATGGGGAATGGATGTGAGAATGGGGAATCGATGTATGTTGGAATGGGGAATGGATGTTAGAATGAGGAATGGATGTTAGAATGGAGAATGGATGTCAGAATGGGGAATGGATGTTAGAATGGAGAATGGATGTTTGAATGAGGGGAACGTATGTTAGAATGGGGAATGAATGTGAGAATGAGGCGAATGGATGTTAGAATGAGGGGAATGGATGTAGAATGAGGGGAATGGATGTTCGAATGGGGAATCGATTTTAGAATGAGGAATGAAGGTTAGAATAGGGAATGGATGTTAGAATGGGGAATAGATGTTAGAATGGGGAATGGATGTTAGAATGGGGAAATGATGTTAGAATGAGGGGAATGGCAGTGAGAATGAGGGGAACGGATGTTAGAATGGGGAATGGATGTTAGAATGGAGAATGGATGCTAGAATAGGGAATGGATGTTAGAATGAGGGGAATGGTGTTAGAATGGGGAATGGATGTTTGAATGGGGAACGGATGTTAGAATGTGCAATGGATGTTGGAATGAGGTGAATGGATGTTATACTGAGGAATGGATGTTAGAATTCTGAATGGTGTTAGAATTCTGAACGGTGTTAGAATGAGGAATAGATGTTCGAATAGGGAATGGATGTTAGAATGAGGGAATGGATGTTAGAATGAGGAGAATGGATGTTAGAATGGGGAATGGATTTTAGAATGGGGAATGGATGTTACAATGGGGAAGTGATGTTAGAATGGGGAATGGATGTTAGAATGGGGAATGGCTGATAGAATGGGAAAGTGATGTTAGAATGGGGAATGGATGTTAGAATGGGGAATGGATGTTAGAATGGGGAAAGGATGTTAGAATGGGGAATGGATATCAGAATGGTAATGGATGTCAGAATGGGGAATGGATGTCAGAATGGGGAATGGATGTGAGAATGAGGGAAATGGATGTTAGAATGAGGGGAATGGATGTTAGAATGAGCGGAATGGATGTTTGAATGGGGAATGGATTTTAGAATGAGGAATGAAGGTTAGAATGGGGTTTGTACATTAGAATGTGGATTGGATGTTAGAATGGGGAATGGATATTAGAATGGGGAATCGATGTCAGTTAGAAAGGGAATGGATGTTGGAATGAGGGAAATGAATGTTAGAATGAGGAATGGATGTTCGAATGAGGAATGGATGTTCGAATGAGGAATGGATGTTCGAATGAGGAATTGATGTTAGACTGAGAAATGGATGTTAGAATGGGGAATGGATGTGAGAATGGGGAATGGATGTTAGAATGAGGGAATGGATGTTCGAATGGGGAATGGATGCTAGAATGAGGGGAATGCATGTTATAATGAGGAATGGATGTTAGAATGAGGAATGGATGTTCGAATGAAGAATGGCTGTTAGAATGAGGGGAATGGATGTTAGAATGAGGAATGGTTGTGAGAATGGGGAATGGATGTTTGAATGGGGAACGGATGTTAGAATGTACAATGGATGTTGGAATGAGGGGAATGGATGTTATACTGAGGAATGGATGTTAGAATTCTGAATGGTGTTAGAATTCTGAACGGTGTTAGAATGAGGAATAGATGTTCGAATAGGGAATGGATGTTAGAATGAGGGAATGGATGTTAGAATGAGGAGAATGATGTTAGAATGGGGAATGGATGTTAGAATGGGGAATGGATGTTACAATGGGGAAGTGATGTTAGAATGGGGAATGGATGTTAGAATGGGGAATGGCTGATAGAATGGGAAAGTGATGTTAGAATGGGGAATGGATGTTAGAATGGGGAATATATGATAGAATGGGGAATGTATATTAGAATGGGGAATGTATCTTAGAATGGGGAATGAATGTTAGAATGATGGGAATGGATTTTAGAAAGGGGAATGAATATTACAAAGGGGATTGGATGTGAGAATGAGGAATGGTGTTAGAATGAGGGGAATGGTGTTAGAATGGGAAATAGATGTTAGAATGGGGAATGGATGTTAGAATGGGGAAAGGATGTTAGAATGGGGAATGGATATCAGAATGGTAATGGATGTCAGAATGGGGAATGGATGTCAGAATGGGGAATGGATGTCAGAATGAGGGGAATGGATGTTAGAATGAGGGAAATGGATGTTAGAATGAGGGAAATGGATGTTGGAATGAGTGGAATGGATGTTTGAATGGGGAATGGATTTTAGGATGAGGAATGAAGGTTAGAATGGGGTTTGTACATTAGAATGTGGATTGGATGTTAGAATGGGGAATGGATTTTAGAATGGGGAATCGATGTCAGTTAGAAAGGGAATGGATGTTGGAATGAGGGAAATGAATGTTAGAATGAGGAATGGATGTTCGAATGAGGAATGGATGTTCGAATGAGGAATTGATGTTAGACTGAGGAATGGATGTTAGAATGGGGAATGGATGTGAGAATGGGGAATGGATGTTAGAATGAGGGAATGGATGTTCGAATGGGGAATGGATGCTAGAATGAGGGGAATGCATGTTATAATGAGGAATGGATGTTAGAATGAGGAATGGATGTTCGAATGAAGAATGGCTGTTAGAATGAGGGGAATGGATGTTAGAATGAGGAATGGTTGTGAGAATGGGGAATGGATGTTAGAATGAGGAGAATGGATTGTAGAATGGGGAATGGAAGTTAGAATGAGGAGAATGGATTTTAGAAAGGGGAATGTATATTACAAAGGGGATTGGATGTAAGAATGCGGAAAGGATGTTAGAATGAGGTGAATGGATGTGAGAATGAGGAATGGTGTTAGAATGAGGGGAATGGTGTTAGAATGGGAAATAGATGTTAGAATGGGGAATGGATGTTAGAATGGGGAAAGCATTTTAGAATGGGTAATGGATGCTAGAATGAGGGGAATGCATGTTATAATGAGGAATGGATGTTAGAATTGGGAATGGTGTTAGAATGAGCAATGGATGTTTGAATGGGGAATGGATGTTCGAATGAGGGAATGGATGGTAGAATGTGGAATGTTTGCCGGAATGAAGGGAATGGCTTTTAGAATGAGGGGAATGAATGTTAGAAAGGGGAATGGATGTTAGAATGGGGAATGGATGTTACAATGGAGAATGGATGTTTGAATGGGGAATGGATGCTAGAATAAGGGGAATGGATGCTAGAATGGGGAATGGATGTTAGAATGAGGGAATGGATGTTAGAATGAGGGGAATGGATGTTAGAATGGCGAATGGATGTTAGAATGGGGAATGGATGTTACAATGTGGAATAGATGTTAGAATGGGTAATGGATGCTAGAATGAGGGGAATGCATGTTATAATGAGGAATGGATGTTAGAATGAGGAATGGATGATCGAATGAAGAATGGCTGTTAGAATGAGGGGAATGGATGCTAGAATAAGGGGAATGGATGTGAGAGTGAGGAATGCATGTTAGAATGGGGAATGGATGTTAGAATTGGGAATGGTGTTAGAATGAGGAATAGATGTTCCAATGGGGAATGGATGTTAGAATGAGGGAATCGATGTTCCAATGGGGAATGGATGCTAGAATGAGGGGAATGCATGTTATAATGAGGAATGGATGTGAGAATGGGGAATGGATGTTAGAATGAGGGGACTGGATTGTAGAATGCGGAATGGAAGTTGGAATGGGGAATGTACGTTAGAATGGGGAATGGATGTTCGACTAGGGAATGGATGTGAGAATGGGGAATCGATGTATGTTGGAATGGGGAATGGATGTTAGAATGAGGAATGGATGTTAGAATGGTGAATGGATGTCAGAATGGGGAATGGTTGTTAGAATGGAGAATGGATGTTTGAATGAGGGGAACGTATGTTAGAATGGGAAATGAATGTGAGAATGAGGGGAATGGATGTTAGAATGAGGGGAATGGATGTAGAATGAGGGGAATGGATGTAGAATGAGGGGAATGGATGTTCGAATGGGGAATGGATTTTAGAATGAGGAATGAAGGTTAGAATGGGGAATGGATGTTAGAATGGGGAATAGATGTTAGAATGGGGAATGGATGGTAGAATGGGGAAAGCATGTTAGAATGAGGGGAATGGCAGTGAGAATGAGGGGAACGGAAGTTAGAATGGGGAATGGATGTTAGAATGGGGAATGGATGCTAGAATAGGGAATGGATGTTAGAATGAGGGGAATGGTGTTAGAATGGGGAATGGATGTTTGAATTGGGAACGGATGTTAGAATGTGCAATGGATGTTGGAATGAGGGGAATGGATGTTATACTGAAGAATGGATGTTAGAATTCTGAATGGTGTTAGAATTTTGAATGGTGTTAGAATGAGGAATAGATGTTCGAATAGGGAATGGATGTTAGAATGAGGGAATGGATGTTAGAATGAGGAGAATGGATGTTAGAATGGGGAATGGATGTTAGAATGGGGAATGGATGTTGCAATGGGGAAGTGATGTTAGAATGGGGAATGGATGTTAGAATGGGGAATGGCTGATAGAATGGGAAAGTGATGTTAGAATGGGGAATGGATGTTAGAATGGGGAATGGATGATAGAATGGGGAATGTATCTTAGAATGGGGAATGAATGTTAGAATGATGGGAATGGATTTTAGAAAGGGGAATGTATATTGCAAAGGGGATTGGATGTAAGAATGAGGAATGGTGTTAGAATCAGGGGAATGGTGTTAGAATGGGGAAAGGATGTTAGAATGGGGAATGGATATCAGAATGGTAATGGATGTCAGAATGGGGAATGGATGTCAGAATGGGGAATGGATGTGAGAATGAGTGGAATGGATGTTAGAATGAGGGGAATGGATGTTAGAATGAGCGGAATGGATGTTTGAATGGGAAAAGGATTTTCGATTGAGGAATGAAGGTTAGAATGGGGTTTGTACATTAGAATGTGGATTGGATGTTAGAATTGGGAATGGATTTTAGAATGCGGAATCGATGTCAGTTAGAAAGGGAATGGATGTTGGAATGAGGGAAATGAATATTAGAATGAGGAATGGATGTTCGAATGAGGAATGAATGTTCGAATGAAGAATTGATGTTAGAATGAGGAATGGATGTTAGAATGGGGAATGGATGTGAGAATGGGGAATGGATGTCAGAATGGGGAATGGATGTTAGAATGGAGAATGGATGTTTGAATGAGGGGAACATATGTTAGAAAGGGGAATGAATGTGAGAATGAGGGGAATGGATGTTAGAATGAGGGGAATGGATGTAGAATGAGGGGAATGGATGTTCGAATGGGGAATGGATTTTAGAATGAGCAATGAAGGTTAGAATGGGGAATGGATGTTAGAATGGGGAATAGATGTTAGAATGGGAAATGGATGGTAGAATGGGGAAAGGATGTTAGAATGAGGGGAATGGCAGTGAGAATGAGGGGAACGGATGTTAGAATGGGGAATGGATGTTAGAATGGGGAATGGATGCTAGAATAGGGAATGGATGTTAGAATGAGGGGAATGGTGTTAGAATGGGGAATAGATGTTTGAATGGGGAACAGATGTTAGAATGTGCAATGGATGTTGGAATGAGGGGAATGGATGTTATACTGAGGAATGGATGTTAGAATTCTGAATGGTGTTAGAATGAGGAATAGATGTTCGAATGGGGAATGGATGTTAGAATGAGGGAATGGATGTTAGAATGCGGGGAATGGATATTAGAATGGGAATGAATGTTACAATGGGTAAGTGATGTTAGAATGGGGAATGGATGTTACAATGGGGAAGTGATGTTAGAATGGGGAATGGATGTTAGAATGGGGAATGGCTGATAGAATGTGAAAGTGATGTTAGCATGAGGAATGGATGTTAGAATGGGGAATGGATGATAGAATGGGGAATGTATATTAGAATGGGGAATGTATCTTAGAATGGGGAATGAATGTTAGAATGATGGGAATGGATTTTAGAAAGGGGAATGTATATTACAAAGGGGATTGGATGTGTGAATGCTGAAAGGATGTTAGCATGAGGTGAATGGATGTGAGAATGAGGAATGGTGTTAGAATGAGGGGAATGGTGTTAGAATGGGAAATAGATGTTAGAATGGGGAATGGATGTTCGAATGGGGAAAGCATTTTAGAATGGGTAATGGATGCTAGAATGAGGGGAATGCATGTTATAATGAGGAATGGATGTTAGAATTGGGAATGGTGTTAGAATGAGGAATGGATGTTTGAATGGGGAATGGATGTTCGAATGAGGGAATGGATGGTAGAATGTGGAATGTTTGCCGGAATGAAGGGAATGGCTGTTAGAATGAGGGGAATGAATGTTAGAATGGGGAATGGATGTTAGAATGGAGAATGGATGTTTGAATGGGGAATGGATGCTAGAATAAGGGGAATGGATGCTAGAATGGGGAATGGATGTTAGAATGAGGGAATGGATGTTAGAATGAGGGGAATGGATGTTAGAATGGGGAATGGATGTTAGAATGGGGAATGGATGTTACAATGTGGAGTAGATGTTACAATGTGGAATAGATGTTAGAATGATGGGAATGGATGCTAGAATGGGGAATGGATGTGAGAGTGAGGAATGCATGTTAGAATGGGGAATGGATGTTAGAATTGGGAATGGTGTTAGAATGAGGAATAGATGTTCCAATGGGGAATGGATGTTATAATGAGGGAATGGATGTTCGAATGGGGAATGGATGCTAGAATGAGGGGAATGCATGTTATAATGAGGAATGGATGATCGAATGAAGAATGGCTGTTAGAATGAGGGGAATGGATGTTAGAATGAGGAATGTATGTGAGAATGGGGAATGGATGTTAGAATGAGGGGACTGGATTGTAGAATGCGGAATGGAATTTAGAATGGGGAATGTACGTTAGAATGGGGAATGGATGTTCGACTCGGGAATGGATGTGAGAATGGGGAATCGATGTATGTTGGAATGGGGAATGGATGTTAGAATGGTGAATGGATGTCAGAATGGGGAATGGATGTCAGAATGGGGAATGGATGTTAGAATGGAGAATGGATGTTTGAATGAGGGGAACGTATGTTAGAATGGGAAATGAATGTGAGAATGAGGGGAATGGATGTTAGAATGACGGGAATGGATGTAGAATGAGGGGAATGGATGTAGAATGAGGGGATTGGATGTTCGAATGGGGAATGGATTTTAGAATGAGGAATGAAGGTTAGAATGGGGAATGGATGTTAGAAGGGGGAATAGATGTTAGAATGGGGAATGGATGGTAGAATGGGGAAAGGATGTTAGAATGAGGGGAATGGCAGTGAGAATGAGGGGAACGGAAGTTAGAATGGGGAATGGATGTTAGAATGGGGAATGGATGTTCGACTAGGGAATGGATGTGAGAATGGGGAATCGATGTATGTTGGAATGGGGAATGGATGTTAGAATGAGGAATGGATGTTAGAATGGTGAATGGATGCCAGAATGGGGAATGGATGTTAGAATGGAGAATGGATGTTTGAATGAGGGGAACGTATGTTAGAATGGGAAATGAATGTGAGAATGAGGGGAATGGATGTTAGAATGAGGGGAATGGATGTAGAATGAGGGGAATGGATGTAGAATGAGGGGAATGGATGTTCGAATGGGGAATGGATTTTAGAATGAGGAATGAAGGTTAGAATGGGGAATGGATGTTAGAATGGGGAATAGATGTTAGAATGGGGAATGGATGGTGGAATGGGGAAAGGATGTTAGAATGAGGGGAATGGCAGTGAGAATGAGGGGAACGGAAGTTAGAATGGGGAATGGATGTTAGAATGGGGAATGGATGCTAGAATAGGGAATGGATGTTAGAATGAGGGGAATGGTGTTAGAATGGGGAATGGATGTTTGAATTGGGAACGGATGTTAGAATGTGCAATGGATGTTGGAATGAGGGGAATGGATATTATTCTGAGGAATGGATGTTAGAATTCTGAATGGTGTTAGAATTTTGAATGGTGTTAGAATGAGGAATAGATGTTCGAATAGGGAATGGATGTTAGAATGAGGGAATGGATGTTAGAATGAGGAGAATGGATGTTAGAATGGGGAATGGATGTTAGAATGGGGAATGGATGTTGCAATGGGGAAGTGATGTTAGAATGGGGAATGGATGTTAGAATGGGGAATGGCTGATAGAATGGGAAAGTGATGTTAGAATGGGGAATGGATGTTAGAATGGGGAATGGATGATAGAATGGGGAATGTATCTTAGAATGGGGAATGAATGTTAGAATGATGGGAATGGATTTTAGAAAGGGGAATGTATATTACAAAGGGGATTGGATGTGAGAATGAGGAATGGTGTTAGAATCAGGGGAATGGTGTTAGAATGGGGAAAGGATGTTAGAATGGGGAATGGATATCAGAATGGTAATGGATGTCAGAATGGGGAATGGATGTCAGAATGGGGAATGGATGTGAGAATGAGTGGAATGGATGTTAGAATGAGGTGAATGGATGTTAGAATGAGCGGAATGGATGTTTGAATGGGAAATGGATTTTCGATTGAGGAATGAAGGTTAGAATGGGGTTTGTACATTAGAATGTGGATTGGATGTTAGAATTGGGAATGGATTTTAGAATGCGGAATCGATGTCAGTTGGAAAGGGAATGGATGTTGGAATGAGGGAAATGAATATTAGAATGAGGAATGGATGTTCGAATGAGGAATGAATGTTCGAATGAAGAATTGATGTTAGAATGAGGAATGGATGTTAGAATGGGGAATGGATGTGAGAATGGGGAATGGATGTCAGAATGGGGAATGGATGTTAGAATGGAGAATGGATGTTTGAATGAGGGGAACGTATGTTAGAAAGGGGAATGAATGTGAGAATGAGGGGAATGGATGTTAGAATGAGGGGAATGGATGCTAGAATAAGGGGAATGGATGTGAGAGTGAGGAATGCATGTTAGAATGGGGAATGGATGTTAGAATTGGGAATGGTGTTAGAATGAGGAATAGATGTTCCAATGGGGAATGGATGTTAGAATGAGGGAATCAATGTTCCAATGGGGAATGGATGCTAGAATGAGGGGAATGCATGTTATAATGAGGAATGGATGTTAGAATGAGGAATGGATGATCGAATGAAGAATGGCTGTTAGAATGAGGGGAATGGATGTTAGAATGAGGAATGGATGTGAGAATGGGGAATGGATGTTAGAATGAGGGGACTGGATTGTAGAATGCGGAATGGAAGTTGGAATGGGGAATGTACGTTAGAATGGGGAATGGATGTTCGACTAGGGAATGGATGTGAGAATGGGGAATCGATGTATGTTGGAATGGGGAATGGATGTTAGAATGAGGAATGGATGTTAGAATGGTGAATGGATGTCAGAATGGGGAATGGATGTTAGAATGGAGAATGGATGTTTGAATGAGGGGAACGTATGTTAGAATGGGAAATGAATGTGAGAATGAGGGGAATGGATGTTAGAATGAGGGGAATGGATGTAGAATGAGGGGAATGGATGTAGAATGAGGGGAATGGATGTTCGAATGGGGAATGGATTTTAGAATGAGGAATGAAGGTTAGAATGGGGAATGGATGTTAGAATGGGGAATAGATGTTAGAATGGTGAATGGATGGTAGAATGGGGAAAGGATGTTAGAATGAGGGGAATGGCAGTGAGAATGAGGGGAACGGAAGTTAGAATGGGGAATGGATGTTAGAATGGGGAATGGATGCTAGAATAGGGAATGGATGTTAGAATGAGGGGAATGGTGTTAGAATGGGGAATGGATGTTTGAATTGGGAACGGATGTTAGAATGTGCAATGGATGTTGGAATGAGGGGAATGGATGTTATACTGAGGAATGGATGTTAGAATTCTGAATGGTGTTAGAATTTTGAATGGTGTTAGAATGAGGAATAGATGTTCGAATAGGGAATGGATGTTAGAATGAGGGAATGGATGTTAGAATGAGGAGAATGGATGTTAGAATGGGGAATGGATGTTAGAATGGGGAATGGATGTTGCAATGGGGAAGTGATGTTAGAATGGGGAATGGATGTTAGAATGGGGAATGGATGTTAGAATGGGGAATGGATGCTAGAATAGGGAATGGATGTTAGAATGAGGGGAATGGTGTTAGAATGGGGAATGGATGTTTGAATTGGGAACGGATGTTAGAATGTGCAATGGATGTTGGAATGAGGGGAATGGATATTATTCTGAGGAATGGATGTTAGAATTCTGAATGGTGTTAGAATTTTGAATGGTGTTAGAATGAGGTATAGATGTTCGAATAGGGAATGGATGTTAGAATGAGGGAATGGATGTTAGAATGAGGAGAATGGATGTTAGAATGGGGAATGGATGTTAGAATGGGGAATGGATGTTGCAATGGGGAAGTGATGTTAGAATGGGGAATGGATGTTAGAATGGGGAATGGCTGATAGAATGGGAAAGTGATGTTAGAATGGGGAATGGATGTTAGAATGGGGAATGGATGATAGAATGGGGAATGTATCTTAGAATGGGGAATGAATGTTAGAATGATGGGAATGGATTTTAGAAAGGGGAATGTATATTACAAAGGGGATTGGATGTGAGAATGAGGAATGGTGTTAGAATCAGGGGAATGGTGTTAGAATGGGGAAAGGATGTTAGAATGGGGAATGGATATCAGAATGGTAATGGATGTCAGAATGGGGAATGGATGTCAGAATGGGGAATGGATGTGAGAATGAGTGGAATGGATGTTAGAATGAAGTGAATGGATGTTAGAATGAGCGGAATGGATGTTTGAATGGGAAATGGATTTTCGATTGAGGAATGAAGGTTAGAATGGGGTTTGTACATTAGAATGTGGATTGGATGTTAGAATTGGGAATGGATTTTAGAATGCGGAATCGATGTCAGTTGGAAAGGGAATGGATGTTGGAATGAGGGAAATGAATATTAGAATGAGGAATGGATGTTCGAATGAGGAATGAATGTTCGAATGAAGAATTGATGTTAGAATGAGGAATGGATGTTAGAATGGGGAATGGATGTGAGAATGGGGAATGGATGTCAGAATGGGGAATGGATGTTAGAATGGAGAATGGATGTTTGAATGAGGGGAACGTATGTTAGAAAGGGGAATGAATGTGAGAATGAGGGGAATGGATGTTAGAATGAGGGGAATGGATGCTAGAATAAGGGGAATGGATGTGAGAGTGAGGAATGCATGTTAGAATGGGGAATGGATGTTAGAATTGGGAATGGTGTTAGAATGAGGAATAGATGTTCCAATGGGGAATGGATGTTAGAATGAGGGAATCGATGTTCCAATGGGGAATGGATGCTAGAATGAGGGGAATGCATGTTATAATGAGGAATGGATGTTAGAATGAGGAATGGATGATCGAATGAAGAATGGCTGTTAGAATGAGGGGAATGGATGTTAGAATGAGGAATGGATGTGAGAATGGGGAATGGATGTTAGAATGAGGGGACTGGATTGTAGAATGCGGAATGGAAGTTGGAATGGGGAATGTACGTTAGAATGGGGAATGGATGTTCGACTAGGGAATGGATGTGAGAATGGGGAATCGATGTATGTTGGAATGGGGAATGGATGTTAGAATGAGGAATGGATGTTAGAATGGTGAATGGATGTCAGAATGGGGAATGGATGTTAGAATGGAGAATGGATGTTTGAATGAGGGGAACGTATGTTAGAATGGGAAATGAATGTGAGAATGAGGGGAATGGATGTTAGAATGAGGGGAATGGATGTAGAATGAGGGGAATGGATGTAGAATGAGGGGAATGGATGTTCGAATGGGGAATGGATTTTAGAATGAGGAATGAAGGTTAGAATGGGGAATGGATGTTAGAATGGGGAATAGATGTTAGAATGGTGAATGGATGGTAGAATGGGGAAAGGATGTTAGAATGAGGGGAATGGCAGTGAGAATGAGGGGAACGGAAGTTAGAATGGGGAATGGATGTTAGAATGGGGAATGGATGCTAGAATAGGGAATGGATGTTAGAATGAGGGGAATGGTGTTAGAATGGGGAATGGATGTTTGAATTGGGAACGGATGTTAGAATGTGCAATGGATGTTGGAATGAGGGGAATGGATGTTATACTGAGGAATGGATGTTAGAATTCTGAATGGTGTTAGAATTTTGAATGGTGTTAGAATGAGGAATAGATGTTCGAATAGGGAATGGATGTTAGAATGAGGGAATGGATGTTAGAATGAGGAGAATGGATGTTAGAATGGGGAATGGATGTTAGAAAGGGGAATGGATGTTGCAATGGGGAAGTGATGTTAGAATGGGGAATGGATGTTAGAATGGGGAATGGCTGATAGAATGGGAAAGTGATGTTAGAATGGGGAATGGATGTTAGAATGGGGAATGGATGATAGAATGGGGAATGTATCTTAGAATGGGGAATGAATGTTAGAATGATGGGAATGGATTTTAGAAAGGGGAATGTATATTGCAAAGGGGATTGGATGTGAGAATGAGGAATGGTGTTAGAATGAGGGGAATGGTTGTTAGAATGAGGGGAATGGATGTTAGAATGAGCGGAATGGATGTTTGAATGGGAAAAGGATTTTCGATTGAGGAATGAAGGTTAGAATGGGGTTTGTACATTAGAATGTGGATTGGATGTTAGAATTGGGAATGGATTTTAGAATGCGGAATCGATGTCAGTTAGAAAGGGAATGGATGTTGGAATGAGGGAAATGAATATTAGAATGAGGAATGGATGTTCGAATGAGGAATGAATGTTCGAATGAAGAATTGATGTTAGAATGAGGAATGGATGTTAGAATGGGGAATGGATGTGAGAATGGGGAATGGATGTCAGAATGGGGAATGGATGTTAGAATGGAGAATGGATGTTTGAATGAGGGGAACATATGTTACAAAGGGGAATGAATGTGAGAATGAGGGGAATGGATGTTAGAATGAGGGGAATGGATGTAGAATGAGGGGAATGGATGTTCGAATGGGGAATGGATTTTAGAATGAGCAATGAAGGTTAGAATGGGGAATGGATGTTAGAATGGGGAATAGATGTTAGAATGGGAAATGGATGGTAGAATGGGGAAAGGATGTTAGAATGAGGGGAATGGCAGTGAGAATGAGGGGAACGGATGTTAGAATGGGGAATGGATGTTAGAATGGGGAATGGATGCTAGAATAGGGAATGGATGTTAGAATGAGGGGAATGGTGTTGGAATGGGGAATAGATGTTTGAATGGGGAACAGATGTTAGAATGTGCAATGGATGTTGGAATGAGGGGAATGGATGTTATACTGAGGAATGGATGTTAGAATTCTGAATGGTGTTAGAATGAGGAATAGATGTTCGAATGGGGAATGGATGTTAGAATGAGGGAATGGATGTTAGAATGCGGGGAATGGATATTAGAATGGGAATGGATGTTACAATGGGGAAGTGATGTTAGAATGGGGAATGGATGTTACAATGGGGAAGTGATGTTAGAATGGTGAATGGATGTTAGAATGGGGAATGGCTGATAGAATGGGAAAGTGATGTTAGCATGAGGAATGGATGTTAGAATGGGGAATGGATGATAGAATGGTGAATGTATATTAGAATGGGGAATGTACCTTAGAATGGGGAATGATTGTTAGAATGATGGGAATGGATTTTAGAAAGGGGATTATATATTACAAAGGGGATTGGATGTGTGAATGCGGAAAGGATGTTAGCATGAAGTGAATGGATGTGAGAATGAGGAATGGTGTTAGAATGAGGGGAATGGTGTTAGAATGGGAAATAGATGTTAGAATGGGGAATGGATGTTCGAATGGGGAAAGCATTTTAGAATGGGTAATGGATGCTAGAATGAGGGGAATGCATGTTATAATGAGGAATGGATGTTAGAATTGGGAATGGTGTTAGAATGAGGAATGGATGTTTGAAAGGGGAATGGATGTTCGAATGAGGGAATGGATGGTAGAATGTGGAATGTTTGCCGGAATGAAGGGAATGGCTGTTAGAATGAGGGGAATGAATGTTAGAATGGGGAATGGATGTTAGAATGGAGAATGGATGTTTGAATGGGGAATGGATGCTAGAATAAGGGGAATGGATGCTAGAATGGGGAATGGATGTTAGAATGAGGGAATGGATGTTAGAATGAGGGGAATGGATGTTAGAATGGGGAATGGATGTTAGAATGGGGAATGGATGTTACAATGTGGAGTAGATGTTACAATGTGGAATAGATGTTAGAATGATGGGAATGGATGCTAGAATGGGGAATGGATGTGAGAGTGAGGAATGCATGTTAGAATGGGGAATGGATGTTAGAATTGGGAATGGTGTTAGAATGAGGAATAGATGTTCCAATGGGGAATGGATGTTATAATGAGGGAATGGATGTTCGAATGGGGAATGGATGCTAGAATGAGGGGAATGCATGTTATAATGAGGAATGGATGTTAGAATGAGGAATGGATGATCGAATGAAGAATGGCTGTTAGAATGAGGGGAATGGATGTTAGAATGAGGAATGTATGTGAGAATGGGGAATGGATGTTAGAATGAGGGGACTGGATTGTAGAATGCGGAATGGAATTTAGAATGGGGAATGTACGTTAGAATGGGGAATGGATGTTCGACTCGGGAATGGATGTGAGAATGGGGAATCGATGTATGTTGGAATGGGGAATGGATGTTAGAATGGTGAATGGATGTCAGAATGGGGAATGGATGTCAGAATGGGGAATGGATGTTAGAATGGAGAATGGATGTTTGAATGAGGGGAACGTATGTTAGAATGGGAAATGAATGTGAGAATGAGGGGAATGGATGTTAGAATGACGGGAATGGATGTAGAATGAGGGGAATGGATGTAGAATGAGGGGATTGGATGTTCGAATGGGGAATGGATTTTAGAATGAGGAATGAAGGTTAGAATGGGGAATGGATGTTAGAAGGGGGAATAGATGTTAGAATGGGGAATGGATGGTAGAATGGGGAAAGGATGTTAGAATGAGGGGAATGGCAGTGAGAATGAGGGGAACGGAAGTTAGAATGGGGAATGGATGTTAGAATGGGGAATGGATGTTCGACTAGGGAATGGATGTGAGAATGGGGAATCGATGTATGTTGGAATGGGGAATGGATGTTAGAATGAGGAATGGATGTTAGAATGGTGAATGGATGCCAGAATGGGGAATGGATGTTAGAATGGAGAATGGATGTTTGAATGAGGGGAACGTATGTTAGAATGGGAAATGAATGTGAGAATGAGGGGAATGGATGTTAGAATGAGGGGAATGGATGTAGAATGAGGGGAATGGATGTAGAATGAGGGGAATGGATGTTCGAATGGGGAATGGATTTTAGAATGAGGAATGAAGGTTAGAATGGGGAATGGATGTTAGAATGGGGAATAGATGTTAGAATGGGGAATGGATGGTGGAATGGGGAAAGGATGTTAGAATGAGGGGAATGGCAGTGAGAATGAGGGGAACGGAAGTTAGAATGGGGAATGGATGTTAGAATGGGGAATGGATGCTAGAATAGGGAATGGATGTTAGAATGAGGGGAATGGTGTTAGAATGGGGAATGGATGTTTGAATTGGGAACGGATGTTAGAATGTGCAATGGATGTTGGAATGAGGGGAATGGATATTATTCTGAGGAATGGATGTTAGAATTCTGAATGGTGTTAGAATTTTGAATGGTGTTAGAATGAGGAATAGATGTTCGAATAGGGAATGGATGTTAGAATGAGGGAATGGATGTTAGAATGAGGAGAATGGATGTTAGAATGGGGAATGGATGTTAGAATGGGGAATGGATGTTGCAATGGGGAAGTGATGTTAGAATGGGGAATGGATGTTAGAATGGGGAATGGCTGATAGAATGGGAAAGTGATGTTAGAATGGGGAATGGATGTTAGAATGGGGAATGGATGATAGAATGGGGAATGTATCTTAGAATGGGGAATGAATGTTAGAATGATGGGAATGGATTTTAGAAAGGGGAATGTATATTACAAAGGGGATTGGATGTGAGAATGAGGAATGGTGTTAGAATCAGGGGAATGGTGTTAGAATGGGGAAAGGATGTTAGAATGGGGAATGGATATCAGAATGGTAATGGATGTCAGAATGGGGAATGGATGTCAGAATGGGGAATGGATGTGAGAATGAGTGGAATGGATGTTAGAATGAGGTGAATGGATGTTAGAATGAGCGGAATGGATGTTTGAATGGGAAATGGATTTTCGATTGAGGAATGAAGGTTAGAATGGGGTTTGTACATTAGAATGTGGATTGGATGTTAGAATTGGGAATGGATTTTAGAATGCGGAATCGATGTCAGTTGGAAAGGGAATGGATGTTGGAATGAGGGAAATGAATATTAGAATGAGGAATGGATGTTCGAATGAGGAATGAATGTTCGAATGAAGAATTGATGTTAGAATGAGGAATGGATGTTAGAATGGGGAATGGATGTGAGAATGGGGAATGGATGTCAGAATGGGGAATGGATGTTAGAATGGAGAATGGATGTTTGAATGAGGGGAACGTATGTTAGAAAGGGGAATGAATGTGAGAATGAGGGGAATGGATGTTAGAATGAGGGGAATGGATGCTAGAATAAGGGGAATGGATGTGAGAGTGAGGAATGCATGTTAGAATGGGGAATGGATGTTAGAATTGGGAATGGTGTTAGAATGAGGAATAGATGTTCCAATGGGGAATGGATGTTAGAATGAGGGAATCGATGTTCCAATGGGGAATGGATGCTAGAATGAGGGGAATGCATGTTATAATGAGGAATGGATGTTAGAATGAGGAATGGATGATCGAATGAAGAATGGCTGTTAGAATGAGGGGAATGGATGTTAGAATGAGGAATGGATGTGAGAATGGGGAATGGATGTTAGAATGAGGGGACTGGATTGTAGAATGCGGAATGGAAGTTGGAATGGGGAATGTACGTTAGAATGGGGAATGGATGTTCGACTAGGGAATGGATGTGAGAATGGGGAATCGATGTATGTTGGAATGGGGAATGGATGTTAGAATGAGGAATGGATGTTAGAATGGTGAATGGATGTCAGAATGGGGAATGGATGTTAGAATGGAGAATGGATGTTTGAATGAGGGGAACGTATGTTAGAATGGGAAATGAATGTGAGAATGAGGGGAATGGATGTTAGAATGAGGGGAATGGATGTAGAATGAGGGGAATGGATGTAGAATGAGGGGAATGGATGTTCGAATGGGGAATGGATTTTAGAATGAGGAATGAAGGTTAGAATGGGGAATGGATGTTAGAATGGGGAATAGATGTTAGAATGGTGAATGGATGGTAGAATGGGGAAAGGATGTTAGAATGAGGGGAATGGCAGTGAGAATGAGGGGAACGGAAGTTAGAATGGGGAATGGATGTTAGAATGGGGAATGGATGCTAGAATAGGGAATGGATGTTAGAATGAGGGGAATGGTGTTAGAATGGGGAATGGATGTTTGAATTGGGAACGGATGTTAGAATGTGCAATGGATGTTGGAATGAGGGGAATGGATGTTATACTGAGGAATGGATGTTAGAATTCTGAATGGTGTTAGAATTTTGAATGGTGTTAGAATGAGGAATAGATGTTCGAATAGGGAATGGATGTTAGAATGAGGGAATGGATGTTAGAATGAGGAGAATGGATGTTAGAATGGGGAATGGATGTTAGAATGGGGAATGGATGTTGCAATGGGGAAGTGATGTTAGAATGGGGAATGGATGTTAGAATGGGGAATGGATGTTAGAATGGGGAATGGATGCTAGAATAGGGAATGGATGTTAGAATGAGGGGAATGGTGTTAGAATGGGGAATGGATGTTTGAATTGGGAACGGATGTTAGAATGTGCAATGGATGTTGGAATGAGGGGAATGGATATTATTCTGAGGAATGGATGTTAGAATTCTGAATGGTGTTAGAATTTTGAATGGTGTTAGAATGAGGTATAGATGTTCGAATAGGGAATGGATGTTAGAATGAGGGAATGGATGTTAGAATGAGGAGAATGGATGTTAGAATGGGGAATGGATGTTAGAATGGGGAATGGATGTTGCAATGGGGAAGTGATGTTAGAATGGGGAATGGATGTTAGAATGGGGAATGGCTGATAGAATGGGAAAGTGATGTTAGAATGGGGAATGGATGTTAGAATGGGGAATGGATGATAGAATGGGGAATGTATCTTAGAATGGGGAATGAATGTTAGAATGATGGGAATGGATTTTAGAAAGGGGAATGTATATTACAAAGGGGATTGGATGTGAGAATGAGGAATGGTGTTAGAATCAGGGGAATGGTGTTAGAATGGGGAAAGGATGTTAGAATGGGGAATGGATATCAGAATGGTAATGGATGTCAGAATGGGGAATGGATGTCAGAATGGGGAATGGATGTGAGAATGAGTGGAATGGATGTTAGAATGAAGTGAATGGATGTTAGAATGAGCGGAATGGATGTTTGAATGGGAAATGGATTTTCGATTGAGGAATGAAGGTTAGAATGGGGTTTGTACATTAGAATGTGGATTGGATGTTAGAATTGGGAATGGATTTTAGAATGCGGAATCGATGTCAGTTGGAAAGGGAATGGATGTTGGAATGAGGGAAATGAATATTAGAATGAGGAATGGATGTTCGAATGAGGAATGAATGTTCGAATGAAGAATTGATGTTAGAATGAGGAATGGATGTTAGAATGGGGAATGGATGTGAGAATGGGGAATGGATGTCAGAATGGGGAATGGATGTTAGAATGGAGAATGGATGTTTGAATGAGGGGAACGTATGTTAGAAAGGGGAATGAATGTGAGAATGAGGGGAATGGATGTTAGAATGAGGGGAATGGATGCTAGAATAAGGGGAATGGATGTGAGAGTGAGGAATGCATGTTAGAATGGGGAATGGATGTTAGAATTGGGAATGGTGTTAGAATGAGGAATAGATGTTCCAATGGGGAATGGATGTTAGAATGAGGGAATCGATGTTCCAATGGGGAATGGATGCTAGAATGAGGGGAATGCATGTTATAATGAGGAATGGATGTTAGAATGAGGAATGGATGATCGAATGAAGAATGGCTGTTAGAATGAGGGGAATGGATGTTAGAATGAGGAATGGATGTGAGAATGGGGAATGGATGTTAGAATGAGGGGACTGGATTGTAGAATGCGGAATGGAAGTTGGAATGGGGAATGTACGTTAGAATGGGGAATGGATGTTCGACTAGGGAATGGATGTGAGAATGGGGAATCGATGTATGTTGGAATGGGGAATGGATGTTAGAATGAGGAATGGATGTTAGAATGGTGAATGGATGTCAGAATGGGGAATGGATGTTAGAATGGAGAATGGATGTTTGAATGAGGGGAACGTATGTTAGAATGGGAAATGAATGTGAGAATGAGGGGAATGGATGTTAGAATGAGGGGAATGGATGTAGAATGAGGGGAATGGATGTAGAATGAGGGGAATGGATGTTCGAATGGGGAATGGATTTTAGAATGAGGAATGAAGGTTAGAATGGGGAATGGATGTTAGAATGGGGAATAGATGTTAGAATGGTGAATGGATGGTAGAATGGGGAAAGGATGTTAGAATGAGGGGAATGGCAGTGAGAATGAGGGGAACGGAAGTTAGAATGGGGAATGGATGTTAGAATGGGGAATGGATGCTAGAATAGGGAATGGATGTTAGAATGAGGGGAATGGTGTTAGAATGGGGAATGGATGTTTGAATTGGGAACGGATGTTAGAATGTGCAATGGATGTTGGAATGAGGGGAATGGATGTTATACTGAGGAATGGATGTTAGAATTCTGAATGGTGTTAGAATTTTGAATGGTGTTAGAATGAGGAATAGATGTTCGAATAGGGAATGGATGTTAGAATGAGGGAATGGATGTTAGAATGAGGAGAATGGATGTTAGAATGGGGAATGGATGTTAGAAAGGGGAATGGATGTTGCAATGGGGAAGTGATGTTAGAATGGGGAATGGATGTTAGAATGGGGAATGGCTGATAGAATGGGAAAGTGATGTTAGAATGGGGAATGGATGTTAGAATGGGGAATGGATGATAGAATGGGGAATGTATCTTAGAATGGGGAATGAATGTTAGAATGATGGGAATGGATTTTAGAAAGGGGAATGTATATTGCAAAGGGGATTGGATGTGAGAATGAGGAATGGTGTTAGAATGAGGGGAATGGTTGTTAGAATGAGGGGAATGGATGTTAGAATGAGCGGAATGGATGTTTGAATGGGAAAAGGATTTTCGATTGAGGAATGAAGGTTAGAATGGGGTTTGTACATTAGAATGTGGATTGGATGTTAGAATTGGGAATGGATTTTAGAATGCGGAATCGATGTCAGTTAGAAAGGGAATGGATGTTGGAATGAGGGAAATGAATATTAGAATGAGGAATGGATGTTCGAATGAGGAATGAATGTTCGAATGAAGAATTGATGTTAGAATGAGGAATGGATGTTAGAATGGGGAATGGATGTGAGAATGGGGAATGGATGTCAGAATGGGGAATGGATGTTAGAATGGAGAATGGATGTTTGAATGAGGGGAACATATGTTACAAAGGGGAATGAATGTGAGAATGAGGGGAATGGATGTTAGAATGAGGGGAATGGATGTAGAATGAGGGGAATGGATGTTCGAATGGGGAATGGATTTTAGAATGAGCAATGAAGGTTAGAATGGGGAATGGATGTTAGAATGGGGAATAGATGTTAGAATGGGAAATGGATGGTAGAATGGGGAAAGGATGTTAGAATGAGGGGAATGGCAGTGAGAATGAGGGGAACGGATGTTAGAATGGGGAATGGATGTTAGAATGGGGAATGGATGCTAGAATAGGGAATGGATGTTAGAATGAGGGGAATGGTGTTGGAATGGGGAATAGATGTTTGAATGGGGAACAGATGTTAGAATGTGCAATGGATGTTGGAATGAGGGGAATGGATGTTATACTGAGGAATGGATGTTAGAATTCTGAATGGTGTTAGAATGAGGAATAGATGTTCGAATGGGGAATGGATGTTAGAATGAGGGAATGGATGTTAGAATGCGGGGAATGGATATTAGAATGGGAATGGATGTTACAATGGGGAAGTGATGTTAGAATGGGGAATGGATGTTACAATGGGGAAGTGATGTTAGAATGGTGAATGGATGTTAGAATGGGGAATGGCTGATAGAATGGGAAAGTGATGTTAGCATGAGGAATGGATGTTAGAATGGGGAATGGATGATAGAATGGTGAATGTATATTAGAATGGGGAATGTACCTTAGAATGGGGAATGATTGTTAGAATGATGGGAATGGATTTTAGAAAGGGGATTATATATTACAAAGGGGATTGGATGTGTGAATGCGGAAAGGATGTTAGCATGAAGTGAATGGATGTGAGAATGAGGAATGGTGTTAGAATGAGGGGAATGGTGTTAGAATGGGAAATAGATGTTAGAATGGGGAATGGATGTTCGAATGGGGAAAGCATTTTAGAATGGGTAATGGATGCTAGAATGAGGGGAATGCATGTTATAATGAGGAATGGATGTTAGAATTGGGAATGGTGTTAGAATGAGGAATGGATGTTTGAAAGGGGAATGGATGTTCGAATGAGGGAATGGATGGTAGAATGTGGAATGTTTGCCGGAATGAAGGGAATGGCTGTTAGAATGAGGGGAATGAATGTTAGAATGGGGAATGGATGTTAGAATGGAGAATGGATGTTTGAATGGGGAATGGATGCTAGAATAAGGGGAATGGATGCTAGAATGGGGAATGGATGTTAGAATGAGGGAATGGATGTTAGAATGAGGGGAATGGATGTTAGAATGGGGAATGGATGTTAGAATGGGGAATGGATGTTACAATGTGGAGTAGATGTTACAATGTGGAATAGATGTTAGAATGATGGGAATGGATGCTAGAATGGGGAATGGATGTGAGAGTGAGGAATGCATGTTAGAATGGGGAATGGATGTTAGAATTGGGAATGGTGTTAGAATGAGGAATAGATGTTCCAATGGGGAATGGATGTTATAATGAGGGAATGGATGTTCGAATGGGGAATGGATGCTAGAATGAGGGGAATGCATGTTATAATGAGGAATGGATGTTAGAATGAGGAATGGATGATCGAATGAAGAATGGCTGTTAGAATGAGGGGAATGGATGTTAGAATGAGGAATGGATGTGAGAATGGGGAATGGATGTTAGAATGAGGGGACTGGATTGTAGAATGCGGAATGGAATTTAGAATGGGGAATGTACGTTAGAATGGGGAATGGATGTTCGACTCGGGAATGGATGTGAGAATGGGGAATCGATGTATGTTGGAATGGGGAATGGATGTTAGAATGGTGAATGGATGTCAGAATGGGGAATGGATGTCAGAATGGGGAATGGATGTTAGAATGGAGAATGGATGTTTGAATGAGGGGAACGTATGTTAGAATGGGAAATGAATGTGAGAATGAGGGGAATGGATGTTAGAATGACGGGAATGGATGTAGAATGAGGGGAATGGATGTAGAATGAGGGGATTGGATGTTCGAATGGGGAATGGATTTTAGAATGAGGAATGAAGGTTAGAATGGGGAATGGATGTTAGAAGGGGGAATAGATGTTAGAATGTGGAATGGATGGTAGAATGGGGAAAGGATGTTAGAATGAGGGGAATGGCAGTGAGAATGACGGGAACGGATGTTAGAATGGGGTATGGATGTTAGAATGGGGAATGGATGCTAGAATAGGGAATGGATGTTAGAATGAGGGGAATGGTGTTAGAATGGGGAATGGATTTTAGAATGGGGAATCGATGTCAGTTAGTAAGGGAATGGATGTTGGAATGAGGGAATGGATGTTCGAATGGGGAATGGATGCTAGAATGAGGGGAATGCATGTTATAATGAGGAATGGATGTTAGAATGAGGAATGGATGTCAGAATGGGGAATGGATGTTAGAATGGAGAATGGATGTTTGAATGAGGTGAACGTATGTTAGAATGGGGAATGAATGTGAGAATGAGGGGAATGGATGTTAGAATGAGGGGAATGGATGTAGAATGAGTGGAATGGATGTTCGAATGGGGAATGGATTTTAGAATGAGGAATGAAGGTTAGAATGGGGAATGGATGTTAGAATAGGGAATGGATGGTAGAATGGGGAATGTATCTTCGAATGGGGAATGAATGTTAGAATAATGGGAATGGAATTTAGAAAGGAGAATGGATTATAGAATGGGAAATGGATGCTGGAATGAAGTGAATGGCTGTTAGAATGAGGGGAATGAATGTTAGAAAGGGGAATGGATGTTAGAATGGGGAATGGATGTTACAATGTGGAGTCGATGTTAGAATGAGGGGAATGGATGCTAAAATGGGGAATAGATGTGAGAGTGAGGAATGCATGTTGGAATGGGGAATCGATGTTCGAATGAGGGATTGGATGGTAGAATGAGGGGAATGGAAGTAGATTGGGGAATGGATATGAGAATGAGGAGAACGGATGTTAGAATGGGGAATGGATGTTAGAATGGGGAATGGATGTTAGAATGGGGAATGGATGTTAGAATGGGGAATGGATGTTAGAATTGGGAATGGTGTTAGAATGGGGAATGGATATTAGAATGGGGAATGTATGTTCGAATGGGGAATGGATGGTAGAATGGGGAATGGATGTTAGAATGGGGAATGGATGTTAGAATGGGGAATGGATGTTAGAATGGGGAATGGATGTTAGAATGGGGAATGGATGTTAGAATTGGGAATGGTGTTAGAATGAGGAATAGTTGTTAGAATGGGGACTGGATGTTTGAATGAGGGAATGGTGGTAGAATGGGTAATGGGTTTTAGAATGGGGAATGCATGTTATAATGCGGAATGGATGTTAGAATTGTGAATGTTGTTAGAATGAGGAATAGTTGGTAGAATGGGGAATGGATGTTCGAATGGGGAATGGATGCTAGAATGAGGAGAATGGATTTCAGAATTGGGAATGGATGTTCGAATGGGGAATGGATGTTAGAATGAGGAATGGATGTTATAATGGGGAATGGTTGCTGGAATGAAGGGAATGGCTGTTAGAATGAGGGGAATGAATGTTAGAAAGGGGAATGGATGTTAGAATGTGGAATGGATGTTACAATGGGGAAGTGATGTAAGAATGGGGAATGGATGCCAGAATGAGGGGAATGGATGTTAGAATGGGGAATGGATGTTAGAATGGTGAATGGGTGTTAGAATGGGGAATGGATGTTAGAATATGGAATGGATGTGAGAATGGGGAAGTGATGTTAGAATGGGGAATATATATTAGAATGGGGAATGTATCTTTGAATGGAGAATGAATGTTAGAATGAGGAATAGATGGTAGAATGGGGAATGGATGTTCGAATGGGGAATGGATGCTAGAATGAGGAGAATGGATTTCAGAATTGGGAATGGATGTTCGAATGGGGAATGGATGTTAGAATATGGAATGGATGTGAGAATGGGGAAGTGATGTTAGAATGGGGAATGTATATTAGAATGGGGAATGTATCTTTGAATGGAGAATGAATGTTAGAATGAGGAATAGATGTTAGAATGTGGAATGGATGTTACAATGGGGAAGTGATGTAAGAATGGGGAATGGATGCCAGAATGAGGGGAATGGATGTTAGAATGGTGAATGGATGTTTGAATTGGGAATGGATGTTAGAATATGGAATGGATGTGAGAATGGGGAAGTGATGTTAGAATGGGGAATGTATATTAGAATGGGGAATGTATCTTAGAATGGGGAATGAATGTTAGAATGGGGAATGGATGTTAGAATGGGGAATGGATGTTAGAATGGGGAATGGATGTTAGAATGGGGAATGGATGATAGAATGGGGAATGGATGATAGAATGGTGAACGTTTGTTAGAATGAGGGTAACGTATGTTAGAATGGGGAATGCATTTTAGAATGGGGAATGAATGTTAGAATGATGGGAATGGATTTTAGAAAGGGGAATGTATATTACAAAGGGGATTGGATGTGAGAATGCGGAAAGGATGTTAGAATGAGGTGAATGGATGTGAGAATGAGGAATGGTGTGAGAATGAGGGGAATGGTGTTAGAATGGGAAATAGATGTTAGAATGAGGAATGGATGTCAGAATGGGGAATGGATGTTAGAATGGAGAATGGATGTTTGAATGAGGTGAACGTATGTTAGAATGGGGAATGAATGTGAGAATGAGGGGAATGGATGTTAGAATGAGGGGAATGGATGTAGAATGAGTGGAATGGATGTTCGAATGGGGAATGGATTTTAGAATGAGGAATGAAGGTTAGAATGGGGAATGGATGTTAGAATAGGGAATGGATGATAGAATGGGGAATGTATCTTCGAATGGGGAATGAATGTTAGAATAATGGGAATGGAATTTAGAAAGGAGAATGGATTATAGAATGGGAAATGGATGCTGGAATGAAGTGAATGGCTGTTAGAATGAGGGGAATGAATGTTAGAAAGGGGAATGGATGTTAGAATGGGGAATGGATGTTACAATGTGGAATCGATGTTAGAATGAGGGGAATGGATGCTAAAATGGGGAATAGATGTGAGAGTGAGGAATGCATGTTGGAATGGGGAATCGATGTTCGAATGAGGGATTGGATGGTAGAATGAGGGGAATGGAAGTAGATTGGGGAATGGATATGAGAATGAGGAGAACGGATGTTAGAATGGGGAATGGATGTTAGAATGGGGAATGGATGTTAGAATGGGGAATGGATGTTAGAATGGGGAATGGATGTTAGAATTGGGAATGGTGTTAGAATGGGGAATGGATATTAGAATGGGGAATGTATGTTCGAATGGGGAATGGATGTTAGAATGGGGAATGGATGTTAGAATGGGGAATGGATGTTAGAATGGGGAATGGAATGTTAGAATGGGGAATGGATGTTAGAATGGGGAATGGATCTTAGAATTGGGAATGGTGTTAGAATGAGGAATAGTTGTTAGAATGGGGACTGGATGTTTGAATGAGGGAATGGTGGTAGAATGGGTAATGGGTTTTAGATTGGGGAATGCATGTTATAATGCGGAATGGATGTTAGAATTGTGAATGTTGTTAGAATGAGGAATAGATGGTAGAATGGGGAATGGATGTTCGAATGGGGAATGGATGCTAGAATGAGGAGAATGGATTTCAGAATTGGGAATGGATGTTCGAATGGGGAATGGATGTTAGAATGAGGAATGGATGTTATAATGGGGAATGGTTGCTGGAATGAAGGGAATGGCTGTTAGAATGAGGGGAATGAATGTTAGAAAGGGGAATGGATGTTAGAATGTGGAATGGATGTTACAATGGGGAAGTGATGTAAGAATGGGGAATGGATGCCAGAATGAGGGGAATGGATGTTAGAATGGGGAATGGATGTTAGAATGGTGAATGGGTGTTAGAATGGGGAATGGATGTTAGAATATGGAATGGATGTGAGAATGGGGAAGTGATGTTAGAATGGGGAATATATATTAGAATGGGGAATGTATCTTTGAATGGAGAATGAATGTTAGAATGAGGAATAGATGGTAGAATGGGGAATGGATGTTCGAATGGGGAATGGATGCTAGAATGAGGAGAATGGATTTCAGAATTGGGAATGGATGTTCGAATGGGGAATGGATGTTAGAATATGGAATGGATGTGAGAATGGGGAAGTGATGTTAGAATGGGGAATGTATATTAGAATGGGGAATGTATCTTTGAATGGAGAATGAATGTTAGAATGAGGAATAGATGTTAGAATGTGGAATGGATGTTACAATGGGGAAGTGATGTAAGAATGGGGAATGGATGCCAGAATGAGGGGAATGGATGTTAGAATGGTGAATGGATGTTTGAATTGGGAATGGATGTTAGAATATGGAATGGATGTGAGAATGGGGAAGTGATGTTAGAATTGGGAATGTATATTAGAATGGGGAATGTATCTTAGAATGGGGAATGAATGTTAGAATGGGGAATGGATGTTAGAATGGGGAATGGATGTTAGAATGGGGAATGGATGTTAGAATGGGGAATGGATGATAGAATGGGGAATGGATGATAGAATGGTGAACGTTTGTTAGAATGAGGGTAACGTATGTTAGAATGGGGAATGCATTTTAGAATGGGGAATGAATGTTAGAATGATGGGAATGGATTTTAGAAAGGGGAATGTATATTACAAAGGGGATTGGATGTGAGAATGCGGAAAGGATGTTAGAATGAGGTGAATGGATGTGAGAATGAGGAATGGTGTGAGAATGAGGGGAATGGTGTTAGAATGGGAAATAGATGTTAGAATGGGGAATGGATGTTACAATGTGGAATCGATGTTAGAATGAGGAGAATGGATGCTAGAATGGGGAATGGATGTGAGAGTGAGGAATGCATGTTGGAATGGAGAATCGATGTTCGAATGAGGGATTGGATGTTAGAATGAGGGGAATGGAAGTAGATTGGGGAATGGATATGAGAATGAGGGGAACGGATGTTAGAATGGGGAATGGATGTTAGAATGGGGAATGGATGTTAGAATGGGGAATGGATGTTAGAATTGGGAATGGTGTTAGAATGAGGAATAGATGTTAGAATGGGGAATGGATGTTAGAATGGGGAATGGTTGCTGGAATGAAGGGAATGGCTGTTAGAATGAGGGGAATGAATGTTAGAAAGGGGAATGGATGTTAGAATGTGGAATGGATGTTACAATGGGGAAGTGATGTAAGAATGGGGAATGGATGCCAGAATGAGGGGAATGGATGTTAGAATGGGGAATGGATGTTAGAATGGGTAATGGATATGAGAATGGGGAAGTGATGTTAGAATGGGGAATGTATATTAGAATGGGGAATGTATCTTAGAATGGGGAATGAATGTTAGAATGATGGGAATGGATTTTAGAAAGGGAAATGTATATTACAAAGGGGATTGGATGTGAGAATGCGGAAAGGATGTTAGAATGAGGTGAATGGATGTGAGAATGAGGAACGTTGTGAGAATGAGGGGAATGGTGTTAGAATGGGAAATAGATGTTAGAATGGGGAATGGATGTTAGAATGGGGAAAGGATGTTAGAATGGGGAATGGATGTCACAATGGGGAATGGATGTGAGAATGAGGGGAATGGTTGTTAGAATGAGGGGAATGGATGTTAGAATGAGGGGAATGGATGTTTCAATGGGGAATTGATTTTAGAATGAGGAATGAAGGTTAGAATGGGGAATGCATGTTAGAATGGGGAATAGATTCTAGAATGGGGTAATGGATGATAGAATGTGGAATGGATGGTAGAATGGGGAATGGATGGTAGAATGGGGTCTGTACATTAGAATGTGGAATGGATGTTAGAATGGGGAATGGATTTTAGAATAGGGAATCGATGTATGTTAGAAAGGGAATGGATGTTGGAATGAGGAAAATTAATGTTCGAATGAGGAATGGATGTTCGAATGAGGAATGGATGTTCGAATGAGGAATTGATGTCAGAATGAGGAATGGATGTCAGAATGGGGAATGGATGTCAGAATGGGGAATGGATGTCAGAATGGGGAATGGATGTAGATTGGGGAATGGATATGAGAATGAGGGGAACGGATGTTAGAATGGGGAATGGATGTTAGAATGGGGAATGGATGTTAGAATGGGGAATGGATGTTAGAATTGGGAATGGTGTTAGAATGAGGAATAGATGTTAGAATGGGGAATGGATGTTAGAATGGGGAATGGTTGCTGGAATGAAGGGAATGGCTGTTAGAATGAGGGGAATGAATGTTAGAAAGGGGAATGGATGTTAGAATGTGGAATGGATGTTACAATGGGGAAGTGATGTTAGAATGGGGAATGTATATTAGAATGGGGAATGTATCTTAGAATGGGGAATGAATGTTAGAATGATGGGAATGGATTTTAGAAAGGGGAATGTATATTACAAAGGGGATTGGATGTGAGAATGCGGAAAGGATGTTAGAATGCGGTGAATGGATGTGAGAATGAGGAATGGTGTGAGAATGAGGGGAATGGTGTTAGAATGGGAAATAGATGTTAGAATGGGGAATGGATGTTAGAATGGGGAAAGGATGTTAGAATGGGGAATGGATGTCAGAATGGGGAATGGATGTGAGAATGAGGGGAATGGTTGTTAGAATGAGGGGAATGGATGTTAGAATGAGGGGAATGGATGTTTGAATGGGGAATTGATTTTAGAATGAGAAATGAAGGTTAGAATGGGGAATAGATGTTAGAATGGGGGAATGGATGTTAGAATGGGGAATGGATGGTAGAATGGGGAATGGATGGTTGAATGGGGAATGTATCTTCGAATGGGGAATGAATGTTAGAATAATGCGAATGGAATTTAGAAAGGAGAATGGATGATAGAATGGGGAATGGATGTTACAATGTGGAATCGATGTTAGAATGAGGAGAATGGATGCTAGAATGGGGAATGGATGTGAGAGTGAGGAATGCATGTTGGAATGGGGAATCGATGTTCGAATGAGGGATTGGATGTTAGAATGAGGGGAATGGAAGTAGATTGGGGAATGGATATGAGAATGAGGGGAACGGATGTTAGAATGGGGAATGGATGTTAGAATGGGGAATGGTTGCTGGAATGAAGGGAATGGCTGTTAGAATGAGGGGAATGAATGTTAGAAAGGGGAATGGATGTTAGAATGTGGAATGGATGTTACAATGGGGAAGTGATGTAAGAATGGGGAATGGATGCCAGAATGAGGGGAATGGATGTTAGAATGGGGAATGGATGTTAGAATGGGTAATGGATGGTAGAATGGGTAATGGATGTGAGAATGGGGAATGGATGTTAGAATGGGGAAAGGATGTTAGAATGGGGAATGGATGTCAGAATGGGGAATGGATGTGAGAATGAGGGGAATGGTTGTTAGAATGAGGGGAATGGATGTTAGAATGAGGGGAATGGATGTTTGAATGGGGAATTGATTTTAGAATGAGGAATGAAGGTTAGAATGGGGAATAGATGTTAGAATGGGGAATAGATTTTAGAATGGGGGAATGGATGTTAGAATGGGGAATGGATGGTAGAATGGGGAATGGATGGTTGAATGGGGAATGTATCTTCGAATGGGGAATGAATGTTAGAATAATGCGAATGGAATTTAGAAAGGAGAATGGATGGATCATTCTCACATCCATTCCCCATTCTGACATCCATTCCCCATTCTAACATCCTTTCCCCATTCTAACATCCATTCCCCATTCTAACATCTATTTCCCATTCTAACACCATTCCCCTCATTCTCACACCATTCCTCATGATGTTAGAATGGGGAATGTATATTAGAATGTGGAATGTATCTTAGAATGGGGAATGAATGTTAGAATGATGGGAATGGATTTTAGAAAGGGGAATGTATATTACAAAGGGGATTGGATGTGAGAATGCGGAAAGGATGTTAGAATGAGGTGAATGGATGTGAGAATGAGGAATGGTGTGAGAATGAGGGGAATGGTGTTAGAATGGGAAATAGATGTTAGAATGGGGAATGGATGTTAGAATGGGGAAAGGATGTTAGAATGGGGAATGGATGTCAGAATGGGGAATGGATGTGAGAATGAGGGGAATGGTTGTTAGAATGAGGGGAATGGATGTTAGAATGAGGGGAATGGATGTTTCAATGGGGAATTGATTTTAGAATGAGGAATGAAGGTTAGAATGGGGAATGCATGTTTGAATGGGGAATAGATTCTAGAATGGGGTAATGGATGTTAGAATGTGGAATGGATGGTAGAATGGGGAATGGATGGTAGAATGGGGTCTGTACATTAGAATGTGGAATGGATGTTAGAATGGGGAATGGATTTTAGAATAGGGAATCGATGTATGTTAGAAAGGGAATGGATGTTGGAATGAGGAAAATTAATGTTCGAATGAGGAATGTATGTTAGAATGAGGAATGGATGTTCGAATGAGGAATTGATGTCAGAATGAGGAATGGATGTCAGAATGGGGAATGGATGTCAGAATGGGGAATGGATGTCAGAATGGGGAATGGATGTTAGAATGGGGAATGGATGCTAGAATGGGGAATGGATGCTAGAATGGGAAATGGATGCTAGAATGGGAAATGGATGCTAGAATGGGGAATGGATGTTAGAATGGGGAATGGATGTTAGAATGGGGAATGGATGTTACAATGGGGAATAAATGTTAGAATGAGGGTAACGTATGTTAGAATGGGGAATGCATTGTAGAATGAGGAATGAAGGCTAGAATGGGGAATGGATGTCAGAATGGGGAATGGAAGTTAGAATGGGGAATGGATGTTAGAATGGGGAATGGATGTTACAATGGGGAATGGATGTTAGAATGGGGAATGGATGTTAGAATGGGGAATGGATCTTAGAATGGGGAATGAATGTTAGAATGATGGGAATGGATTTTAGAATGGGGAATGGATGTGAGAATGAGGGGAATGGATGTTTGAATGGGGAATGGATTTTAGAATGAGGAATGAAGGTTAGAATGGGGAATGGATGTTAGAATGGGGAATAGATTTTAGAATGGGGGAATGGATGTTAGAATGGGGAATGGATGGTGGAATGGGGAATGGATGGTAGAATGGGGAATGTATCTTCGAATGGGGAATGAATGTTAGAATGATGGGAATGGATTTTAGAAAGGGGAATGGATGATCAAATGGGGAATGGATGCTGGAATGAAGTAATGGCTGTTAGAATGAGGGGAATGGATGCTAGAATGGGGAATGGATGTGAGAGTGAGGAATGCATATTGGAATGGGGAATGGATGTTAGAATGAGGGGAATGGAAGTAGATTGGGGAATGGATGTGAGAATGAGGGGAACGGATGTTAGAATGGGGAATGGATGTTAGAATGAGGGAATGGTGATAGAATGGGGAATGGGTATTAGAATGGGGAATGCATGTTATACTGAGGAATGGATGTTAGAATTGTGCATGGTGTTAGAATGAGGAATAGTTGTTAGAATGGGGAATGGATGTTAGAATGAGGGAATGGATGTTAGAATGAGGGGAATGGATGTTAGAATGGGGAATGGATGTGAGAATGGGGAATGGATGTTACAATGTGGAATAGATGTTAGAATGAGGGGAATGGATGCTAGAATGGGGAACGGATGTGAGAGTGAGGAAGGCATGTTAGAACGGGGAATGGATTTTAGAATGAGGGATTGGATGTTAGAATGAGGAGAATGGAAGTAGATTGGGGAATGGATGTGAGAATGAGGGGAACGGATGTTAGAATGGGGAATGGATGTTAGAATGAGGGAATGGTTCTAGAATGGGGAATGGGTGTTAGAATGGGGAATGCATGTTATAATGAGGAATGGATTTTAGAATGAGGGATTGGATGTTAGAATGAGGAGAATGGAAGTAGATTGGGGAATGGATGTGAGAATGAGGGGAACGGATGTTAGAATGGGGAATGGATGTTAGAATGAGGGAATGGTTCTAGAATGGGGAATGGGTGTTAGAATGGGTAATGCATGTTATAATGAGGAATGGATGTTAGAATTGGGAATGGTGTTAGAATGAGTAATGGATGTTCGAATGAGGGAATGGATGTTCGAATGAGGGAATGGATGTTCGAATGGGGAATGGATGCTAGAATGAAGGGAATGGTTGTTAGAATGAGTGGAATATATGTTAGAAAGTGGAATGGATGTTAGAATGGGGAATGGATGTTACAATGGGGATTGGATGATAGAATGGGGAATGGATACTGGAATGAAGGGAATGGCTGTTAGAATGAGGGGAATGAATGTTAGAATGGGGAATGGATGGTAGAATGGGGAATGGATGTTGGAATGAGGAATGGATGTTAGAATGGGGAGTGGATATTAGAATGGGGAATGTATGTTAGAATGTGGAATGGATGTTAGAATGGGGAATGGATGGTAGAATGTGGAATGGATGTTAGAATGGGGAATGGATGTTAGAATGAGGAATAGTTTGTTAGAATGAGGAATAGTTGTTAGAATGGGGACTGAATGTTTGAATGAGGGAATGGTGGTAGAATGGGTAATGGGTTTTAGAATGGGGAATGCATGTTATAATGTGGAATGAATGTTAGAATTGTGAATGTTGTTAGAATGAGGAATAGATGGTAGAATGGGGAATGGATGTTCGAATGGGGAATGGATGCTAGAATGAGGAGAATGGATTTCAGAATTGCGAATGGATGTTAGAATGGGGAATGGATGTTAGAATGGGCAATGGATGGTAGAATGAGGGGAATGGATGTTAGAATGGGGAATGGATGTTAGAATGGGGAATGAATATTAGAATGGGGAAGTGATGTTAGAATGGGGAATGGATGTTAGAATGGGGAATGGATGTTAGAATGGGGAATGGATGTGAGAATGGGGAAGTGATGTTAGAATGGGCAATCTATATTAGAATGGGGAATGTATCTTAGAATGGGGAATGAATGTTAGAATGATGGGAATGGATTTTAGAAAGGGGAATGTATATTAGAAAGGGGATTAGATGTGAGAATGCGGAAAGGATGTTAGAATCAGGAATGGTGTTAGAATGAGGGAAATGGTGTTAGAATGGGAAATAGATGTTAGAATGGGGAATGGATGTTTGAATGGGGAAAGGATGATAGAATGGGGAATGGATATCAGAATGGTGATGGATGTCAGAATGGGCAATGGATGTTAGAATGAGGGGAATGGATGTTAGAATGATGGGAATGGATGTTAGAATGAGGGGAATGGATGTTTGAATGGGGAATGTATTTTAGAATGAGGAACGAAGGTTAGAATGGGGAATGCATGTTAGAATGGGGAATAGATTTTAGAATGGGGGAATGGATGTCAGAATGGGGAATGGATGTCAGAATGGAGCAAGGATGTTGGAATGGGGAATGGATGTTAGAATGGGGAATGGATGTTAGAATGGGGAATGGATGTTAGAATGGGGAATGGATGCAAGAATGGGGAATGGATGTTAGAATGGGGAATGGATGTTAGAATGGGGAATGGATGTTAGACTGGGGAATTACTGTTAGAATGGGGAATGGATGCTAGAATGGGTAATGGATGTGAGAATGCGAAATGGACGCGAGAATGGGGAATGGATGTTAGAATGGAGAATGGATGTGAGAATGGGGAAGTGATGTTAGAATGGGGAATGGATGTTAGAATGGGGAATGGATGATAGAATGGGGAACGTATGTTAGAATGAGGGGAATGTATGTTAAAATGGGGAATGGATTTTAGAATGAGGAATGAAGGCTAGAATGGGGAATGGTTGTTAGAATGAGGAATAGATTTCAGAAAGAGGGGAATGGATGATAGAATGGGGAATGGATGTTAGAATGGGGAATGGATGGTAAAATTTGGAATGGATGGTAGAATGGGGTTTGTACATTAGAATGTGAAATGGATGTTAGAATGGGGAATGGATTTTAGAATGGGGAATCGATGTTAGAATGGCGAGTGAATGTAGAATGAGGGGAATGAAAGGAGATTGGGGAATAGTTGTTAGAATGGGGATTGGATGTTAGAATGGGGAATGATTGTTAGAATGAGGAATGGATGTTAGAATGAGGAATGGATGTTAGCATGGGGAATGGATGTTAGAATGGGGAATTGATGTTAGAATGAGGGGAATGTATGTTAGAATGAGGGGAATTGAGGTTAGAATGAGGGGAATGGATGTTAGAATGAGGGGAATGGATGTTAGAATGGAGAATGGATGTGAGAATGGGGAAGTGATGTTAGAATGGGGAATGTATATTAGAATGGGGAATGTATCTTAGAATGGGGAATGAATGTTAGAATGATGGGAATGGATTTTAGAAAGGGGAATGTATATTAGAAAGGGGATTGGATGTGAGAATGCGGAAAGGATGTTAGAATCAGGTGAATGGATGTGAGAATGTGGAATGGTGCTAGAATGAGGGAAATGGTGTTAGAATGGGAAATAGATGTTAGAATGGGGAATGGATGTTTGAATGGGGAAAGGATGTTAGAATGGGGAATGCATATCAGAATGGTGATGGATGTCAGAATGGGGAATGGATGTTAGAATGAGGGGAATGGATGTTAGAATGAGGGGAATGGATGTTAGAATGAGGGGAATGGATGTTTGAATGGGGAATGTATTTTAGAATGAGGAACGAAGGTTAGAATGGGGAATGCATGTTAGAATGGGGAATAGATTTTAGAATGGGGGAATGGATGTCAGAATGGGGAATGGATGTCAGAATGGAGCAAGGATGTTGGAATGGGGAATGGATGTTAGAATGGGGAATGGATGTTAGAATGGGGAATGGATGTTAGAATGAGGAATAGTTTGTTAGAATGAGGAATAGTTGTTAGAATGGGGACTGAATGTTTGAATGAGGGAATGGTGGTAGAATGGGTAATGGGTTTTAGAATGGGGAATGCATGTTATAATGTGGAATGAATGTTAGAATTGTGAATGTTGTTAGAATGAGGAATAGATGGTAGAATGGGGAATGGATGTTCGAATGGGGAATGGATGCTAGAATGAGGAGAATGGATTTCAGAATTGCGAATGGATGTTAGAATGGGGAATGGATGTTAGAATGGGCAATGGATGGTAGAATGAGGGGAATGAATGTTAGAATGGGGAATGGATGTTAGAATGGGGAATGAATATTAGAATGTGGAAGTGATGTTAGAATGGGGAATGGATGTTAGAATGGGGAATGGATGTTAGAATGGGGAATGGATGTGAGAATGGGGAAGTGATGTTAGAATGGGGAATGTATATTAGAATGGGGAATGTATCTTAGAATGGGGAATGAATGTTAGAATGATGGGAATGGATTTTAGAAAGGGGAATGTATATTAGAAAGGGGATTGGATGTGAGAATGCGGAAAGGATGTTAGAATCAGGTGAATGGATGTGAGAATGTGGAATGGTGTTAGAATGAGGGAAATGGTGTTAGAATGGGAAATAGATGTTAGAATGGGGAATGGATGTTTGAATGGGGAAAGGATGTTAGAATGGGGAATGGATATCAGAATGGTGATGGATGTCAGAATGGGGAATGGATGTTAGAATGAGGGGAATGGATGTTAGAATGAGGGGAATGTATTTTAGAATGAGGAACGAAGGTTAGAATGGGGAATGCATGTTAGAATGGGGAATAGATTTTAGAATGGGGGAATGGATGTCAGAATGGGGAATGGATGTCAGAATGGAGCAAGGATGTTGGAATGGGGAATGGATGTTAGAATGGGGAATGGATGTTAGAATGGGGAATGGATGCAAGAATGGGGAATGGATGTTAGAATGGGGAATGGATGTTAGAATGGGGAATGGATGTTAGACTGGGGAATTACTGTTAGAATGGGGAATGGATGCTAGAATGGGTAATGGATGTGAGAATGCGAAATGGACGCGAGAATGGGGAATGGATGTTAGAATGGAGAATGGATGTGAGAATGGGGAAGTGATGTTAGAATGGGGAATGGATGTTAGAATGGGGAATGGATGATAGAATGGGGAACGTATGTTAGAATGAGGGGAACGTATGTTAGAATGGGGAATGGATTTTAGAATGAGGAATGAAGGCTAGAATGGGGAATGGTTGTTAGAATGAGGAATAGATTTCAGAAAGAGGGGAATGGATGATAGAATGGGGAATGGATGTTAGAATGGGGAATGGATGGTAAAATTTGGAATGGATGGTAGAATGGGGTTTGTACATTAGAATGTGAAATGGATGTTAGAATGGGGAATGGATGTTAGAATGGGGAATTGATGTTAGAATGAAGGGAATGTATGTTAGAATGAGGGGAATTGAGGTTAGAATGAGGGGAATGGATGTTAGAATGAGGGGAATGGATGTTAGAATGGAGAATGGATGTTGGAATCGGAAAATGATGTGAGAATGGGGAGTGGATGTAGAATGAGGGGACAGGATGTCAGAATGAGGGGAATGAATGTAAGAATGGGGAATGAATATTTAGAATGGGGAGTGGATGCAGAATGAGGTGAATGGATGTTAGAATGAGGGGAATGGATGTAACAATGAGCGGAATGGATGTGCTAATGGGGAATGGATGTGAGAATGGGGAATGGATGTGAGAATGGGGAATGGATGTGAGAATGGGGAATGGATGTTAGAATGGAGAATGAATGTTAGAATGGGAATGGATGTATGTTAGAATGGGGAATGGAAGTTAGAATGGGGAATGGATGTTACAAATGGGGCAGTGATGTTAGAATGGGGAATGTATCTTGGAATGGGGAATGGATGTTAGAATGGGGAATTGATGTTAGAATGAGGAATGGATGTCAGAATGAGGAATGGATGTCAGAATGGGGAATGGATGTCAGAATGGGGAATGAATGAAGAATGGGGAATGGATGTCAGAATGGAGAAAGGATGTTGAAATGGGGAATGGATGTTAGAATGGGAATGGATGTTAGAATGGGGAATGGATGTTAGAATGGGGAATGGATGCTAGAATGGGGAATGGATGTTAGAATGGGGAATGAATGTTAGACTGGGGAATGGCTGTTAGAATGGGGAATGGATGCTAGAATGGGGAATGGATGTGAGAATGCGAAATGGACGCGAGAATGGGGAATGGATGTTAGAATGGAGAATGGATGTGAGAATGGGGAAGTGATGTTAGAATGGGGAATGGATGTTAGAATGGGGAATGGATGATAGAATGGGGAACGTATGTTAGAATGAGGGGAACGTATGTTAGAATGGGGAATGGATTTTAGAATGAGGAATGAAGGCTAGAATGGGGAATGGATGTTAGAATGAGGAATAGATTTCAGAACGAGGGGAATAGATGTTAGAATGGGGAATGGATGTTAGAATGGGGAATGGATGGTAAATTTTGGAATGGATGGTAGAATGGGGTTTGTACATTAGAATGTGGAATGGATGTTAGAATGGGGAATGGATTTTAGAATGGGGAATCGATGTTAGAATGGCGAGTGGATGTAGAATGAGGGTAATGGATGTTAGAATGAGAAGAATGGATATAAGAATGAGGGGAATGGAAGTAGATTGGGGAATGGATGTTAGAATGGAGATTGGATGTTAGAATGGGGAATGAATGTTGGAATGAGATATGGATGTTGGAATGAGGAATGTATGTCAGAATGGGGAATGTATGTTGGAATGGGGAATGGATGTTAGAGTGGGGAATGGATGGGAGAATGAGGGGAATGAAAGGAGATTGGGGAATAGTTGTTAGAATGGGGATTGGATGTTAGAAGGGGGAATGATTGTTAGAATGAGGAATGGATGTTAGAATGAGGAATGGATGTTAGCATGGGGAATGGATGTTAGAATGGGGAATTGATGTTAGAATGAGGGGAATGTATGTTAGAATGAGGGGAACGTATGTTAGAATGGGGAATGGATTTTAGAATGAGGAATGAAGGCTAGAATGGGGAATGGTTGTTAGAATGAGGAATAGATTTCAGAAAGAGGGGAATGGATGATAGAATGGGGAATGGATGTTAGAATGGGGAATGGATGGTAAAATTTGGAATGGATGGTAGAATGGGGTTTGTACATTAGAATGTGAAATGGATGTTAGAATGGGGAATGGATGTTAGAATGGGGAATTGATGTTAGAATGAAGGGAATGTATGTTAGAATGAGGGGAATTGAGGTTAGAATGAGGGGAATGGATGTTAGAATGAGGGGAATGGATGTTAGAATGGAGAATGGATGTTGGAATCGGAAAATGATGTGAGAATGGGGAGTGGATGTAGAATGAGGGGACAGGATGTCAGAATGAGGGGAATGAATGTAAGAATGGGGAATGAATATTTAGAATGGGGAGTGGATGCAGAATGAGGTGAATGGATGTTAGAATGAGGGGAATGGATGTAACAATGAGCGGAATGGATGTGCTAATGGGGAATGGATGTGAGAATGGGGAATGGATGTGAGAATGGGGAATGGATGTGAGAATGGGGAATGGATGTTAGAATGGAGAATGAATGTTAGAATGGGAATGGATGTATGTTAGAATGGGGAATGGAAGTTAGAATGGGGAATGGATGTTACAAATGGGGCAGTGATGTTAGAATGGGGAATGTATCTTGGAATGGGGAATGGATGTTAGAATGGGGAATTGATGTTAGAATGAGGAATGGATGTCAGAATGAGGAATGGATGTCAGAATGGGGAATGAATGAAGAATGGGGAATGGATGTCAGAATGGAGAAAGGATGTTGGAATGGGGAATGGATGTTAGAATGGGAATGGATGTTAGAATGGGGAATGGATGTTAGAATGGGGAATGGATGCTAGAATGGGGAATGGATGTTAGAATGGGGAATGAATGTTAGACTGGGGAATGGCTGTTAGAATGGGGAATGGATGCTAGAATGGGGAATGGATGTGAGAATGCGAAATGGACGCGAGAATGGGGAATGGATGTTAGAATGGAGAATGGTTTGTGAGAATGGGGAAGTGATGTTAGAATGGGGAATGGATGTTAGAATGGGGAATGGATGATAGAATGGGGAACGTATGTTAGAATGAGGGGAACGTATGTTAGAATGGGGAATGGATTTTAGAATGAGGAATGAAGGCTAGAATGGGGAATGGTTGTTAGAATGAGGAATAGATTTCAGAAAGAGGGGAATGGATGATAGAATGGGGAATGGATGTTAGAATGGGGAATGGATGGTAAAATTTGGAATGGATGGTAGAATGGGGTTTGTACATTAGAATGTGAAATGGATGTTAGAATGGGGAATGGATGTTAGAATGGGGAATTGATGTTAGAATGAAGGGAATGTATGTTAGAATGAGGGGAATTGAGGTTAGAATGAGGGGAATGGATGTTAGAATGAGGGGAATGGATGTTAGAATGGAGAATGGATGTTGGAATCGGAAAATGATGTGAGAATGGGGAGTGGATGTAGAATGAGGGGACAGGATGTCAGAATGAGGGGAATGAATGTAAGAATGGGGAATGAATATTTAGAATGGGGAGTGGATGCAGAATGAGGTGAATGGATGTTAGAATGAGGGGAATGGATGTAACAATGAGCGGAATGGATGTGCTAATGGGGAATGGATGTGAGAATGGGGAATGGATGTGAGAATGGGGAATGGATGTGAGAATGGGGAATGGATGTTAGAATGGAGAATGAATGTTAGAATGGGAATGGATGTATGTTAGAATGGGGAATGGAAGTTAGAATGGGGAATGGATGTTACAAATGGGGCAGTGATGTTAGAATGGGGAATGTATCTTGGAATGGGGAATGGATGTTAGAATGGGGAATTGATGTTAGAATGAGGAATGGATGTCAGAATGAGGAATGGATGTCAGAATGGGGAATGGATGTCAGAATGGGGAATGAATGAAGAATGGGGAATGGATGTCAGAATGGAGAAAGGATGTTGAAATGGGGAATGGATGTTAGAATGGGAATGGATGTTAGAATGGGGAATGGATGTTAGAATGGGGAATGGATGCTAGAATGGGGAATGGATGTTAGAATGGGGAATGAATGTTAGACTGGGGAATGGCTGTTAGAATGGGGAATGGATGCTAGAATGGGGAATGGATGTGAGAATGCGAAATGGACGCGAGAATGGGGAATGGATGTTAGAATGGAGAATGGATGTGAGAATGGGGAAGTGATGTTAGAATGGGGAATGGATGTTAGAATGGGGAATGGATGATAGAATGGGGAACGTATGTTAGAATGAGGGGAACGTATGT